>NC_088615.1:17759690-18071628 GCF_036013475.1 Columba livia | reverse complement strand
TTGTCCCTCTCTGTGGGGAGGTGACATTGGGCAGAGAAGCAATGACAAAGGGCTCTGTTGGGCAGAGATTTGGTGAGTACCCTCAGCAGGCTCTGAGCCCCCTCTGCTTCAATAAATGGGGACAGGAGACAGGTGACGAGCCTGTCACCCAGCTCTGCGCTGCAGTGACCTGGCTCAGGTGGGACTGACCCTGGAGTGCCTTGGCTTTTCCCTGGACACAGAGACTCCCCCTAGAAATTACTAAACATATTCTTAGAGTTACTTTTTCTTATATTAATAGAAATGTGGGGCAGGAAAAAGCAGACATGTTGCTGTCTGTGGTGTTGGGGATGCCCCGTGCTTGTGGGTGTCCTCGGTTCGTGCAGGTTCCTGTTGCTCTGCCTGGAGCCCGAGCAGTCTGTGCGTATTTGGCTTTGCACTATGGAGAGCAACACTGAACAGTTAAGGAAACGTTCGGATTTGAATGTGGACACATTTCTGCTCCTAAGTCTGATAAATAGAAGACGCACGCTGGTTGGGTTGTCTGGGTTTTTTTGAAACATATTGAGGAATTTACCCCTGACAAAAATCATAGAGAGCAAGATGAAGCTTCTTGCAGTTGTTTATACAAAACAAATAGCCCTGAAATCGAAATTCTATGAAATACCTTTTTGGTGACAACATCCTCTGATGATGATGATAAAAAAACATCTCCGTTCTTGAGCCTTCTCTCTGGCTGGTTGCCCTTGTCGGGATGAGAAAGCACAGATTGGAGGGAGGGAAACGTTCCCTTAATTTTGCTGCAGTAAATTTTGCAGCATTAATTTTGCTGGTGAGGGTTGTGGCAGCTCCAGCCCTGTCCCTCTCCCCCAGCACAAGGCAGGGCTGACCTGACCAGGGGACACTTACTTTCCAAACCACTGGATACTGTGGGCAAGAGGTTTTGTCCCACCTGCCTGATGGTCTGGTCTAAAGCTGAGAGAAGAGAGGAGAGGAGGGCACATGGGGAAAAAGGGTCACACAGCACATGAAGAGCTCTTTCGGGGTCTCTGAGGTGTCCAACAGGGAGAGCTTTGGGCTGATTGTGGTGTGGATGCCCCACTGCAAGAACACAAGCCCTGCAGAGCCCCAGATTTTCTTCCCTTCTCCTGCTCACTGACACAAGGAGCAGCAAATAGTACAAACAGAGGATTTGGGCTTGTTTCTGTGCTACTCAGTGTGTCTCTAGCACCCTGTTTGATATTGAACAACTGACTCTTGGGGTTGAGAGCAGACTCCACTTTGCTATGGTGCTTTGTGCTGTAGTTTTCTTGCCAGAGTTCTCCTGGGAGGAGGACTTTAAGTCTTCAAGTGATCATCCAGGTCACCTGTTTTGGTGCTGCCTTCTCGTTTTTCATTGACAAGGGAAGTTGGCAGCATCATGTGAGGGGCAGGATGGGGATCTGAGATAGGCCTGAGCATTTGGGACGTGGTGGTACGTGGTTTACATGGTCTGAGCACCGGCATGTTCTTGTTTCTACTTCAGATGGAATGGCTGAAAGAGGAGCTTGAAGGCACTGAGAAGGAAATGGCTTCAGGGTCGTGTTCCCTGCCTGCAGCTTCACTGCCAGACACTGCAGGGAACATCCACCACCACCACCCATCCACTACCAGCAACGAGACCTCCCAGCAGCTCCTCTGCTCCCAGGGTGTCCTGACATCCTACCATCTCCACCAGGAATGGACATTCCCCCTCCTGCCCTCGGGTTCAGGAGGGTTCGTGCAGGTCAACTGGTTCCGTGGGCCTCGTCTCCAAAGAAGATTCTCATCCAGCTGTACAACTATGAAGACCACGTTGGATCAAGGTAGGACCCACATTTTAAAGGCCACCTTACACCTTGTTCTTTCACCCCAGCAAGCTCCTCTCTTCCCTTGTGTCTCATCTCCTCACGTCCCCCTGGCTGAGGGGTTTCATGGCTCTGTGTTCTATAGGCTCTGTGTTTTATCCTCACCTTTGTGTGCAGAGGGCAGGACAGAGGATGCAGGGACCTGAAGTGCTTAATCCTTGAGAAACTGTGTGTGAGGCCCGGCTGGCAGTGTGCTGGCACGTGCTTTCCTCTGAAGGCTCTGGTGGACTGGAAGGTCTTCATCACTGACCTGAGGTGTCTCTTCTATGTAAACTGGCTTAATAAGCTGGCTGTCCTTAGTAAGATCTCGTAAAGACCTGGAGACCCTTCTAGATCATAGAATCATAGAATGATTTGGGTTGAAAGGACACTCAAAATTCACCCAGTGCCACCCCTGCCATGAGCAGGGACAACTCAGGGACAGCTCAGGTTGCTCAGAGCCCCATCCAGCCTGGCCTGGGATGTCTCCAGGGATGGTTCATCCACCACCTCTCTGGCCAACCTGGGCCAGGCTCTCACCACCCTCAGGGCAACAATTTCTTCCTCATGTCCAGCCTGAATCTCCCTCTTTTAGTTTAAAACCATCACCCCTTGTCCTGTGGCAACAGGCCCTGCTAAAATGTCTGTCCCCATCTTTCTTATTGGTCCCTTTTAAGTACAGAAAAGCTGCAATAAGGTCTCCCTGGAGCCTTCTCTTTTGCGTGATTTCCTCTCCCAACAGTTGTGTTACAAGCAGCTGCTGGGCAGAGATACCTGATGGCACCACGTACAGCCAGTTACAACTTGTCTCACTGGTTTTCTCCCCTCTCCTTCCTCCTGCGTTACCAAGTAAATGTTGGGACTCTTGTCCCCCATCTCTGAGCACTCTCTGTAACATCTCTCTCTGTTAAACATTTCTGGAGCTGTTTCCCCGCCGTTGCACGGAGGCAGGAGAGCAGCAGGATCAGAGCACTGTGTGGGTTCATCACCTGGGGAGAGGGAGAGGGAGCACTGCTGCCCACTTCTCCAGGCCATGCCCCTTGGAGGGGACTTGTCCCTGCCCTGAGGACGGGGTTTGGGACTGTGTTATGTCCCAGAGTTTAGGACAAGCCCTTTGACTGTGACATAGAAGGGATATGTGGACAGGAGGGTTTGGAAGGTGATGTAAACAGACATCCCCAACCTTATGTTCCTTAAAAAGGTGGAAGGGGAGAAAAGTCTCATCTCTTTGAGCTTTTCTTCTCGGTCAGCAGAAGAAAACGGTATGTTCATCACAGAAATCTGTTCTGCCCAAAGCATATGGAGGTGGTTTGGTGCTTTGCCCCAGGGCCAGCCATGGCTCTTCTTGCTGCTGGAGGACACAGCCCAGGACCTGCCTCAGTGGTGGCACCAGCTGCAGGGACAACCAGATTTTGCTTTAAGGCCATTTTCCACTGCTGTTTTATCAGCAGCTCCTTGCTCTACTGCTGGGCTGTATCCCCAAGCTTCTAGTCCCAGCAACGGCTGGTATGGAAGCATCTGCTTCTTGTTTCCCCTCTTCCTTTGATTTCCAAGTTGATGGCTATTTTCTGCATGCCCTGTTTTTTCGTTTTGTTCCTTTTAATCACGTTTCATAGTTTGAGGTGTCTGTAGGACTTGGGAGCATGGCCAGCAGTTTCCTGCCAGGACAGAATTAACCTGCGTGAAGGAAAACATCAGGTGTTTTCTGCAGATCTGTGTTGCTGTGCTCTGACCTGCCAGTGTTCAGGACAGGAGGGTGACACTCAATGGTTCTGCAGCAGAGCAGGGTGCTGTGTGTCCCAATTCTGATATTACTGACATTTTAGAGAGCTTTCAATCTTCATTTCTGGGCAATTCAGGTCCCGGTGCAGCTCTGCTTTTGGGCACCAGGTGGCACATGGATCTCTTGGTTTTGCAGGGAGGTTTTGCGGCCCTGCTGCAGCCGCTGTTACAGAGCCTGGCAGAGGGAAACGCAGCCCTGGCTGTGGGTGTTTTGGGGAGCAGGGCCCTGGCTGTGGGGTTTTTTGGGGAAGCAGGGTCTTGGCTGTAGGTTTTGGGGGAGCAGGGTCCTGGGTATGGTGTTTTGGGGGAGCAGGTCTTGGCTGTGGGGCTTTTGGGGTAGCAGGGCCCTGGGTGTGGGTTTTTGCGGCAGCAGATCCTGGGTGTGGGTTTTTAGGGGAGAGCAGGTCCTGGCTATGGGGTTTTTGGGGGAGCAGGGCCCTGGCTGTGGGGTTTGGGGGAGCAGGATCTTGACTGTAGGTTTTAGGGGGAGCAGGTCCTGGTGGCTGTGGGTGTTTTGGGGGCACAGGGCCCTCCCTGGCTGTGGGTTTTTAGGGGAGCAGGTCCTGGCTGTAGGTTTTTTGGGGGTGTGAGGCCCAGGGTTTGGGGTTTTGGGGGAGCAGGGTTCTGAGTGTGGGGTTTTGGGGGTGCAGGGCCCTAGCTGTAGGTTTTTGGGGTAGCAGAGCCCTGGCTGTGGGGTATTCGGGGAAGTATGTTCCTGGCTGTGCTCTCGGGGAGTTCTGGGGGTGTCGCTGCAGTGTAGCCCCCACAGAGCCTGCTTGTGGCCCCACTGTCCCCAGACTGCAGGGGAGCACAGTTTGCTCCTGCTGCACATCGGTGCCTCTTTTGGGAGCGTCACACGTGCCCAGCAAACTCTCTGCCACCATGCATGTGGCAGCTGAGTCACCAGAGCTGTGGCCACAGTGGCTCTGCCCTTTCTCCGCACTGACTTCAGCGACAGAACAGCCCTGACACCCAGACATGCCCTCCTTGGGAGTAATTAATTTTCTTTCTTAATTCCTTGTAAAGAATCACATAAAATTATTTTATGTCTTGTTTTCTGTGATTCTGGGTGCTCTCCAGCCCCACGGAGTGACGCTGTCCCTGGTGACATGGTACACCGGGGGGCTTCAGCCTCAGGTGCACTGCTCCAAATATTTCATTCAGGAGCCTGCAGTCATTTTCTGCATTGCGTTGTTTACCACCTTACACAGCCTGTGGATCAAGTTCCTTCTGTATTTATCTGTTTTATTTTCTGGTAGGTGTAATCTAGAGAGGCAGGAGGTAGTACTAGTGAGGGGTTTGGGTTGGAGGGACCTTTGCAGATCATCCACTTCACCCCTCTGTCATGGGCAGGGACATCTTCACCCAGATCAGGTTGCTCAGAGCCCCGTCCAGCCTGACCCTGAACACTTCCAGGCACGGGGCATCCACAGCTGCTCTGGGCAGCCTGTGCCCAGAGGCTCTGGGCTGGAGAACCCCAGCTCTCTCAGCCTCTTTCCACAGCAGAGCTCCTTCAGCCCTCGGACCGTTTCTGTGGCTCCTCTGGCCCCTCTGTCACAGCTCTGTCTTGTGCAGGGGAGCCCAGAGCTGGACACTGTGCCCCGAGGGGAACTCACAAAAGCAGAGCAGATGGGAAGCATCCCCTTCCTCCACGCAAATCATAGAATCACAGAATAGTTCGGGTTGAAGGGACCTTCCCAGCTCCCCCAGTGCCCCCCCTGCCATGACAGGGACATCTTCACCAGCTCAGGTTGCTCAGAGCCCCGTCCAGCCTGGCCTGGGATGTCTCCAGGGATGGTTCATCCACCACCTCTCTGGCCAACCTGGGCCAGGCTCTCACCACCCTCAGGGGCAACAATTTCTTCTTCATGTCCAGCCTGAATCTCCCTCCTTTAAGTTTAAAACCATTACCCCTTGTCCTATCACAACAGGCCCTGCTAAAGTCTGTCCCCATCTTCCTTACAGGCCCTTTTTAAATTCAGAAAGGCTGCAATCAGGTCTCCCTGGAGCCTTCTCCAGGCTGGCCACACTGCTGGTGACACAGCCCAGGACACACTTGCCTTTCAGGGCTGCAAGTGCACAATTCATGTCCTGTTTTTCACCCACCAGCACCCCAAGTCCTCCTCCTCAGGGCTGATCTCCATCCCTCCTGTGGTGAAACTGGGGGTTGCCCTGACCCAGGTGCAAGACCTTGCGCTTGGCCTTGTTGAACCTGATGAGGTTCACATGGCCCCACTTCTCCAGCTTGTCCATGTCCCTCTGGATGGATCCTGTCCCTCAGGTGTGTCACCTGCACCACTCAGCTTGGTGTCACCCACAAACTTGCTGAGGGCGCACTCGATCCCACTGTGTCATCATGTACAATATTAAATATTATTGGTCCTAAACTAGACCCATATGTGACACCACTCTTTACTGGTTTCCACTTGCATGCTGAGCCATTGACTCTAACCTTTTTGATGCAGCCATGCAGCCGATTTCTTATCCATCTAATAAGATCCAGAGCTTTTCTAGAGATCAGCGACTCCTGAGCTCCACAAGGCCACATGCAGGAAGGTGTTTAGCTCCTAACCTATGGAAATGTGAGATACCATTGCAGACAGTGGGGCTTCATACACCTGCCTAAGGTTCAGACCCTGGATACCTTGTACAGACACAAACCAAAGTTTGTTGAGAATGAAACTACATTTTTGATTTTTCTTTAGTGAAAATGCTGCCCAGTGCTGTGGATGAGCTTGCAAAATGTCTGTTGCTGGTTCTCTGGGCCCTCTAGGTGCTCCCAAAGGTATTTAAAGCTTTTCTTCACATGTCCTTAGGTTTACAGGCTGTGGGGAGGTTTCGCTCCCCCCAGCTCCCAGAAGTTTTGCTGCAGGGATCCCTGGCACAAGCGTCTCCTCAAGCCAACACTTCCTTCCCTTGTTCCTTTTCCAACTCGGTGTCCCCAGCTCCATCCCCTCTCTGGTGACACAGAGGTCTTCAGGATTCTGCATCTGTAGCTTCTTTCTTCCTCGAGCACCCATGAGCGTTGTGCTGACGTCGGCTGAGAAGCGGCAGTGAACAGGGTCAGAAATGTCTCTTCTCTTCTCTTGCTCAGGAATATTCTCAGACAAAATGGAGAAGTTTGTCCCCAAATCTGCGAGCTGGTAAATCCTACTGTTTGCTGAGCAGAACAGAGGGGAAGAGTTCACCAGACGTCATCGCAGAACAGTTTGGTTCAGAAGTTCCTCTGGAGGCCTCAGGTCCATCCGTCCTGCTCCAGGTAAGGCTGACCCCAAGGTTAGAGGTTGTTCAAGGCCTTTTGCAGCCAAATTTGAGTATTTTTAAGGACAGAAATTGCCCCAGCCCTCTAGACATAACTGGGCTCCCTTCTCCAGTGTTTGTGAAAAGATTCTCCTTACGTCAAGTCAGAATTTCCCTTGTTGGAGCTGGTGGCTGTTACCTCTTAACCTTCTCCGTTCTCTCACCTCCTTGTTTCTCCCAGAGCAGGGTTGGGGACACAGTGACAGCACCTGTGCACTGTGACAGGGTTCAGGGAGCAGCGGTGGTGGAGACTGAACCTTCATTTGATTTCCAAAGGAGACAGAACCTCTTTGGAGAACTTTTGCCCTAGATCTTTAAAGTGTTTAATCTCTCCACAATACGTGGGGTGCTTGCTGCGTGTATCATAACCTGGGAGAGGGTTTTGAGCCTCTACCCTGGAGTTCCTAGAAACCAAAGTCACTCCTCATCTTCACTGATGCAATCTATAAGTACAGCTACGATGCTGGCTGTTTTGGGAGGGGTTCATACATTCCTACTGTTTCCCATCTACGTGTATCAGAGTCCAGAGAGAAGAACTGCAACCAGCTCAGAAACTTTCTGTAGCACAGCTGTGTAGTTCAGCAGTTGCTGTTTTCATCTCACAACAGGTCATGTATGGCTTGGCCTGACCTTTCCCTACGCTTTAGGGCGAGCTGTGCTTTTCCTGCCCTGGCAGTGCCGTCCCTGCAGCACCCGGCTGATGCCCAGACGCTGGTTCAGCTGCAGCAGACGTCCCAGTGCGGATGTTTTGGCAGGTGGAGGTGGCATTTCTAACAGAGGACGTGTAGTAAAGTCTGTGGAAGTGAGATGAGGCTGTGACCCGGAGCGAGGAGCTGCTGTCCCCACCGGTGCTGGCGCTGCTGGTGCAACTACTGGCTGCTGGCACTTGCTTTTGGGGGTGCTGTGGGTGACAGGTGCGCCCAGCTCTGGGGTGCAGCTCCTGCCTGTCCTGGGCTTCTGCCAGGCTGCTGCCACTGCGAGAACCCCTTGGGATGTCACTGGTGGGCTCTCTGCAAGTGTGTGGTGCTTACTGGGAGATACTGGGAGCCTGACTGTGCCCGTAGTGCCCACAACACTCATCCCTGACTTTTTCACTGGGGCATCAGCGCTGGGCAGTGATTTTGTTTGCAATTTGAGCTTTGAGAGGCCCCTGGGGGGAGCCCCAGCTTAGAACCAGGGGTGCCCTAGTGGTTTTTTTGCCTCTTGTGTATCTGGGGGCATTTCTGGCTTTGCAAACTGGGGGTTTTCTCTGGGATCCCCTTACTGTGTGTTAGTATTTCCAGGTCCCTTGCAGTGCCGGTTTCATCCGCCAGATGTGCGCAGTTGAGCCGCGTTGGCTCCGTGCCGGGGGATGAGCTCAGAGGACTGGGATTGGGAGAAGGGATCAGCTGCTTCCCTGACGTGGGGCTGACGCAGTTCAGCATCCTCCCCTGCACCCCCCCTGCATCCCCCCGCACCCCCCCGTGACCTGCTTTTCCAGACAAAGAAGGGATGTGCCGGCTGCGCGCGCATCCCGCTCTGCGCCAAGGGCAGCCCCGGCCCCCCCGTGCTGTGCCCCCCTCCCCATGTCCCCGTTCTGAACCTGGCAAGAGCAGCTCAGCTCCCATTTCAAGGAGCCTTTGTCCTCTCAGACAGTTTGCTTTGAGAGATTTGTCTTTCTTTTTTTGTGCCGGTGACAAGACCATAATTAGGAAGGGGGTCTCCATCTGCTGCTAGGGGGAATGGGGGGGTCACAGGGAAAGATCACCTGCCCCAGCACAAAAAGGCAGTGCTTACCCCCCAGCCGGCATCACCAGCCTTTTGGATGCTTGGTGATTAGGCAGTTTGAGAGCAGGAGCGGGGCTTAGCAGCATTTTGTGCCATTTAAATGGAACGGGGATCTCAGAACATTGTGCAAACCCTTCTGTCATGGGGGTCCCCATGTCTCTCCAGTGCCCCCCACTCCTACCCTGTGCTCTGAGCCGGGGGGCTGTTATGCTGCTGCAGTGCTCTGCTGCTCCTGCACCCCCCAAACCTCCATTTCTACACCCCCAACCCCCCCGTCTCTGACAAGTTTGGGTGTCTACGCACCCCAGTCCTGGGTCCCCCAGCTCTGCCTGTCTCCATCACTCCTGCCCCGCAGCCCTGTCTGAGCAGGCTGGGCCCACCCTGAGCAATCCCAGCTGAGTCACCCAGGCTGTGCTGAGGAAGCACCCGTGTTTAGTAGCCCCAGACCTATGTTTTGTAGTTTTTTTCAGTTCCACTTTGTTCACAGGATGAGTGTTCTGGCAACTTAATTGTGGTTGTTTGGCCTGGAGAAGAGAAGGCTCCGGGGAGACCTGATTGCAGCCTTTCTGTGCCTAAAAGGGACCTGTAAGAAAGATGGGGACAGACTTTTTAGCAGGGCCTGTTGCCATAGGACAATGGGTGATGGTTTTAAACTAAAGGAGGGAGATTCAGGCTGGACATGAGGAACAAATTGTTGGCCCTGAGGGTGGTGAGAGCCTGGCCCAGGTTGGCCAGAGAGGTGGTGGATGAACCATCCCTGGAGACATCCCAGGCCAGGCTGGACGGGGCTCTGAGCAACCTGAGCTGGTGAAGATGTCCCTGCTCATGGCAGGGGGGCACTGGGGGACCTGGGAAGGGCCCTTCAACCCAAACTATTCTATGATTCTATCTTTTGATATCACTTCCAATGTGGCAATGATGCAAAATGCCTGTCAGCACACCCATGATGCTGATCCCCCTGCCCTGGCAGCCAGGTTTGACCTGCCGAGCTCCCTCCTGTCCCCATGTCGGCCTCACTTGTCCCCTGCCACGCGGGGGGACATGCCTGGAGTTTTTGCAGCTGCAGAAATGACAGTAATAACATCAAACCTCCCTGTCTGTCCTATCCCAGGTGCCTCACACCCTGCACCCAGGGGCTGCTGCAGCAGGAGAATCACCACAGAGCCCCAGCTCTGGATCAGCCTCACCCTGATCCCATCAAAATGACTTTTCTCCCAGAAAAGGCTCTTACAGATATTTTTGTAGGTACTTATGCAGCCGGTGGGATTTCTGGGTGCAGCTTTGTGGTGTTTAGGTGCTGGTACACCTGAACCGTCACTTACCAGGCTGGATATGTGCAGTTCCAGTGCTAAAGTGTGTGCTGGGCACCCTGCTCCTGCCTGAATTTAATCCTTCAGTGTTAGGATTTTACCTGCAGTCACCTATATCATTGCTTTCTCTCTTTTTTTTTAATTCCTTGCTTTTCCTCCTCTGCATTTGTTTTAGTTGCCACAAAGGACTTGGGATCCTGGATCTATTTGTTTTTCACTCATAACCGAGTGATGCCTTTTGGCCCTTTTTGAGCTGATCCTAGGAAAGCTTTCTGTGACATTCACATGAGAATTTAAGCCTCAGATTCAGCTGGATTTGGCCCTGCACTGACATAATCCTGGCTTAAAAGCTGGATGCTCAGGGAGCGGCTTGCAAGGTATCCCTGTGTGAGTTTCGCATGTGCCCTTTGGTTCCTGAACCCTTCCTAGGGACAGCATCTGGTCACCCCAATTCAGGTGGGTCCTGGTTCTCCCCCTTTTCAGCCCTTTATCCCATCCCTGGGCCCAGAAATGTTCCCATGAGAGGTAACACCAGGGTTTGAGCGCTCGCTCTGGTGTGGGACTTAATACAAATGAAATCTGGTGGTTTTATTCAAACGTGGAAAAATATATAAATGTGGAAGGCAGTGGCACTAGTTGTTGGGAGTTGTATGTGCAAAACATGCTGGTTTTAATCCTTTTCCTAAGGATTGTGAATGTAACACACAGAGGAAAAGCAGAATCTAAAAGGGGTGGTGTGGAGAGGCAACCAGGAGAGCTCAGGAGGCAGCAAGGCTGCTGAAGTTTTTTAAGCAAGTATTTTGGCTATACCAGTTTAAATGCTCCAATAAGGGCTGGTTGGGGTCTCTTTTTCTGCCTGGAGCCTGTGGGGCTGGAGCAGAGCTGGAACTGCCCCCCCACACACCCCAAACAGCTCATCCAGCAGCAGAGGGTGCTCGTGCATCACCGTGCAAATCCTCCTTCTCCCTCAGCCATCTTAGGCAAAGTGTTTTCCTTCCCTGCAGTCTCCATTTTATGTTTCTGACGCAGAAAATAAAACGGTTGGCAAGGAAAGGGGGGGGAGGATGTTGGGGAGCAGGATGTGCAGAGGCAAAGCTTGATGGGGCTGGGGTGGGGGGATGCTGTGAGCCCCGACTGGTACCCAGGGAGATGCAGAGCGAGGGGCTCTCTGGGGGATGGATGCCAGGATTGGGGAGGGGGTGCTCTGCAGAGAGAGCTGCTCTTTCTGATGAAATATTGCTTGGAACCCACCCCCCCAGCCCCTGCGGATGGGGGGTGCCCACCCTCCCTCCATCCCTCGCTGTCACAGGATGCTCGAGCTGCAATAGTGCTGGTTTTAACCCACCCAGGAGGCTGAGCAGACCCCCCACACTGCCTGGCTGAGGTTTCACCGCAGAGCTGCTCTCGGCCGGGCGCCCCAGACAAGAGGCACTTTTCCTGTTTTTCATTGTTCAGGACACACTGATCTATTCTTGCTCCTTTTTTCCTTCCTGCCTGTGCACATTGGAGGGGGTGGGCTGTTGCCCCAGGTTTGTTACCAAGCAAATCCTGGCAGCAGCACCTTTCCCAGCTGTGTGGCGCCCCAGGAGAGCCGCCGGCATCTGATACTGAGTCACTATTGTCAGCGTCTCTATTTGTAGTAACCATTTTTGTGTTATTCGTCACTGCATCCTTCTTGTTATGCAGGGCAGCGCTTAGGGCCAGCAGGCATTTCCCAATCCAGGATATGAAGCAAGACAGCAAACTAAACTGCTAGAGGTTTCTCCAACAGTGAACTTCACTGAACCAACCAAACAAGGATGCTGTGGGCTCAGAGATGAACTCTTGTGTCTCTGATCCACTCCTGGTCGCTGCCTCTTTGCAGGCACATCTCTCCCTTCATGAGAGACAGTTGCAGGAGATAGTTTTGTGAACCTCTGTAAGGCTCCTGGGTTTGTTTGGAATCTTTTTCAGGCTAAGAAATGCAGTTTTCTCTTGTGGCATCTGTTGTTCCAGCACCTGAGAAACAAATTTCGGGGTCCTCGCCCTTACAGGTGTGTGCACAGAGGTAATAGCTGGTGTGAATGCATTCAGCTGACTTCAAACCAGCTGAAGGTGTCAGCTCCAAAACCTGCCTGAGATTAAATACTTCACTGTTTTGTCCAAGTCCATCAGCAGTCTTGAACAAAAATCCCTGGGAAAGCTGACTTGTTGAAAGTCAGTTTAGACGGGTCTGCACAAGCAGCTCATCCCTCAGTGACAGGGATGGGGGGACATCCCCCAGGACTGCTCTGTCACCCCTTTTTAGAGACGTTCCCTCCACAGAGTCAGTCCTAGTTGCTTTTGTGCTTTTCAAGTCCCAGGTCCAGTTTATTCTCAAGTTCTTACATCCCAAGTCCCAGGTCCAGTTTATTCTCAAGTTCTTACATCCCTTTTTGTTGCTTTCCTAGAAATGTGATTTTGCAGCTTAATGGAGCTTTTTGTTCTGCTTTCACCCAGCCGCTCTGTGCTTTTCTTTGTTCTGCCTTCCCACAGCCATGCACAAGGATGCTTCTCAGGGAGATAATAAACATCATAAGAGCCGCTGTGGTTTCTGGGGGTAGCTAGATGAGTATCTTTGCCTTTAAATATCCTAAGCTAAAGTACCCTTTGTTTTTCATCCTGTGCATGCCCGCATACGCGAAAATAGGTCAGTGATTCTGTGCTGCCGGCTGGCCCGGGGCGGCCGCGGGAGGAGGGTGGTGGCAGCGGCACAGCCACAGCTCAGCTCCCGGGGAGGGATGCTCGTCCTCCCCTGCCCTGTTACCAGGCAGAACGTGGCTTTGGGGACTGGTGAGCAGGGTGGGGGACAGTCCTGGGGTCCCACAGGCTCCTGCACCCACCCGCCCAAGGCGTGGAAGGGTCAGGTCAGGGTTCTAACATTCTGTGATTCTGTGTAATTCTGTGCTGCTTCTCCCCCTCCCTATGGCTGGGGTACAGCAGGAGGGGATGTCTCTGTTTTTGTGGTCACCCCAGGATGGGTACAGCCCCCTGCGGTGAAGCAGTAGGTTTTTAGGTGTCTAAGCAGTGGGCTGCCTCAGTTTCCCCTCTCGTGCTCTGGAGCCAGCAGAACAGGGTGCAAACCCTCTCTGCACTCCTCTGGGTGCTGGTGGGACCACTTGTGTCCCCAGAGATGGAGGTGGCGGTGACAGCCTGACCCTGCTGCAGCACAGACTAATTTTCTGTCTCGTTCATCAGAAATCTAAACAACCTCCCTGACCTTAAAACAAAATCATTTACAATAGATTACAATAGTATGAGTTCTGGGCAGCCCTTCACTTAGCAGCTGAAATGATATTTTTGTTTCGTGGTTCCTATGGAGTCAGTTCTTGCAGTTGCTAAATGAACCAGAGTCTTATATTTTTAGTAGATAGAAATGACAAACATGTTGTTTTACGTCTGCTCTTGGAGAGATGAGAGAGGGAGCTGCTGGAGGAGGACGAGACCTGATCCTTAGGGCTAATGCTCCATTTTAGTCACTGACCGTGCCCACCAAAAGCTCCGTATTAGGACAGGCTGGCATCTAATATGTCTTCATTTAAATATTTCTATCTTGAGAAGAAGAGAACAAAACCCCCAAACAGACAGACTGAAGTACAGATACAGACAAAGGTGATGTTTCCCTGTTGCCCTGACGTGAGTTTGGTAGAGGACTTGTTCTGATCTTTTCCCTTTCTCACATCTGTCATTGCCTTCTGCTCCCAAATGGTGCCTGCATTGTGACCAAGCGCTGTGTTCTCACCTAAGTCTTCTAGAATTTCCAGTAACAGGCAGGGCATATAACCTAATGTTGTAGGTGTTAACAGATGGGGGAAAAAAAAGTCTGTAGGGACTGCAATGGTGTTGGGCATCTTTTGGTTGCTCATCCAGCACCAAACCTGCAAACACCTCTCCTGAAATGCTGCTCCCCAAATCTTTTGGTATTCAGTGTCTCATGCTTTGATGTGCAGGTGGATATTGTCACCTTGGCCTGAAGTCATAGAGTCATAGAATCATTTTGGTTGGAGGAGACCCTCAAAATCATTGAGTCCAACCATAACCCACCCTTGGCACTCCCCCATGTCCTGAGAACCTCATGTCCGTCTGTCCAACCCTCCAGGGATGGTGACTCCAGCACTGCCCTGGGCAGCCTGTTCCAATGCCCCACAGCCCTTTGGGGAAGAAATTGTTCCCCAGATCCAACCTCAACCTCCCCTGGTGCAACTTGAGGCCGTTTCCTCTGCTCCTGGCGCTTGTTCCTGGGGAGCAGAGCCCGACCCCCCTGGCTCCAAGCTCCTTTCAGGCAGTTCAGAGATCAGAAGGTCTCCCCTCAGCTCCTGTTCTCCAGCTGAACCCCCCAGGTCCCTCAGCCGCTCCATCACACTTGTGCTCCAGCCCCTCACCAGCTCCGTTCCCTTCTCTCCACTCGCTCCAGCACCTCAAGGCCTTTCTTGGTGTGAGGGGCCCAAAGCTGACCCCAGGATTCAAGGTTTGGCATCACCAGCGCCCAGCACAGGGACGGTCACTGGCCGCATGAGCCCGGCTGTTGTGCGTGCAGATTTATTCTCAGTATCTGGTGCTAGTGGTGAACATCAGCTACAGCAGTAAAAGTTCCTTTGTGAGGCGTGGGGAGAGGGAATAAATGGGAGAAAAGGGAAAGGGAAAGCTCTCCCCAGGGGCCGCCTGGGATGAGAAGCAGCAGGAGTCTCCTGGAATAAGCACTTTCTCCAGAGCAGCCAAATACCTTTCCTACAATGAATGACCCTTTGGACTCTTCTTGTCTTGCTCTGTGTCCCCATTGTCAATCCTTAGGCTGCGAGTGTTGATTGGAGCAGGCTTTGATTAGTGGCAGATATTGCAGCGCTAATTACCCATTAAGCTTAGGGACGCCCATCCTTGGGTGATGTTTCTCCGTTGTTTTAATGACCCTCGTCTCCTTTTGTTGTCCCCTGGGAGGAGGTGACAGCTCACAGCAGGGCAGGAAAAGGCAGATCAGCTCCCCCATCAGTGGTAATTAACTCTTCTATTCTAATTGCTTCCAATCAGCACAACAGACCTGGGCTGCAGGGCTGATTCAGAGATAAGGGAGAAGCTCCATGGTTAGCCATGTTACAGCACTGTGTGGGCTCAGGGTTAGCCTTAGGCCTGGTTTTGTAAAGCCTTAGATGGCTCTCAAGGAAAAGTCTCTTCCTCCTGGTCTGTCTGCTCCACCCCCTGTCCTACAGCAGGGACTCTATTGCTCTTGTCACCTTTTCTTCCTCATCCTCCTTCCCGATCATGGTTTTTAGCATCCTTGGGACCAAACAGTGATGAATTTAAATTCCATGCTTAATTTGTCAAAAAAGAAAAGAAGCTACCGGTGTCTTTAAGCTGCCCTGCTGTCCGAGCAGGTTAATCAGTACCAGCTTTATTACCTGAGCTTCCAAATACACCGACTCTCTTCCTGCGGTGAAGGCAGCTTTATCATCTCCCTTTGATGTGGAGAGAGTCTAGATGAGTAAATTTTGGACTTGGTGGATTTTTAAGAACCAAGCAATAACTGTCCTTACACGTGTGTTCTGGAAAGTCTATGTTCCTTGTGTACAAGCTTTCATAAAACGTGTGGTTGCTTGGCTTCACACCCCTACCGCATTTATTTTAGAGGCAGAAAAACACAACAAAAACAAAACAAAGACAACAAACAACAGAAAAACACAGTTAAAAACTCCCTGTTTGTCTTCCCAAAACATCTTGAGAGGATCTCAATGTCCTGGTTTTTTAAGACACGGGACTCTGGCTTTTCCAAATAGGAGAAATCTGATGTTTGAAAAGCAAAAGCATCTGGTAAAACTCCAGCAGAACACATCATTTTCTCCTGCCACGTTTAATTCCAAAAAACCCATCAAAATTTGGCTGTGCGATGCCGGTAGGAAACTCCTATCACGAGTTCTTTTTTTTCCCCCTTTCTTCATTGCAAGAAGTTTTCAGATTGTCAGGTCTAAAAAGCCTCTTTTAGCCATTTTCGCAGTCCCGTTCAGCCTTGCTGTGGGATAACAGGCAAGAAGAGAGCGCGGAGGGGAAGGGGCGAATCCCCACCGGGGGGGACGGGCTCTCGGGAGTCCAGATGTGACCTCGAATGGGAGCGCTGCTGCTTGTCAGAACAGGGGAGTGGAAAATAACTGATTTTGTTCCCAGAGCTGGAATCTTTACAAAGCTTAAGAAGTACAGGAAGGATTAAATACCTCAGAAATGCCTGTTCCTGGGTTTTTTAACTTTTATTGATCAGAAATACCATTTTTACAGTTAAGATGCTCGCAGGGCACAGAAGAGATGATGATTCTGCCATCGCTCTGCCCTTGTCGATGCTGGCAGCGTCTCCTTTCTCCTCCTCGATGCCTGGAGAACCTTAGAAGCCCATTCCTGGCCGTGATAACATACACCCAGCCTGAGGTCTTATGAAGAGGGTAGATTTAGGTTAGATATTAGGATGAAATTCTTCCCCGTGAGGGGAATTCTTCTGCCCAGAGGTGGTGGATGAACCATCCCTGGAGACATCCCAGGCCAGGCTGGACGGGGCTCTGAGCAACCTGAGCTGCTGAAGATGTCCCTGCTCATGGCAGGGGGGGCACCGGATGAGATTTAAGGTCCTTTCCAACCCAAACTATTCTATGATTCTGTGATCCTCCCTTCCCAATAGCTTGGCCAAGGATGGGATCTGAATGCCAAACTGTTGTGGAGACAGAACCCACCTGTTCAGAAAATAGTTCTGGTTGCTGTAGCAAGTGGGAAGCAGCACAAGTAAGGAGCAGTTGTTTTTCTCTGTCTGTCTGTGTTCAGTCACTGGGAGTTCAAAAAGCAGAAGATTTTGGATAGTGACCTGCACCAGAGACGTGCCTGTGCTGCTGCAGGACCCTGTGACAAAATGTGTTCAGACACAGTCCCTTGGGACTCAGTTGGTCAACGCTTGTCTCAGGAATCGTCTTTTTATCTCTGTTTAAACACGTTTCTGCTGTGTCCTCCTGCTGATTTCTCTGCGTGTCGCTGTGTTGGACTCCGGCTCAGCTCAGTGAGAAACAAATGTTTGATGGGTCTGGAGTCTGCGGGGCTGCAGGCATCACTGCGATGCTTCTGCATCTGACCCTACAGGTGAGAGCTGGCGATGGCAAGGAAAATATTACAGCCAGCCCATCCTAGTGCCTGCACACACCCTGCCCGTGCTCACATACCTGCCGCCTCTGGCGCTAACATTGATTTTATTTGTTTTGCTTGGTAAAATGGGTGTGAGCATGATCTGGTGTGTGGGCTCAATCTCTTTGGCTAAAAGGAGGGTGTAACGTGTGGGTCTCTGAGAGGTGACAGCTCTGGGACAGCGAGGGGACTCTGGAGCAGGTTTGGGCAGAACCGGAGGGTTCAGCTCTCTGCAAGGTGAGGGCTTTTCTGGGGGCAGCTCAGGGAGCTGGTTGGGACCCTCTAAGTTTATTTCCTGGCCACCTGCGTGTGGGTGGCTGGAGATACACGCTGAAGATTTCAAATACCTGCTGGCTGGGCTTTCAACACCTGCTCTATGCTCCTGGTCTCCTGACTAATTTTTCTTGTGACCAGCTCCAGGACACACAGCCCTGGGCTCAGAAGTGATCTTGGGGAAGGCACAGTTTGGATCTCGGCTGCTCTGACCCAGGACAGTTTGGGCTCATTGCTGTATCCGTAAAGCCTGAGGCTGCATCCCAAAAATGCCTTATTTATGTTGTTTTAGTGGAAGCTTTATTCCTCTTAGAGCCACGGCTGCGCTGCACAGGGTGATGAAGGAAAGAAACAGCACTGAATCAAGCGGACGCAATGGCTGGAAGAAGGACACCTATTGTTTCATCCCGTGATGAAAAGCTGGTGGTGCTGACTCAGCATCCAGGGAGGAAGGAAAGACGGAGGCACAACAGGATGCGGACGGCAGATGTATCCGTCCCTTGGATGCAGGATGGATGCCCGACTGCTGCCCCGCACGTACCCCCGGTGCTCTGCTGCTTGGCTTACCTGGTCCTGGTCTAACATTTACCTTCAGCCTCCTTCTAACATGCAGTACCATCTCCAGTGTAAGTCCAGCCCATCTCAGCGATGGGGCAGGTGGCTTCACAGCATCTTTGTGCTCTTCTCCAGGGCTGTCAGGCTTTAAACAGCTTTAAACAATAGATCTAAAGAAAACAGCTTTATTATCTTATTTTAGAAGCTGGAGAGGGTGAAATCCTGCAGACCTTTCCTGGTGTGTGTGTCCCTCGCACTAAAATACTGCAAAAAAAGAGCGGAGAGAGCTCTGGTGCTGCCTGGGGCTGTATTAACACTGTCTGTGAAACGTGAGTGCCTGCATGAGCGAGCTTTGCCCTTGGTCTGAGCACACACGCCGTCCAGGAGCAGAAAGGACCATATTCCCTGAGACCTGCTGCTGGGGGAGCACGGGGGTATTTCATGAAGCAGTTAATTATCAGTTTGGGGGTGATTTGCCTGCATCTAAATGAGGGGTGAGCGATACTTCTGGCAGGGAGCTCAAAGGGATTTTTAGGGGGTACATCTGGAGGCATGATGACAGTTGCAGGGTAGAAACTATGCTCCCGCTTAAAGCAAGTATTTTAGGAATGTTCTTCTCTATTTTTATGTTGCCTTTTTATTTCTTTTTAGTGTCTGCTGAGAACTTGAAGAAGAGCTTGAACAGGACAGAAGGACAGATTCTGCAGTGTAATATTCTGTACTTTGCAGCTGACACAGATGGGAGTGACAAATTTGTGGGGAAAAAAATTACAATATCCTTTTGTTTCTGGGAAGAAAAACGTTTCAAAGCGGATGTGAGCTATGGTGGAAGGGATTCAGGGCTTTGGAGAGGGAGGGAGCAGGAGGGTCCCTTGTGTAGAAAAAGTCATTTCTGTTGCAGTGTGGACCACGGGTTGTTCATCCACAGCTTTGAGGGGACCTGGCAGCACTGTCATTCTGAGCCTCCTCGACGGCTTTGGGCAAAAAGAATTTGTGGTTGTTGTTCATCCCTGTGTTATAGTTTTTAATCTTTTTCTTTTTCCTCAACTTCTTATAATTTCTCACCTCCAGGACTTCTCAGTTCTTAGACTAAAGCTGACTTCTGCACTGTCTGGAAACCCACTCTCAGTAGTGGCAAGACCCATCCAGAATTGCAGAGACAGATAAAGGTATCGCTGTTTGGACAATGCCCTCAAACACATGCTGTGAATTTTGGGGTTGTCCTGTGCAGGGATGGGAGTTTGATTTGATCATCCTTGTGGGTCCCTTCCAACTCAGAGCATTCCATGTGATTCTGTGATTGCTGCTCTGTTCAGTTGTTGTCTAAAAAGAGAATTACCCGACAACATTCCTGGAGTTTCTGGAGGTGGGGGGGTTGCTGGGGGTGCTGTGTGCTGGCCAGGGGACACCTTGGGGTGCTGGGTGTCACAGTGCAGTGATGGAGCGGTTGGGGCTGTACCCTGGATAAAGGAGGCTGAGGGGAGACCTTCTGATCTCTGAAATGCCTGAAAGGAGCTTGGAGCCAGGGGGGGTCGGGCTCTGCTCCCCAGGAACAAGCGCCAGGAGCAGAGGAAACGACCTCAAGTTGCGCCAGGGGAGGTTGAGGTTGGATGTGGGGAACAATTTCTTCCCCAAAGGGCTGTGGGGCATTGGAACAGGCTGCCCGGGGCAGTGCTGGAGTCACCATCCCTGGAGGGTTGGACAGACGGACATGAGGTTCTCAGGACATGGGGCAGTGCCAGGGGTGGGTTATGGTTGGACTCGATAATCTTGAAGGTCTCTTCCAACCAAAATGATTCTATGGTTGCATGATCTTGCTTTTGCAGATGTGTGCTGTGGGCTGCCATCCCATCTGTGAGGTGGAGCATAAGCAAGATGCTGTTTGTTTGCCAGCTGCATATTCCATCTCTTTGCCTCTAACACAGGACGTGTAAGCATTGCACAAGCGCTGAACAGGTTAGGCTGGGTTTATCTCAGCATTGTGGCCTGGTGCTGGTGGCATCTGTGCTATTGCTGAAACCTCTGAAGGCAGAAGAACCACCGATGAAGCTGAATGCTGTACTGCTCTGTGGTGGATTGCTCGCTCTGCTGTTTTCCTCCTGATGTTTGCTTTATGGGCTGTGGCTTCTGGATTTCACAGCTTTGTTAAGGATGCCAAGACACAGTATGAGAAGTTGCAAATGATGTACTCTAACACAGAATCCCAGAATCCCAGCCTGATTGCGGTTGAAGGGACCTCTGTAGATCCCCAGCCCAGCCCTGCTCACGCAGGGTCACAGAGCAGATCACACAGGTCGGTCCAGGGGGTTTGAATGTCTCAGAGCAGGAGACTCCACACCCGCTCTGGGCAGCCTGGGCCAGGCTCTGGCACCTCCCAGCAAAGACGTTTCTCCTCATGTTCAGATGGACCTTCCTGTGTTTCAGTCTGTGCCCATTGCCCCTCATGCCCCCAACACAAAGGACTTCTATATGGTGCTGGGCCAGTACTTTCTGTTTGACCACCAGAAAACGGCTGTTGACAGCATCTTCACAGAGCTGAATAACTTCAGGAATAGGTTTCTGGTGAGCAAGACGCCCTTACCTCCTCTTAATTCTTAAGTGTTTCCTTCATTGCCCAGATCTGCCATGCTTCTTACTCCCCCTCCTCCATAGAGGGACATTAACTGCTCTTGTGCATTTTTTCCCCCACCCAAGCCTCCTGCAGCCCCTGAGCAGCTGTGTCTCCTGTTCTGCAGCAAGCTGTCATGGAGAATCAGAAATGACATGAAACAGCTGATGTGCCGTGCAAAGCTGGTGAAGGAGGAGGAGAAACGCCAGGAGTGACAGCAGCAAAGAGCTGGTAGACACGACTGCACGTATGAGATGGAATTGGGTGTCTGGGACAGCAGAAGTTTTGAACTGGATGCAAAGCTGAGTTAATAACACGTGCGGAGAGCTGCAGGTGGAGAAATGCTCTGGAGCATCCCTAGGGATGGAGACATGGGGCAGCACGAGTGGTATCGCTCTCCATTGGGATGATGAGTCCTGAGAGCAGCGATTTGCAGGTTTGCCTGCAGAGCTGTGAGCTCAGGCATTGGGCAAGTCACAGAAAACCCATCTTCAGTGATGTGCAGAGCCTGCTAAGGTACAGAGAACCTTGCCAAACCTTCACAACAGGCTTTTTTTGCCTGTATAAAATGCAGCGATTTGCATGACACACCAAGAGCCTGTACAGCTGTTCAGCGCTGTGGTCCTGCGCTCTGTCTCGTCCCTTGTTTTCTTGGAAGGCCTGGTGGGTTTTAGCTCAGAGCTCTTCTCCCCCTTCCCAAACCATGATCGTGTGCTTGAGTCTGGCATTTGGCTCCTCTCTTCCAGCCACATAAGTTTCCAATTTCTTTGCACATGTGTTTTAAAAGGGGGAGGGGGAGAGGCCACAAACAGTCTTGGGAGCTTTCCCAGTGCTGTAACCTGAATCTGGGAGCACCTCAACTGGTGGGACAGTCTCTGTGGGACAGCCCTGCGGTGATTTTTAGGAACAAGGGTTAGTGCCAGAGTTGGGTTATGGTTGGACTTGATGATCTTGAGGGTCTGTTCCAACCTCAATGATTCTATGATTCTGTGATGGTGCACACTTGGGTTCCTCATTCATCACCTGTCTGTGCCCTCACCTCTGAGTGAATCCTGTCATAGCAGCTCCTCCTGTACCAAAGCTGTGATGCTTTTTGAGAGCGGGGGGGCCTGACATAGAATCAGAGAATCACTTTGGTGGAAGAGGCCCTCAGGATCATAGAGTCCAACCATTAACCCAGCCCTGGCACTGCCCCGTGTCCCTGAGAACCTCATCTCTGTCTGTACAACCCTCCAGGGATGGTGACTCCAGCACTGCCCTGGGCAGCCTCTTCCAATGCCCCACAGCGCTTTGGGAAAGAAATTGTTCCCAGATCCAACCTCAACCTCCCCTGGCGCAACTTGAGGCCGTTTCCTCTGCTCCTGGCGCTTGTTCCTGGGGAGCAGAGCCCGACCCCCCTGGCTCCAAGCTCCTTTCAGGCAGTTCAGAGATCAGAAGGTCTCCCCTCAGCTCCTGTTCTCCAGCTGAACCCCCCAGGTCCCTCAGCCGCTCCATCACACTTGTGCTCCAGCCCCTCACCAGCTCCGTTCCCTTCTCTCAACTCGCTCCAGCACCTCAAGGCCTTTCTTGGCATGAGGGGCCCAAAGCTGACCCCAGCATTTGAGGTTTGGCCTCACCCCTCCCTTTGCCAGATGAACGGCAAAATCCTGTTCTGCTGTTCCTGTTCACTTTGTTTCCAAGCTCCTTACATTCTCAGCAATACAAGTGTGGATGTAACCCTGTCATTCTGTAATAAAACAGCCGTCTCCTTCTCCTTTCTCCAACATTACCTGTTACATTCGGATATTAGTGAGTTTTAGGTTTGAAGCCTCCTGAAGCTGTAGCTACTCCAGGCACAGCCCTGGAACCCCCCCCAAGTGACCCATCCCAGGGGTTTTGGTTGGTCTGAATTCAATTTTGTGTTTGGTCCAGGAGGTGACCGTGACTCTGCGACACCCCGTGCTGTCCCCACAGCGTGGGTTTTCTCCCCGAGTCTGCTCCCTGCTACCAGATACATTCTGCACTTCCAACATATGGATTCAATTACTGTCCCTCTCCCTTGATTTCCTGCCTCTTTGCGTTTCCTGAGGCGCGTCCCCTCCCCCTGGCAGCCTGAACTCCTGCAGTGAGATGCTTTGCAAGCTCTCGCATTCCTCCCTCCTGCTGCTTTGTTGCCTCTAATGAAGTGTCCTGATCCAGAACACGCAGACCCAGCACTGTTGCTGAGCCCAGGAACCTCGAGGGCTCAGCGTCCTGCAGCAAAACCAGTCACGCCACTAAATGCGCGTTCAGTGCCTGGCAGAGCTGTATCCCAGCTCCTATTGTGTCCCACCCTGCCTCAGCATCCTTCCTAGAGCACCCCGTAGTTTTTGGCCAACTGCTTTGTGTGCAAGACTTCAGGGTTTTTTCCTATTCCCTTCAGAGGCCGTGGGCTTTCGGAGCCTCTGCGCTTTGAAAGGAGCATCAACCCACTCTGGGTTTCTCCTGGGGGCTGTTTGGCTTCTTTCCTGGACATGTCCTGCAGAAATGCCATGTGCCCATTAAAAGTGTTGGAGTAGGAGGGCAGAGGGAGCCCTGTCTTCACTTTTAGTGGTTCTTTTAACCCCTGCCAGCTGCTCGGGGGGGCAGCAGCATCAGGGGGCTGGAAATCGTAAGAAATCTGAGCTCATTCAAGGGGCAAGGGGAGATGGAAACGGTTAAATCACGCAAACGAACAAGTTAATGATTTCCATCCCCTCGCTGGCGTGTTTCAGTTTTCAGAAGGGGGGTCTGGCCGGCAGCTGTGCCAGCAATTGTAGCTCAAAAAGGGTATTTTCTTTCTGTGTCGGCTTTCAGCCGTGGCCCCTTTGGATTCCCCCGACTCCCACAGATGCCAGAGTTTCCAGGGGGCTCCTGTGACTCTGTTCCCTTCCATACCCGACGATGGAGTTAGAGGATGAGGAGGAATGAAGAAGGCACCATTTGCTCCCTGCTTTTTTTCTGCTCCCAGCTTTTTCCCAGCATCCGAGCGATGCATCGGCACTTGCAAATGGAAGGAAGAGCTGCAACTTCTGTGCCTGTGAATCCCTGAGCACAGCAACTCAGCCTGCAGCTCCAACAAATCAATATCTATGTCTGAGCAGTCCTGCCGTCAGCTTCAGATGCAAGAGCTTTATTGTATAATAAGGCTTATGTATTGTTATATATAGATATGGCTTATATATTATTATATATTGTATAAAGCGTATTATCATAAGCCTGGACACTGTGTGTCTGGGTTCTTTCATTTGGGGTCACTGAGCCCCAACAACAGGCGCGTGGGAATGGGTTGTTTGAGCTTCCCCTCGAGGGGTGATGCCCGTTCTCTCCTGGACCACTTTCCCCACGAAGAGCAGTAACTCCTTAGGATCTCTGGAGCACCACAACCCTGTTTGCCCAGTACTCAGAGAGCCCTTTGTGTGATACCAGACTAAACTCAGCGCTGCTTTTCTCACCCGCAGCAGGAGCACGTCTGCTGAGCATCACCTTAAATGTGTAGCACCTCCCTACCTTCCTACTCCCCGTGGAAGCACGGAGGGGGAAAAGCCCAAACTCCTCTAATCAGCTAAAGGGTGTTTAAAAGTCCTTGAGTACACTAAAGCTGGAGGGGAATAAATGAAGCACAGAGGGTGAGGCAGGGACCCCAGGTATTGGTGTCACAGCATCCTTCCCATCCTGTTGTCTGGCTTAGCTCAGTCTGAAGTCCCCACTGGACCACTGTGCTGTCACATCCTAAGAGACCCTTCACAGCAGCCCAGACCCTTCACTTGGGCTTGGCACAAGTGGAATGGCAAGTGTATAAAAACTAGAAAGCCCTAATAGATGCCAGTGACTTACCACTGTCACTCAAACCTGCCCTCAGAAGTTTGGGAGTGGGTGAATTTGGACTGTTGGCTCCCAGGGGAGCATCTCTGCCAGCCAAAGTGACAGTGACGAGTGCTCTGTCTCTCCTAGAAGCCCCCCCAAGGCACCAGTGACTTGTGGGATGTATTACCTGCACCCTCCATCCTTACAGCCTCCCTTCACTAGCCCAAAAGCTGGGTTTGGTAGCCAGGTTTCATGCCCCAGGCTTCCCCCAGCGTGTTGGTGCTGTCTTTACTCCCCTGAGCTGTGTTTTTGGGGTGCGGGGTGTGATGGGGGCTCAGCCTGGCAACGGGGGTTTGCCGGCAGGTGGCAGCCTGTGCAGGCAGCGCAGACACCCTCTCACTAATGTTTAATGGGATTTTATAGCTCTGGGATTCATCAGGAGCTGTTGTCACGGAAACAGAGATCTGCAGAGAGCCTGTGTGTTCAGCATTAACCACTTCGGCGCCGAGGGAGGATGTGCAGGGCAGCGAGCGGCCCCACGCACGGTGAGTGATTTGTGCCGGAGCTCACAACCTCCGCTGTGCTTTGTCTAGGGCTGGGGTTTTAGTGGCTTCTTAAAATCTGTTCCTGGGCTGATGGAGCACCAGGCTGTGTCTCAGGGGGTGCAGGGTGGCTCTGTCCTCTGCTTGTGTCCTGGCTCGCTCTTTTTCAAGCTTCCCACACAAAAAAAAAGGGACAGTGAGGATGGGTGCAGGTGTCCCAGGTTCCCAGCTTGGTGGGGGGAAATGTCCTGCAGATGCTTTGTCCCATCACATTTAATCCTGTGCTGCGGCTCAGGCACCTCTGGGTCTGCGGCTGGACAGGAGAGGGCAGCGGAGCCGCACTGCCACCAGGGTGGTGGCAGCGCATGTGTCACCCCTGCACATGGTGACATCCCTGTTGCTGGGGAGGGAGAGCAGCTGAGGCCAGGCTAATCTCCTTAGCGGCCTGAGCACCATCACGAGAGTGAAAGGGAG
Organism: Columba livia; assembly: GCF_036013475.1. Classification (NCBI taxonomy): domain Eukaryota; kingdom Metazoa; phylum Chordata; class Aves; order Columbiformes; family Columbidae; genus Columba; species Columba livia. The sequence continues at coordinate 18,046,205 of NC_088615.1, read as the reverse complement.
ATTAGGGGACAGGGTGGCATTAGCAACCGGGGACGCTCATTGGAGAGGAATAAGGGAGCGACTGAGCCCCGTGGAGGGGGAGAAGACCCTGGGGGAGATCAGTGCAGGAGCTGGAGACGCCTCTGTCGGCAACAAATAACCCAACAGCTGGGATCTTGGAGAAGTGAAAGGCTTTAGAGAATATGCCCCAAAATCCTGGCGGAGCCGTCCCCACACTGTCCCCCCAGGAGGAGGGTGTTGCCAGGCAGGCTGGGTCCTCATCCCTTCCCTCCCATCTATAGGCGGGGAGTGGGTGCCTTACCACCCCCCCATCATGGGGCATGAAAACATTCCCTGGAAGCATAAACAGAGGGAAGGGGAAAACACTGGATATTCCCTTTGTCTGAGAGAGGTGGAGGCAAAATACGCTCTTTTCCGTAGCAGAGTGTGGCTGTTGCTTACAAAGCTTTGGTGAAGGAGCCCAGACGCTGGGCTCCAGTCCCCGTTCCTGCCACGTGAGTGTCACGGGGTCCTGGGTTTTCTGGTCCCGGGTGGCTGGTGGGACCAGAGTGATGGATGTTTTACAGGAAGCCTTGCAGTCCTGCACCCTGTCCCACCGGAGCAGGGAGTGTGGCCAGGTTGGTGCTGCTCACCGGGTTGTGTTGCTTCTGCATTTTACCCACAGGGAGCTCCAGGGCTGGGAAGAGAAGGAAAAAATGGTACCTCCTGTTAGTATTTGGTGCTTGTTCCTTCCTCTCAGCTGTCAAGGAAACCCTGGCACGGTTCACATACCCAGCTGGCATTGCTGCCGTTGCCGACGTGTTATGTCCTTATAAACCGTATCCAAAATAGCTTTTCCACCCCTCTGTTCATGCTGGCTCACACAGCACCTTTCCCTGTGCACTGCCATCGGCTGCTCTCCGGCCAATGATTTGGAGCAGGACAACAGCTTTTTCTTAGAATCGTAGAATCACAGAATAGTTTGGGTTGAAGGGCCCTTCCCAGCTCCCCCAGTTCCCCCCTGCCATGAGCAGGGACATCTTCACCAGCTCAGGTTGCTCAGAGCCCCGTCCAGCCTGGCCTGGGATGTCTCCAGGGATGGTTCATCCACCACCTCTCTGGCCAACCTGGGCCAGGCTCTCACCACCCTCAGGGCCAACAATTTCTTCTTCATGTCCAGCCTGTATCTCCCCTCCTTTAGTTTAAACCATCACCCCTATGGCAACAGGCCCTGCTAAAAAGTCTGTCCCCATCTTTTTTACAGGCCCCTTTTAAGTACAGAAAGGCCACAATAAGGTCTCCCTGGAGCCTTCTCTTCTCCAGGCTGAACACCCCAGCTCTCAGTTTTCTTCCAGGCTCAGGAAGCAGAATTGCATCTTTTACGTGCACAAGTGTGGTTAAGGCAGGATTGTTACCACTTCTGCCAGAAGGACTCACAGAGATGAAATGAGTCAAGGTGGTAGTGAGATATATGGAGTTAGCCCCAGGTGCCAGAAGCTATAGGAAAAGCCAGAGAGAAGAGGCTTGTGCCACGTTAGTGAAAGAAGGAAGAGAGATCAAGAGGGTTTGGAAAATGAGACGGCTTGTAAGCCGGTTCAGAAATGACAGAGTTTGAGAAGAATGGTGTGAGGGAGATGTTAGAGCAGCCTGCGTGCTGCTGAAAAGGTTCCCTGGATGGGAGATTGTGGGTAGAGGGGATGTGATGTGCTCAGGGTGGAAAAGAAAGCGGAAAAAAACCCGACCTGCAGTGGGAGTGAGGACACATGGTGCTGGATCTGTGCCGTAGAAGTGGCCACAAGCCAGTGACCCGAGCAGAAGAGCGGGGGAGGAAGGTCGCTCGGCCAAGCATTTGGAAAAAGTGCATCAGAGTAGAGACGCAGAAGAGATGGAGCTACAACTTTCATGTCTCAAATATACAAGGAGGAAGGTCAGGAAAACATGGAAAGAAATCTCCAGCTTGCTTCCAGCAGCCTGCAGTGGGGTGTTTGCTCATTTTTTACCCTCAGAAAGGGGCAGGAATTTGCAGTAACAGGGTCATCAACAGCCTTGCTGCCCCATCAAACCCCGATCCCTCGGTACCTGTGTGGCAGCTGCATCATGATGCTGATGGATGGTGACAGGACCGTGGGAGTGAGCGGCAGCAGCACAAAATGTGCAGGTAGGTCTGACCGTGGCACCACGTGTGCTCCCGTATGCCACCTCAGCTGTTAGTGACAGCACGTCCTGTGTCACTGACATTTCCTCAGCGTGGTGTGTGTCCTTGGCCCTTCCCTGGAGCCACGGTGTGCTCCCATCACAGGAACCTCTCCTGCTGTAACCAGAACCCTGGGGGACACTCGCCACCTTCGCAGGGGTCAGACCCCACTTTCCTTGGAGGGAAGGATTTCCCTTCCCACACCTGCACAAACAAGGGACCCCAACTCACTGCCACAGGGTGCTGGGGTTGGGAGCTGGGGGGTACCAGGCACGTGAGCCTGAACTTTTCCTGTCACCAGGGTATTTCCTTCCCCCGCCCTCTGGATTTTCCCCGTTTTTGATCCTTTCAGAAGGTGGTTTTGGCACAGGGCAGCATCCATGAGGTCCTAGTGTGGTGTCACCCTGGTGGGCAGCTCAACACCACCAGCTGCTGAATGCTGAACACCCACCTATGATGGGAGGTGGGGAGTAAAACCCTTTTTTTGCTTTTCTTGCACACTCAGCTGTTGCTTTACCTATTATACCACCTTCATCTCAACCCTTGCCCTTCCAATTCTGGCCCCCAACCCACTGGGGGTGGGTTGAGCAAGTGGCTGTGGGGCTGAACTGCCCATGGGGATTAACCCACACTGGATCCCAAGCCTGGGATGGTTTTGGCATTGCCACGTGGTACCCTGAGAGTGTGTGTTTGCAGAGGATCCTGCATGTTGGTTTGCAGAGGATTCTGCTGCAGACGGTGCTTCTCAGTGTCCTCCTCCCCATGAACCTGATGCTTTGCAGTCCCCAGGAGCTCTCCCAGTGGGACATATTTTCCTTCTCCATCACCAGTTGTCCAGACATTTCTCCATCTCCCATCACGGCTGCTGAGAAAGGTGGAAGCTCAGCATGAACCTGGTCAGCTCTGATCCCCGACTCCCGTCCTGCCCAGGCAGCTCCATCCCTAAACTGTAAAGAAACAGGAAAAGCCACTGGGCTTTTGCTTAATAGCTTAAAGGACCTGTTGTGACGGAGCGAGGTCAGCAAGAGGGGAGTGCCACGGGCAGAAGGAAGGACACACGGACAATAGTTCAGTGTCCTTCTCTGGTTCGGCTTGGTGCTTGTCCTACCCCCAGAGCTTCAGCCAGATGATTCAGAATTGGCTTGTGGTTGACATGACCCAAGCAGTGTCCTTTTCTGTCACCTCGACGTCATGCGTGTGCCATCTGCTCCCCACCACGCAGCAAAGGCAGAAAATCAATCGTGAATCCATCCCGGGGACTCCAGCTGTGAATCCATCCAGGGGCTCTTCTTCCTCAGAGGGGGTGAAGCTGTCGAGTACGGAGCAGATGCGTCACCCCTTGCCCTATTGCTTGGGCTGTTGCCTGGTTTGTGGGAGGGAGGAAGATGCTGGTCCTTAACATGAGTGATGCAAACTTCAAACAGAGGTGGAGAGCAGGGCAGGCTGCACCATTTGCCAGAGGGTGCAATCCTGCCATGGCAAAAATTGGGGGTGCTGTGGGAGGAGGAAGCAATTTCCGAGTCTTTCCAAAATGTTTTGTCAGTCCTCTGCAGAGCTGCTGCAATTTCAAGTCAGATCTGCTGGGGCTGATTGAAAATAGCATCTCTGGGCAGGGGGTTTTAGCCCAGCGGATCCCTTGGCCAAGCCATAAGTACTTGTGGCCCAAAACATTATTAATGTTGAGTAGCTCCAGTGTTTTCCTGTTGTTCTGCTGCTGATGGCAATAGCATGAGAAGCCAGTTGCTGAAGCCCGTGGGGATTCCCAAAGGGGTCTTTGCAGTCTCCTAAAGCTCAGCTGCCATGGGATGAGAGGGCAGGTTCTGACATGGCTGCTAACCCCTTATTTAACAGGCAGAAAGGCAGGAAACAAAACGCATCAGGGAAACTGAATAGTAGGAATATTTCTGACAATATTTCAGGAGGAAAGACCCAAAGCCTAACTGTGAAGGGCTGCAGAGGGATCATTGCCCTCCAGAGCGACACATGGGGTTTACGGGGTGGCCGTGGCAATGTCAGCCCAGTGCTCTGCCATGGTTAAAACCCCAAAACCCCATCTGAGATCAAGGAGTTCCTGGGAAAGGAAGGAGAGGAGGGAAAAGCATCCTCAGCAGTGGCTGGTTTGGTTTGAAAGATGTTGTACCACCCGCAGTTCTGGTTCCCCTGAGCGGGGACAGTGTCAGCTGGATGAGGTGCAGGGGAGGCTGCAGACCTGGGGCTGCTCAGTCCGGAACAAGGGCATGAAAGAGGCGTGTGAAATTATAAACTGGAGATGTTTGTGTCTCTTCTGGGAGAGCTTGAATGAAGCTGGGAGGGCTGGGTTTAAATGCCACGCCGTGGTTTCACAGCCCTCCTATTCACAGGATGTTGCAGATGCTTATGGTTTAGACAGGTTAAAAAAAGCAACCGAATGCATTTATGGAAGAAAAAGGTGGGAGGATGTGAGAAAATTCCCTGGCTGAGAAAGATGAGAGAGTATCAGTGGAGGTGTGAGGGGATATTTGGGACCTGCAAGGAGTGGAGGTGGAGGGAGGGAGGGAGCAGCCTGCGGGGTTCATGCTGTGTTGGAAAGGGGTTTGGTGGGGGCAGAGCTGGGCTGCTGGGGGAGGCTGGTTCTGCCCAAGGAGAAAGAAGCGCCTGGGGGAGAAGGGGCTGTTGGGGAGAGGAGGCTTTGCTAAGGGATGAAGAATCACAGAAACACAGAATGATTTGGGTTGGAATGGACCTCCAAAGCTCCCCCAGTGCCCCCCCTGCCATGAGCAGAAACATCTTCACTAGCTCAGGTTGCTCAGAGCCCCGTCCAGCCTGGCCTGGGATGTCTCCAGGGATGGTTCATCCACCACCTCTCTGGCCAACCTGGGCCAGGCTCTCACCACCCTCAGGGCAGCAATTTCTTCCTCATGTCCAGCCTGAATCTCCCTCCTTTAGTTTAAAACCATCACCCCTTGTCCTATGACAACAGACCCTGCTAAAAAGTCTGTCCCCATCTTTCTTATCAGCCCCTTTTAAGTACTGAAAGGATGCAGTAAGGTCTCCCCAGAGCTTCTCTTCTCCAGCTGAACACCCCAGCTCTCTCAGCCTGTCCTCCCAGCAGAGCTGTTCCAGCCTCAGATCATTTCTGTGGCTCCTCTGGCCCCTCTCCAGCAGGTCCATGTGTGTCCTGTGCTAAGGACCCAGAGCAGGACCAGCACTGCAGGGGGGTCTCATCAGAGCAGAGCAGAGGGGCAGGATCAGCTCCTTGACCTGCTGCCAACACTGCTGGGGATGCAGCCCAAGATAGGAATTGCCTTTGGGCTGCAAGCGCACATTGCCAGCTCATGGCCATGAAGACAAGAAGTCCATTGAGCTCCCGCTTCCCTTCATCTCTGTCTAGCTCTGCTATGGTCCAGCTGGCAGCTGGTGAGGGGGGACATCTCTCACTCCCCCCGCTCCTTTTTGCTGTACCCCGAGGGGATCCATGCACAAAGCCTGGCAGCTCTGAATGCTCCCTGTGTTGTCTGCACAAACCGAATGCTTCATCCCCGCTCACCATGGGACCGAGCTTGGAGAGCAGCTCTCAGGCAGCTCTCACAACCCCGCCACAGGAACCTGAGCCCACCCAGTGGGGCTGCACTGGAAAATGCGCCCCCTGCACAAGGGGCCATGTTGCCAGCAGAGCTGGAAGGGGATGGGAGGTGGTCCATGTCTGGGGCTGGACATGGATGTCTGTCAGTCCCTTCCCAGACAGAATGGGGTCTGCATGCATCAGACCTGCTGCACACAAGGCAGAAGTGCTGTCTTGGTTGTCTCTGGGGCACAGCCTGTGTTTCTGTTGCGTTTCTGTTTTGGGGGTGAGAAACAGACCCATAAGTGACATCTCCTGCCTGCTGTGCCACTGGTGAAGTGGACACCGTGTCAGGGAGCAGGGCAGGGAGAGGTGAGGAATAGTTCCAGGGAATGGGGAGGGTGAGAGAGGGGAGCTGGCTTCATGATTGTTGTTAAGCAAAGTCTACAAAAGGCTTTTAAATCCTGCATGGGAACCTCTAACTTGCCTCCACTGCACAGTTTTGTGTGCCAGCCCTTGGTATTTCAGAAGCCAGGGTAACAGCGTGGAAGGTTTTCAGTGCTGAAAGAGTTAACGTCTCACTCCTGCAGCATCTAGGCAGCAACTCAGCTGCTGCTTTATATTCCTGAGCTGATTCCCTCTCTCCTGCCATCCCCTCCCAGTTGTAAAGATGAATCTCCAGAGGCGCTGGAGGCAGGAGCTTGCGCAAGCGATGCTGGTCCCATGGCTGTGCCGGTGGCAGTGCCGGTGCCGTGGCAGTGCCAGTGGTGATACTCAGTGGCCACACTTGCCCTGTGTCCTCTTCCACTGAGTGCCCCCGCTTCAGTCAGTGCTCAGCGGCTGCTCAAATTCGGGGCTGTGGCTCAAGCGTGGCGTCAGGAGCTGGATGAGCTCAGGCATTAAGCTATAAAGGCTTCTTAAGTCTGGGCACGGTCTGAGCCTGGTTGTGGGGACACCAGTGCGGAAAGGCAAAGCTGGGCTTAACTGGATAAGGCCAAAGCGCAGAGCATGGGTTGGTTTGGGGAGCTGGAATCCTCTGGTTGGGCAGTGTCCCCCGTGACCCTCCTGCTGTCCCCTCCCATGGGGTGTGCAGGGGCTCCCAAGGAGGTCAGGTCCTGTTTGGGTCCCAGTGGTGCCTGCCGGGTCTGCTCCTGCTCTCTGGAGTTGGGGTGAGGACAGGCAAAGGTCTGAGCCCTTGACACAGGGCACTTGGCAGCCCTGGCCGCTGCAGTGGGAGCTTCTCGGTCCTGCGGTGTCCTGAGCTCAGGCAGCTCCTCCAGCTCCCCAGGAAAGCTGCACCTTTCAGTTTTAATGCACTTTTCAAGAATCACAGAATAGTTTGGATTGGAAGTCCAACCCCTGCCATGAGCAGGGACATCTTCACCAGCTCAGGTTGCTCAGAGCCCCGTCCAGCCTGGCCTGGGATGTCTCCAGGGATGGTTCATCTACCACCTCTCTGGCCAACCTGGGCCAGGCTCTCACCACCCTCAGGGCAACAGTTTCTTCCATGTGTCATGGCAGCAGTGCTGCAAGTTAGCAGCCTTCTCCTTCCAGAATACGTGGTGGGTTTTGCCCTGAGCACAGGCTCCTGGGCACTGGGCTGTAGGGCTTGTCCTGCAGGTACCAGCAGAACCTCCTCCTGCACAGCAGCACTTTCGTAGTCAATAACATTATGAAAAATAGAATTCTGTTATTTCAGATGTTCCCGGGGCCTGTTATCACATAATGGACTGGAAGCACTAATAAAAAGCTGGGAGAGCAAGGACACTATGTGCCCCTGTGCCAGGTCAGCCCCGCACAGCACGTGGTGCAGTCACCGTTCCGCTCACGGCAGCGTCTGCTCTCAGCAGCGCTCTGTGGGGCACAATGTGCTCCCTGTTTCAAATGCGCTTCATGTCTATTATCTCCCATCCCAGGTGCTCGGCTGCATCGTACAAACCCAGCGGTGCATGAACCGGAGAGAACAACAGTGAGCGAGCGGCTGCAGAGGGGCCCTTGGGAAGAGGCAGGTACGTGCCTGCATGCAAGGGGTTTGTGCTTGAAAGAGAAAAACGCTGATCGTGGAGGGGAGAGGAGCTGCTCTGGTTCAGCCTTGGGCAGGATGCATCAACGGCCCCCCTGCACTCAAATCTGGATTAACCAGGAGGCCACTAGAAGCAAAGCTTGACCCCTTCCCCTGGCATCCAACAACCCTTTGTCCCCAGGTATAGATGAGGGAATAAAAAAGGGCAATTCAGGCATCGGCCCCTCTGCCTTCTCGATGCCTGGGGCATCACAGGGCTGAGGGCTGAGCTCCTCTGGCATGGTGGTGCTGGGCTCTGCCGGGCTGACAGCTGCCTGCACGGGCAGGAGTTGCCTTTGTGCAGCCAAACACCCGTGGCTGCATTTAGCAGCCCCAGAAAGCTGCAAAATGCAAGAGAAATCAGGATACGTGAGCTGCACCCAGGCCAGCCTGGAGCTTTGCCCAAGAGCTTTTATTTTCTGGTAACGATTCCCTTAATACAATATAAAGCCTTTTTTTCATGGCTTTGCAGCTGTGAGTGAGTGATGCTCTGGTAGCACCGCGCTATCGTGACAGTTTCTATATGCAAAAGATGGAGAAATAAATGTTATAATTGGTACAAAGTATGTGATCTTGACTTTCTTTGCCTCTGTATTGTAACTTTGCTGGTGCAGAGATGAACCTGGAGACTTGTGGCACTGAGCAGGGACCTTGTCCAGGCTGAGGTGGTCCCTGGGAAGCTGGAGCAGCATCACAGCTGCCTGTGCTGGGCTGGGAACTGCCGCCGTGACCGGGGAGGAGGCTGCAAGTCCTGTTTTCCCCCCAGGAAATTGGCCTTGGCAAACATGCTCGGGTCCCTGAGAGTCCAGGCGTGGAGTGGGCACTGAGGGATGGAGGTGTCCCCCCTGCCCAAATGTCACCAGGGTGGGAAGCTGGTGAGGGCAGGAGCCACCTTCACTGTCCAAAATACTTGCTGTGATGGATATTCTCCAGGGATAAAGCAATAAGTGCATCCCTGGTCACACTGCTCAAGCCTTTCGTGTCCCCAAAGGTGTACGTACCCTTGTGGCAGCTCTGTGCCAGCAGTGTCCCTCCTGGTGACCCCATGGAGGGTCCTCCTGCCCTTGCTCTTGTGTGCAAGGCGTGAGCCTGGCCACTGGCTGGGTTTAGAATCACAGAATCATTCTGGTTGGAAAAGCCCCTCAAGATCACCAAGTCCAACCATAACCCACCCCTGGCACTGCCCCATGTCCTGAGAACCTCATGTCCGTCTGTCCAGCCCTCCAGGGATGCTGACTCCAGCACTGCCCTGGGCAGCCTGTTCCAATGCCTGAGAGGCAGAACTGGGCCAGAACTCCTGGCTGTGCTGCTGGAACACAGGACGGTTTCTCCCAGATGGCCACTTTGGAGGGACAAATGCTTTGCCATATGCTGGTGGTCCTGGCTTGGTGACACAGGAGGAGTTCGTCCTTGCGACTGGTTCTGTATTTGGGGCTGGAGCCGAGGAGAAAGGCTGCATCTTCGTGCATGCACATCTGAGCCCAGGCTGTGCTACTCATCCCGGGGCCAAGCCTATGTTGCAGCAGCTGTTTTGCTGCTCAAGTCCTGCGGCACCTTGTGGTTGGTGCCCCATGGGGTGTCTGCATCCCCCCTGCATCAGCCTGTCCCCTGCTGCCTGGTCTGGGGAGCAGCCCCTGCTGCACAAAGGTGACAGTGGGATATCACTGAGAGGGTCCTTGGTGCACGCTGGAGCTGCTCCAGCCCGTCCTGCTGCAATGAGCTGCCACCAGCATCTCCCCCTCATCCTCAGTCCTCCTCCCTGCCTTCCCACGTCCCCACAGGCACAGGCTTGGAGAGACGTGGCCACCAGCCAGGCCTGTGTCCAAAACTGTCCCTGCCTCTTCCCCAGCCCCCTGTCCTTTTCGAGATGTCCCCATTGCTTCAGTGGTTGTGGGACAGGGCCAGCACTGGCTCCACAGGGTTTTTGGGAACCAGCCCCTGCAGGCACGGACACATGGGGGACTGCTGGGATAATTTAAAAAATAAGGGCAGAGACCTGATTATTGCCCTAGTTTGTGGCAACTCTCAGTTCTTCTATTTTAGCAGCCTTTTGATGAGCTCGTCAATGACAAGTTGCTAACTGGGGAGCAGGAGAATTGGGGGAGTGGGGTGCGGAGTGGGGTCTCCCGCGGTGCCCCACAGCTCAACGCGCCCGCGTTGGTCTACAAGAATAGAGGAAAAAAAGAGCCGCAATAAAATAATTGTCTAAACCTGGCGCTATGCCTGGCCAGGGGGTTGGGGAAAGCCAGGGGGAGAGGCCACAGGGCTGGTGCTCATTTAGGGGGTGGGGACACCCCAAAGCTCTGCAGGGGACAGCAGAGACCTCATGAGCTTCAGGGGGAGCAGTGCCACATCCCCTGGGCTGCAGCAGCGGGGGGGATTTCTGCTTCCTCCCACCAGCATCGCGTAGAGCAGCAGGCTCGATGGTTTTCTTTATTGCATTCCCCCAATATTTGATTTATAAATCACCTACACACACTGCTGGGCTAACTTGTACATTGTAAAGCACGAATTAAAACAGACATTTTTTAAAAAGGATGGGGCAGAGATGAATAGAAACAATATTTTTAAAGGATTTTTTTAAATTTTTGAACAGTACTGGACTATCTCGTGCCCCTCACTTTGGCGACTGTGGGTTCCAAGGGAGCCAGCCCAGCCCCCATCTGGCACCCACGGGCCTCATCCTGCCCTTTCACTCCCCAGACGCTGCCCCGCACAAAGCAGCTTTGTCTGCCTCTTCCTCTTCCTCCCCTCCCGTCTGGCCGCTCTCCCTCCCTGGCGCCCATACCGTCTCCCTCCGCAGCACAAGGACCCTCCTTCTCTATTTATCCCTGGAAAGGGGGGCACAAGCCCCCCTGTTGTCCCACTGCAGCTTGCGGGGACCCCCTGGCTGTGCCCTGGTGATGGGGACAGGGATAGGATCCCCACCCCGCAGGCCTTGGCACCCCCTGGGGACCTGCCATGCAGCTGCCACTGGGACGAGCTGGGATGGCACTGGGGGGCCCTTTCCCTCCGGCACCGCACGGCTCCACCAGCTGTTTTCCCTTCCCCAGGGAAGGGCTGTGTCACTTGGGGTTCACCCGGGAGGGGACCCCCCCAAATCCCGCATCATGAGCCCTGTGGGAGAGGAGGGGAGGCCCCTGTGGGGTGCTCCCTGGTCCAAAATCAGCAGTGGCCTCCAAACCTCAGCCAGCGGGATGTCCTGAGCACCATGCAACCCCTGTCCTTGGCCCCGAAAGAGGGACATGCCCAACACAGCCATTTCCAGCCCTCTTCCCGCTCCCAGCCACCCTGGCAAAGCCCGGGGTGCTTTGGCTCAGCATCGGTGCCAAAACCCCCTCCCCATGCCGGGCACGGCCACTGTCACCGTGTGCGCAATGGGGGAGGGTTGGGCATAAACTGTCACTTGTGCAGCTGGCAGGGGGGATTTTGCTTGTGAGCGGCTTTTCTTGACATTTCCCTTTCTTGTCTGGGGGTTTCCCGAAGCGCTGCCTCTGCCCAAAGTCCCTGGGAGCTGATGGGGGCACCCATGAGGGAATTGGTCCTGCCCGGCTGTGGAACCCCAGGAGCTCCCCAGTATGGGGTTGGGTGGGCACCACAGGATTCCAGGGGAGTTGGGGAGTTTCCTGACTGCAGGGGCACCATGGACTGGCTCATCCCCCAGCAGTTTGGTGACAGTGACCCTGGCAGGTCCCACCCGCAGTGGCCTCAGCAAGGTCCAGCGGAGTGTGCAGCCTCCTTGCGGGGGACAGCAGTGTCCCCTTGGAGCTGAGCCCCTGGCAGCAGTGCCCACAGCATCTCCCCACTCTGCCCAATTTGCCTTCATCCCACCTGGCACCCCTGTCTGTCCCCTGTGTGTGTCCCCCTCCCCAGCCTCCTCTCCCCGGATCCCTGACCACAAGTCCGGGCCACAGCTGCCATTGCCTCCTCCAGCACCCAGGGGGAGGATGGACAGACAGACAGACAGACCAGGCTCCTTTTATAGATTCTTTTTCAATACACTGTATTAATAATAACAGAAGAACATTATAGAAAAATATTATAAAACCCCCAGCTTAATCCCTGGATCAGTATTGTACTGTTAGTATGAAGTCCCTATTACTGTCCTTTCTTTTACTAATTTCTTTAATTCCAACTTGAATGTGGCTAAATGCAGTAGTTTCACCTCTGCCGAAGTTCATATTAATGAATATGCTTGCTTCTAAATATTCTCAGCATCATGAAGTTAAAAGCAGTTTAAATATTCTGCATAACAATACTTCATACCAGTGGACACGCAAACATTGAACTTAAATTTGTGTGGAGTGTTATTCAAAGCTTTCCAGCCAAAAGACGCTTTTTTCTGTTGAGATCGGTCACCATCCTTCCAGCAGCTGGATATCGAGCTTGTTAACGGTTGGACTCGATTGTGTTAAAGGTCTTTTCCAATCAAAACGATTTCATGGTCTGTGGCAGAGGCCGCGCCAGCTGCAAAAGGGCAAATTCCACCACATCCTATAGGATTTTCCCATGTCTCCTGAAGCCGGGAGCAGCTGGGGGCTGGTCCTGTGGGATGATGAGCTCCTGGCAGCCACCCAGCCCCGGCAGGGCTGGCAAAGGGCAGGCAATGTCCAGCCTCCCTCTTCTCCTTCGCCGCAGTCCCAGGGTTCCAGCCAGCAAAACGCAGGTTTTACTCCATCTCCGCATGCTGGGCTTAAGCCATTTAAAAAAAAAAAAGAAGAAATCAAAGCGTCAGGAAGCGGATTTATGGAGCAGGACAGGATGCGGTGGATGATGAAACATCTCTCATTCCCACTGGGAACGTGATGCTGTGAGAGGAGCCGGCTGCGTCGGGGGAAATAAAATACCCGGGGGGTGTTATGGTGAGGGGCTGGGGGGAGTGGGTGGGGTGGGCTGCGGGAAAGGCTGCTCCACCTCACCCTGCTCCAACACCCGCTGTCCTCACCCGGCCGTTCGCACCTGCTGCCCCAGCAAGTCCCTTTTAGAGCTTTTCTATCCCAAGCACCAAGAATTTTAAGTGTTTTTTGATCAGCTACTCTCCCCACTGACACATTTTTGGGAGGGGAAGCCCCCCACTGCTGCCCCTTCCCCGAGGTTCCTTCTGCTCAGACTGGGCTCAAAATCCAGCTGCAGGTTCTTGGCACTGGGGTGCACAAAGCCCCACTTAACCCTGCAGCTCCCAGTGTCTGCGTCAGACCTGGGGCGACCTCCCAGCTGTATCTGGGGACTCCAGAACAGCAGGCAAGAGGGAGCTTTGTCCAAAGTCCGTGTTTTTTGATGATTTTTACACCCCCCTCCCCCCCCCCCCCCCCCTTCTTTGCTGGGTGAGGTCATGGCTGAGGAGCTGCCTGGAGGACTCAGCCCGTGACCGCAGCCCGATGCCAAGGAGCACGTCAGCGGGCAGGACAGCCGGTCCCACCCAGCCCTCCCCAGGGCCAAATGACCAGGGCCAGCTCAGCTCATGGATCCAGAGGAAAACTGTGTTTGTACAATTCATTTTTTTTGTTCCTGTTGATTTTTTGCTTTGGTTTTCCAAGGTAACTGGCCAGAGAAAAAAGTGACTGCTGTGAACAAAGTCCCTGCAAGCTGGTGACATGGGACTTTCGCTGCCCACGGCATCTACAGGCTCCAGCCCCTCTGGGAGCTGGCAGTGAGTCTGGAACAATCGCCAGGGGAAGGACAATGGGACCTCCAGCACTATGTGGCCTGTTCCTGCACCATCAAGGGCTTCCAGCTGGGGCTTCCCCCATCCCAGGCCATGGATGTACTGGAGAAGGTGACAAGGGGATGGCAAGAGAGGGGGCAGAGGTGCATATCCCATGCACACCTGGTTTGGGGGGTGGGATAATGCTGCTCACCCCCAGCAGTCAGCACAGGGACACGGGCTGTAACCCGCGGTCCCACAGAATCCCTCTGCCCCCCCACAGCTGAAGGTAAAGGTGCCCCCAACATCTGCTCCCACCCTGCATCCAGGATTGTCCCCTCCACTTCAAGTTCAAGTTGCCCTTCCCAAGTGCGATCCCTCAAATTCCTCAATGGCCACTCAACCCAAGCAGCTGCGGGGGGCTCGGTCTTGTCACCCTCTTTGTGTCCCTTTTGTGACTCGGGCTCAGTTTCTGTTGATCTCCCTTTTCTCATCACCCGGGCTCAGGAAACCCTCCATCAGCCAGCCTTGCTGCAATGAACATGTTTGCAATCCCGCGTGTCCCTGGTAATTAACACAGCTGACCGAGTTCCCTTCATCAGCACTAATTGGCCAAGTTTCTGTCCCTGTGCATCTCCCTTCCTGGTTTTTGTGGTGCTCTTGGGTGATTTTAGCGCTACTGAGAGGAGAAGTAAAATGAAACTAACTGTGCATCCTCACACAGCACACATCCTGACACTGACACCAGCAGCTGGCGACACAGGGACACAGCGGGGTGGCTGTGGGCTCCTGAAGCCAGACACACACCCACAGCTCTGCAAAGCCTCTTTGCTCCCCACCAGCGGTGGCCGTCACCCCACCACAGACCCACTGGTCTGACCAGCCCCTCTGCCTCCACCACTGGTGGCACCAGCAGTGCCCAGCACCCTGGGACGATGTCACCCTGGCTGGGACGGGTGCTGGGGACAGCCTGAGGGTGGCACTTGGATGTGCTCAGCCCTGGTCCCCATTGGCAGTGAGCTGATCCCAATCATCGTCCCACCGGAGCTGTCCCCCCAGGTGCTCCAATATGCAAGGGATGGTGGCACCAGGGCTGGGGGCAGAGGGTCCCTACCATGTCACCCCCCTGTGCCTTCCCATGTGGTCTGGGTCCACCTGCCCCCAAGGAGGGTGCTCTGGTTGGGACTTCTGTCCCCGTGTGTGTGCATGTGGGTGCACAGATGAGCAGGGCTGACCCCATGTGCAAAGGGAGGGGTGGCTCTGTGGAGTGCATGGGAATCTGGGGTGGAGGGGTGTCACTATGAGGGGTGCATGGAGATTTCCAGGGGTCTCTGTGCGGTGCAGGAGGGTCTGGGGAGTGTCTGCTGGTCTGCAAGGGGGCTTTGGGGGTGGTCTCTGTGTGCAAGGGCAATCACGGGGGGTGCAGGGGGGCCTGACAGAGGCACTGGGGGGGTGGGATGGAACTGGGGGAGTGCCCTGTGCTCCTGGAGCCTCCTGTGTGCTGCTAATGGGGGGGACCAGCCACAACCCCCTCCCCCTGAGCTGTCTGTCTGTCTCCCAGGGCTGTCCTGCCCCCACTCTCTCCACTCTCCCCCCCACATCTGTGCAACAGCAGCTTATTTTTTTCTCCATGGTTGCAACACCTCAAGTCATGTCCTGTGTCAGACCCCCCCTCACAGGAAAGAATGGGGGGAGCTGGTCCTGGCCAGGGGGGACCCGGGTACAGGCCCTGACCCCCCTCCCATTCACCCTCCAAATGCAAAATGGGGAGTGTGGGCACCGCGAAAAGCGAATTGCCCTGGGGTTGGATAAGGGAGAGTGGATCCCTGCAGTGACGGGGAAGGGTGACCGGATCCCTCTGGGGTTGGACAAGGGAGAGTGGATCCCTGCAGTGACGGGGAAGGGTGACCGGATCCCTCTGGGGTTGGATAAGGGAGAGTGGATCCCTGCAGTGATGGGGAAGGGTGACCGGATCCCTGGATCCCTCTGGGGCTGGGGAAGTGGCTGTAGCTTCATACACCACAATCTCCTCCCTCCTCCCTTCCTTGCCCTTCCCCCAAAACACCAGGCAGGAACACACCAGTGTCCCCCACAGCTGTGTCAACCTCCACCCAAAGGCCTGGGGGACCCAAGGCCGGGAGCACCCCAAGAGCATCCCCGCTATGAGGGCCAGGCTGGGACTGAACCATCCCCCCTGCCAGCAGCCTCTGCACAGGCCCCATCTGTGCCCCCTCTTCCCACTGGAATAAATACCATTTATTCAGAAGAAACCATTTTATTATTTTTTTTTTCCCAAAGAAAAAAAGCAATATAAATATTAGAGTATAAAACTTGCGTGTAACACATCGACGTTGGTCTATATGGGTATAAGAAGGATATAAGCATATATATAATATATAAGTATAATTCAATATTAGACACATTGAAAGGGCAAACGTGTTTCATTTCACGTACACTCGGAGCACAGACCACATGGAAAGAAGATACAGAGAAAATTGAAAATACTGGTGTCCACAAGTTAGTTACCAAGATTAAAAATAACACGCCACTAAATACACGACACTCACTACGCTACCGCAAAATGCAGATTAAAAAGAAATATAAAGACTACGATTCAGCTACAGCATCTCTAGGGAGGGCAGGGGAGGGGGTGGGAACCAGAGCTGGATGGAACGCAGCGGATTCTCCTGCTGCCTTGGGTTTGGGGAGGGGGTGGCAGGGGGGTGACCGCTGGAAAAGAGGGTTGGATGTGCTCGGGTGAGTCATGTGTTAGTGACTAAAAAAGGGGAAAAAAAAACACCACGCACCCCTTGGGACACCCAGTGCAGCCCCTTCGTGGCCACCCCGCAGCCCCTCTGCTCCCTCCAGCTGCACAGATTTCCCCTTGGGTTCCCTAGGGGGGTCAGAGCTGCTTTGATATGGGCAGCTGGCCCGGTGCAAGGGTGATGGGCACATGGAGAAACTCTATTCCTCATCCTTCGATTCCCTCCTTGGGGCGGAAAACCCAAAGCTGGTGGGAGCGTCACCTCCCCTGGTCTTGTGCGATGTGGTCCTATGCAACCCCACCTTTGCCACCCCCTTTGCTGGCTTTGCAGCATCACCCTACAATCATCCCCAGCTCTCGGGTCCCTCCACCACGTCTGGTCCCCAAGTGCCACCAAACTAACTGTCACTTACTCGGTCACCAACTCTGCACTGAAGCCACACGCTGGCAGCTCCACAGATCCCACCCCTTCAGCTGAGACCCCAAACAACCCCCTTATCTGAGGTCCACACCCCAAATAAGAAGCCATGAGTCTCCCCAACCCACTTGACCGATCCCACCCTCCCTCCCAAGGCAGCCCCAGCTCGGGCGGCTGCCGGTGTGTTCGCACCGCGCTGTGCGGGCATGCGGGGACGTTTGGGGACCGTGGAGCTGCCTGCGTGGGTGCAGGCGGGAGGTGAAGGATGTGCATGCAGACACGGTGTGCGGGAACGTGAAGCATCGTCCCCTGGTCCCCTTGGTGGGGACTTGGCCAGGTGGCCACCTGGCCTCAGGGGAGTGAGACTCTCTTAGCTTTAATTCCAGAAGAACATTGACTGTACATATAAATATTTACTGCAAAGAAGGGATGAGATGTGTCTGCTCTTCGGAGACCCCTAGAACCACCGGGGCAGCTGCCGCACACCTCGGCACGCTCCTCATGGAATTCCCTGCCTCTCAGACATCAAGGAAGGGTTTTTTCATCTCATGTTTCAGGCCATCGTTGGTTGCACTTTTTAAGAAAAAATAATAAATGTTTAGGATGCAGCTTTGCCATATTCCCTTTGACTCATGCAATAGAAACACTTACTTATTTTTTCCCGGGTAACAGGTAAGCAGGAACTGAAGCACTCCCTACCAACTTCTCAGCAACAAATCCATCACTATCATTAACTGGGGGTGAATTTTACAATGGAAAGTTTAAAAGCAAAGATCTGGAGCATGGGCTCTAAGCTAGGAACTCCCTTTCCGTTCCAAAAAATGATTGAAGGTCTATAAATTAAAAGATCCACGTTAAAGTTATTTACACTGGGCAAAGCCGAGCACAAGCCTTGTGCCTTTCTCGGGCTATCTGGGAGCAAACTGGATCCAAAGACATGGCAGAAAACCTTCCGCCTTTACATATTCGAATACCCAAGGGATCGTATAAAACATTAGCGAGTATTCACAGGGCACTTGTTTGCATTCGGTTTAGCTTCCAGATTGGTTTTCATCATGAGATCTAACAGCAGCGAGCCCCTGCTGCTTAGCTCTGATGATGATGAGATACATTCGCAGCATTTCCTACTTTTTGCATCACAAAAATTCACATTCGTCCTCTGGCCTGGGCTGTGGTTTGTGGGAGTGCTGGAGCTGGCTGCCCTGTTGCTCTGAGGTCTCCTTCTTCTTCTCTACTTTTTCTCCTTCTTCCCAGATTTCTTCTTGTTGCCTCCCGAGGAGGCGGCGCTCTTGGCGTCGCGCTTGCCAGCGGCGTTGGTGAGGGTGGCGGTGCTGCCGGGGATGTAGACATTCTGCCGGTAATCAGGGACGTGCTGCAGGGTGAACTGGGGGCCGTAGCGGGCGCTCAGCCCCATGGTGCCTGTCCCACCGCCCAGGGTCGAGTTGGCATCAGCAGCTTCTGTGGGGTGGGGAGAAAGAGAAGGGCAGGTTGTTAATGCCAGCCAGAGCCCTTCACCAAGTCCCAGCAGCCCTGAAAGGCTCTCAGGGGTGTCAAACGAAGACCTCGGTGCCACCAATATTCACCCCCACCCATCATTGCTCTTCAGCACTATCATAGACTCATAGAATCATTTTGGTTGGAAGAGTCCCGCAAGATCAAGTCCAACTGTTAACCCAACCCTGGAACTACCCCATGTCCCTGAGAACCTCATCTCTGTGTTTGTCCAACCCTCCAGGGACGGTGACTCTACCATGGCCCTGGGCAGCCTGTTCCACTGCTTCACAACCCTTTCCAGGAAGAAACTTTTCCTAATATCCAACCTCAACCTCCCCTGGCGCAACTTGAGGCCGTTTCCTCTGCTCCTGGCGCTTGTTCCTGGGGAGCAGAGCCCGACCCCCTGGCTCCAAGCTCCTTTCAGGCAGTTCAGAGATCAGAAGGTCTCCCCTCATCTCCTGTTCTCCAGCTGAACCCCCCAGCTCCCTCAGCCGCCCCCATCACACTTGTGCTCCAGCCCCTCACCAGCTCCGTTCCCTTCTCTCAACTCGCTCCAGCACCTCAAGGCCTTTCTTGGCATGAAGAGCACAAAACTGACCCCAGGATTCAAAGTTTGGCCTCACCAGTGCCCAGCACGGGGATGGTCACTACCCTGGGCCTACTGGCCACACCAGTGCTGGTACAAGCCAGGATGCTGGTGGCTTTTTTGGCCACCTGGGCACACGCTGGCTCACATTCAGACCCTGTCAATCCCCAGGTCCTCTTCTTCAAGCCTGTAGCGTTCATGGAATTGTTGTGACCCACGTGAAGGACCCGGCACTTGACCATCATACACATCACTCCATGGGATGGCTGCAACACACATACTGGGGAGTGTGGCACAGCCAGCACCAAAACCCCTTGTTTTCATCTCACACTGTTGCTAAAGGTTTGGGATGCAGGGCTGCAGCTGACCAGGGTAGGACAACCTGCCCTCGCAGCGACGGGGCTGTCTGTCCCTCCCTGCCTGACGCTGCCTGCTCTGCCTCTCCCCAGTTGCTGCCTCTGCAGAAAACCGCCCCCCCATCCACCCTCAAAGCAACCCATTACAAACATCTTGTACAGCCACAACCATTAGTATTGCATTAAGGGAAGTCCAGTATTTTTTTTCTGCTGTAGTTAAAACCCTGCCCCCAGCATTTCTCCAGCCAGGTTTATTCAGAGAGCAGAGCACATGAGATAAGAAAGAAAATCCCTCCCCTGCAGTACCACAAAATGGCTCTAGGAAGCCGAGCACAAAGCAAATCGGTGCTGAAGCCATCCAATGGTCCAGATCTGGGAGCAGGGGGAGGGGAAGGCAAATTCATTCCTGTCACTCTGCAAAGCCCCAGCACGGAGAGAGCAAGCGCAGAGAGGGGGAAGGGCTCCGGGCCCCCCCGGGATGCTGGGAGGTAGAGACCAGATGGAGATGGGGGATGCTGAGAGAAAGGAGGAGAAACAAGCACAGGGGACGGCAAAGCACAAGTGATGCTGTTGCCATGGGCTGTGTGAACCCTGTCTCTGCGCTGGGTACTGTGGATCCCAGCTCGGCTTTAAACTGCTGCATGGCCGTGGCTGCGGATGAGCCCTCCTGGGAGACTGGAGAGACCCAGCGAGGGCAGCTGAAGGGCCCAAGGCTGAGTCTGGGGAAGCTGTTCCTTCATTTTGCAGGCAGAGAGACTGTGGGAATAAAGAAAAAAAATGAGCAGAGAACGTGGGCTGGTCCCCTCGTGTTTTTCCTCGCTCCAGAGCAGATCTGTGTTGCTTCTGCTTTCCCCTGAGCAGATGAAGGTGGCTAAGCCAGCCAGAAAGCTGGAAAAAGAGCTGGGCCACATCCTACTAGCCCCAAAAACATCCCCCGGAGAGGTCAGGACTATGAAGCAACCGCAGTTTGAAAAGTTACAGCTGCTCTGCTGGAGCAGGAGGAGGAAAACACACAGCGAGTCTAAAAACAGGGGCGATATTGTGCACTGAGGAGCGGGTACGAACACAGCGAACCAGTGTGGGAAATGCTATTTTGCTTTCTGCTGTGGAAGCATTCACCAGCAGGAGTATTTTCCTCCAGTGCCCATTAAGTGGGTCCCAGATCTGGTGGGGCTTTGAGGACCTTGGTCTGGAAGAGGGCTGGAGGAGACGTGCATATACAGTTAGTGATGTTAATCACCTCATCACCTCATCAGCAGCTTGTCTCATTAACAACCGTCTCAACTCCACACTCATCAGGGTGCTCCAAATGGGGATGGGATGGCTGGAAATGTGTTGTCAGGCCAGGATGTAGCCAGGCACCGGCTTGCTGGTGGACTCTGGTCTCTGGCAGGGGGGAGATTTTTTATTCTCTGGGCTTTTCCAGCTGGATACAGCCTGGCTTGGGGCTGGTGGCTTGGTGGGCTTGGTGGGCTTGGGCACCTTCTCCTGGGCCATCCCCACTGCACCAGGGCAGCGAGAAGGTGGGGGGATGCCAGCAGCATCCAGGACAACTGGTCCCCATGAACTAGTTTGCAGGCACAGCACAGCTTTCACGAGGGAGAAAAAGCTGCCTGTGAGGTTCCCAGCCTGCCAGTTGGTCCTGGGTAAGAGCAAAGGGCTGTTTCTAGGTAACATTGACATTAAGGCTGAAAAGAATTGAGAACGGGGACAATAAAGGCTTATAAATGGGCACTGAGCCGCTCATGCCAAGCAGGGCACTTCAGCTCTTGTTGCTGGGAAGGTTACGCTCAGCCTTTACCAGCAGCCAGCCATTATCCCAAACGGTCCTGGGGAGGAAAACAGGAATCTGGGCTTTGGCAAAAATAACCAGCTAGTGGCTCCACAGCCCTCATAAACAGAGGGGAGGAGAGGCTGGATGGAGGTGGCCCCGGAGCAGATGCTCCTGCAGCTGCTGGTGGGGCTTTCAGGAGAACCCAATATAGCACATCAGGGCCGCGGGGCTGGGGACAAGGACCTCGGGCTGCCTTTCCATCTGCTCCCCCATCATCTCACGGCACCCCTATAAATCCTCACTGGAAGCCAGAGTATTTTAAGGATGGGATGTCTGCCCTTTCGAGTCTGGTGTCCTGGAGCATCTGTGCTACTTGGTCTGGCTTAGCAGCTGCCTGTGCCCCATCAGATGGCTCAAAACACTGGCTTGTCATGTTATTCCCAGCTCCAAGGGAGGAAGATCCAGAGGAAGGGAGCCCAGGAAGGGAGACAGAAGCCCTACAGCAGGATCACAGCCCTGGGGAGGAAACCAGCTCCCTGGACACTCTGCCTTGGGAGGGTGGTTTAGGCTTTGGGCAAGGGATTTAATTCTCAGATTGCACAGCCTTGGCGGGAGCAGCTCTGCCTCTTGCTGTGAGGAGGGATAACCCCAGCATGGGGTAGGGATGCAGGCAGAGCATCACCAGCCCCTTCCAGATGCTTGTGGAGCAGAGCAGCATCAAAGGAGCTTCTGCCTCCCTGGGCACAGACTCAAGTGTGGTGCAAGTCAGCATCATCCGCTCTGTGCAGGACCAGCTCACACTCAGAGTGAAGGGCACACAGTGCCATCACCTGTGTCACTGTGTCCCACCTGCCAGCCCGCAGCTCAACCAGAGCTCAGCAGGTGACAGGAAGAGATAAGGATCATTTCAACAGCCAGGAACCATTATCCAGTGATAGAATCATATAATCCTTTGGTTGGAAGAGATCATCAGGTCCAACCATAACCTAAACATAGCACTAAGACATGTCCCTATACATCTATTCAACCCCTCCAGGGATGGTGGCTCCACCACTGCCCTGGGCAGCCTGTTCCAATGCCCAACAGCCCTTTCCAGGAAGAAATGTTTCCTAACATCCAATCCAAACCTCCCCTGTCATAACCTGAGGCCATTTCCTCTTGTCCTAATGGGCAGCACAAAGCTTAACAGACAATTAGCACTGCCTCTAATCAAAGCCTGCTCCAATCAACACTGCTAGCTTAATGAGTAAGAGAAGAAAAGCTGAGAACAAAGAGCAGGGAAGACAAGAAAACACAGTGCTAATGGAAAAAGCTTGTGCTGTGTCCTCATCCATCCATCCAGCATAGCAAGGGACCCGCATGGGCGAGAGAAGGATGGGGCACCCGGAGTATCCTCTCCCTGGGGCCCCAGCAGGGAAAGCCCTTATCTAGTGGATGGATCTGATTTAAATTAACTCCCTGAGCCGTGGGAGAGGTTAGGACTGTTTGAAACTTGTGGATTGGGGGAGATTTGCTGCAATAGGGCCAGGGGCTCCCTGGAAGAGGGTGTTTAACCTGGAAGGGACCTGCTCAGCTCTCAGATCCCAGGGACTGCTGGAGCCGCAGTCAGAAAAACATCTTTATTTGTGAGCAAGGAAACCGGATCTGGAGCCACTGGGTGACAATAACCACATGCAGCTCCAGAGGCTATTTTTCCATAGTCTTTTTTTAGAGTGGAGACACATTTTTGCATTGTTTCTTTCATTCGAGTGTAAACAAGTCCTTTGCCCAAGACCTTCGTCCTGCTCCCCGGCCACAGCAGCTGTGTCTCCAGGCTGCCTGGTGTCTGCAGAACGGCAAAGTTCAGCCACAGCAGCTTTCCAAGAAAGCAACACCAAAGCCATCCCTCCTCCCCCAGATTCCTTCTCTCCCAACAGCTCAAAGGAAATATCCGAAGCATTTTGCATGGGGTTTTAATGGCTGTGCTGTTGCTTCTATTTTTAAACCAAGGGGGAAAAGACTTGGAGGTATTTATAAGTAAAGGCTGTAGGAAAACCAGCCCTCTTTATCCATAGTGCTACACAGAGTGATAATTGCGTGTCTTTCATATGAAGCCATGGAGACGGCGGGTTCATGGGAAGACCCCTCCCAGCCCAGCACTTCCACATGGCACAGCCATAAACCAGAACAAACCAACACAAAACCATACCCCTGTGACTACAACTGCAAAAAGGCGGCAGCAGCCAGTGGGGGAAACCTTGGTGAGGCCACGGCTCGACAACAGATTTGGTGCGAGCAGGGAGCACACGCTGGCGTGTCTGGACACAAGGTTTGCAGGGCATACTGAGTCAGGCGGTTACTGGATTCCTGGCCCAGCCTCTAGGCACAAGCAAATATTCCAGGCTTCCAACCTCCTCGCCATACAGCAAGTTGTAGCACAGTATAGGTTTCCTCTACTGAGACCTTCTGGAACCAAGCAGTTTATAAAATCTCAGCTCAAGACTGGCTCTTTCACATAACACAACTGCATCATGAGCCAGATAACATTCAGTACAGTAAATAGATCATTTAGTTTGGGCAGAAGAGGTACCCTGTCCACAGAATGCCTGATGCTGATGACTGCCTGCTGTCTCCTCTGCCTGAATCCTTCCTGACCCCTCTTCTCTGCAGGGTAACACAGAAAGCAATGCTTTTCCACGAGTGAAGAAGAACTTTTGAAACCATCCCAGCTAACCCAGATACATCTCACTAGCATCTTATCTACTGGTACGCATCTGAGATGTCCGCATGAGAGCAAGCGCCATGGTTTTCCAACATGCAATGGAGACCAACCGTTTGCTGAGGCCAGGATCATGGCTTGGAGCATCTCCGTGTCAAACTGGTTGTTCGGCCAGGCTCCACCTTCCTCTCCATTCTGGGAGCTATGGGAAAAGAAAAGAAACAGCAAGTTACTAGAGCTCAGTCCGGAGGAGCAGGCTTGTCAGAGAAAAGGCAAAGCTGTGGGCTCACCTCCTGGAGGAGAGGTGTTTGCGGGCTTTGAATCCTTTCATTAAATAACACTCAAGGGTCAAGACACTTTCAGTGGTCTCTATTCCTCACCAGGCTTTCAAAAAATGACCACAAATACCAAAAGCACTTGGAGGATCCGTGGTGTTTCCAGCAACACCTGTCTAGCTCCTGCTGACTTCAGAGACAGCCAGCACCTCATTGCCTCAAAATCCCACCATACATAGTGCAATACCCCAAAAAATTCTGGTCCTAAAGCCTCAGAGGTGAGTGCACCCTTGTACAACCAGGTCCTCTGTTCCTTTTGAAGGCCATGTGAGTGGATGCACCTTTCAAGCTATTTCAGGCTACAATTCCATTGTGCATTTATAAGACGGAAGGTGAGAAAACCCTGTGGCATGGTGGGCTTTGGGATCAGCATGAAGCCATCCGCCTGGCACCCTAAAACTTGCTCTGAAGGGAGTCCAAGAGCAGCCGGCAGCTCCACAGAGCTGGCAGTAAACAGTGCTGGGGAGGCTGAAGCAACAGGAGAGGGAAGAAAGGAGGTGGGCACCTGGCATGTCTCCTGGACTGGGAGCGCTGAGCACCACAGATCTGCCTGGGAAACCTCTGAGGATGCTACCAGACCTGGACTGAGGAGGTTTTGTGACCTGAGGGTACAATCGGCAGTCTGTGTGCACTCTAACAAGCCCCGCTTTCATGTTTGCCAGGTGCCAGCTGTGCTTGGCCACCACTCACTAGTGGTGACACTTCCCCTGCCGGAGATGTCAGGGCTCTGCTCTCAGAGCCCCTCCGGAGTCTCCCCACTTCCAGCAGAGACCTGAACATCTCACCAGCTTCCTGGGTCCTCCTCTACTCTGACCCTAAGTGACCAAAGCACCCAGAGCATCTGTCTCCCCTCTCCCAGATGGGTGCTCTGAGCTCCTGCAGCTATTGCCACCCACTGGGCACCAGCACCTCCCCCTGGGCTCTGCACTGGCTCACCTGGGACAACGTCTGCCCTGCTCTTGCAGCCTGGAGCTCTACAAAAGTGAGATGGGGGAGTTTGAAAGCCCTAGGAGAGAGCTGAGCCCATTTCCCAGGCAAGTGTTCAAACCATCAGACTGCAAGGCACGGAGGTGGCCTCCTATTCTTCCTTCACCGCTGCAGTCTCAGCCCTTACACCCAGGAGCTGCCAGACCCCAAAGCCTTGCTCAGACCCTGAAGCCCCAGTCAAACTTCAAAGCCCTGCTCAGATCCCAGAGCACTGCTCAGATCCCAAAGCCCTGCTCAGACCTCAAAGCCCTGCTAGGACCTCAAAGCCATACTCAGATCCCAAAGCCCTACTCAGATCCCAATCATAGAATCACAGAATATCAGGGGTTGGAAGGGACCTGGAAAGCTCATCCAGTCCAGTACCCCCGCTGGAGCAGGAACATCCAGATGAGGTTACACAGGAAGGTGTCCAGGCGGGTTGGAATGTCTGCAGAGAAGGAGACTCCACAACCTCCCTGGGCAGCCTGGGCCAGTGTTCTGTCACCAGTTTTGTGTTGCTCATATCCCAAAGACCCACTCAGACTCCAAAGCCCCAATCAGAGCCTGAAGCCCCTCTCAGACCCCAAAGCCCTGCGCAGACAAGCTCAAGCAGCCGAGATCTCCCCCAGTTCTGGGGTCCCCCACTAGCAGCTCCATGCTTGAGCACTCAGCACCCGACATGTTGCAAATGCCAGCGCAGGCACTGCCGGCACCAACTCAGCACTGCGTGCTGGGCAGCAGATGGGCTCTTCACCACCACGCTGAGTATCCTGCTGCCCAAGTGCCCCCACCAGCTGCACTCACTGCAGCTCCCACACAAAGGACAGGCTCTATATGACCATTTCAGAAATGGAACAGACCACAGGCACGTGCTTGAAGGTTGTATCTGCCATGGTGACCTTCTAGCATGGGCAGCTACTGTCCCAGCTGCATCAGAGCTCTGCAAGGAGGAAGCCCTGAGCACACAAGAGCTTTCCCCATCCTACCGGTGCAAATGTTCTCACACAAGAAGAAATGCAGATGCACAGGGTGGATAAGAGTGCCCATGTGCTCTGATCGGGCCCCACATGGCCCTACTTGGTCACATCACTTGGTATGGACTCGGTGAGGGGTACATATGGGCAAACTCCCTCATCACCTCTCCTTTTTGTACCTGTGGAACACAAGGGAGAGCTGAGAATCACTTATTCCTTTCAAATTGTACAATTAATTAGCTAAACAAAGTTACATGTAGCGTGTTTTCAGATAGTCTTGGAGCCTGACTTCTCTTTCAGATCCGCAGATGAGGTTCGCTGTTCAACAGCTTGTTTCCCTTTTCCCCATAAGCTATTATCAGTCGTCTGAGCTTCATTTAGAGGTTAGCAGTGCTGAGAAGGTGGCCCCATTCCCTTGGCTCAGAGCCATACAGTGCTGTATGCTTCTTTTTATGCATTGGTATTCAGCGTCTTCTCAATGAGCTGACTCAATTCTAACCCTGGCTAAGTTAGCTCTTGGTTGGTTTGGCACCGAAGTTGTTTCAAGGGAAATGGCAAGTGCACATGCTTGAGAGGTAGCACTATTGCACCATTGCATCAGTTCAAGCCTCTTGTAAAATGTTTTTGTGATTGTGCCAGTTGACCTAAGAAAAGTCATGACCTCCTGTTAGAAGCTTCCTCTGACAGCACCTTGCTTATATCTTTAGGCTACCATGGCTGTTACTGAAACACAAGCGTGAGCCCTCAGGAGACACGAGTTTGTCAAGTATCTACACACATGTAAATGTAACAAACAATACTACTCCTCTTGAAGTTATATCTCTGTGCTGCATTGAAGCTGTATAAAGCCACTCCTGTTAAGCCTTTCTTTAGGGACAAAGACATGACATTGAATGTGTAAAGTACTTCTGCTAAACTAGATTTCCCAAAATTTGCGGGATCATTTGTGCCCATAATCACCTAAAATAAAAGCTATTAGTGCTTTTACTTAAGTGCTTCTTAACCCTTGTTTCTGTTTTGCACTACTAGCAAAGGAGAAATTTTTATTTTCCACAGTTTGAAAGGAACCTTCTTTTTACATTTTTTTCCATGCCTTCATAATTTTTTGCATTTTGGTACTGGAGGTATTGCTGTTTGTACATGACTTTTTGAATTGGCTACAGACAGGCGGTGTGTGTGATAATCCATAAAGATGTAGCCTCTGTTATATAAATACTTGAGAACTTAGAATCATAGAATAGTTTGTGTTGGAAGGGACCTTCAAACTCATCTGGTCCAACCAGGGACATCTTCAGCCAGATCAGGTTGGTCAGAGCCTCATCCAGCTTCTAAGAAAGCATTTCTTAATTGTATTTGTATTATTTGTCCTATTATTTACATACTTGTGTTGCTATACATCAGGGTGGAAGTACCAAATACATTGATTACACAGGAGCTGTTAATAAAACTTCTAAAGCCTGAAATTTAAGAAGCAAATGGTTTTGAACCTTGAGATTCTGAGTGTAAGGGTGTGCGTATGGACAGTCACAGGGACTCTATGGAAAATCTGGTCTTAAGCAACTTTCCCAAAGACACACAGGACCTGTGCCAGGACCACACGATCCCCTGTCCCTTCCCCTCCTGTGCCACCTGCCTGATCCACCCACACCAGGCACAGGGCACTGCTCTCACAACCGTGTATCTGCAGAGGATGCAAACAATCCCTAAAGTGGCAGAGGCTGCCCCGACACGACCCTGCCAACAGCACCGCTTCTAAAATACCTGCCGTCTGCTGCAACTCAGGGCGTCCCAAAATCTATTTATATCCATCCTCCGCAACATGTGCGGTGGCACAATTTCAAGAAAGCCAGAAGCAACATTTGCTCTTCTTGCAAACTGATTTCAGTGCTTGTATGATGGTTGTGATGAGACTCCTCAGGCGTAGGTACCACTGTCCAGGCAGTGGGGACAAGGCGGGGACAGCCCTGGGGCTGTAGAGACCTGTTAATGTCACAAGCATGACTGGGAATAGAACCTCAGGCTAGATCCAATAAAGGACTTAGGAACCTAAACCCCATTGCAAACCACAACCCATCCAGCACTAGGTTAACCCCAGCAGCTCCTGCCCCATCAATTGCCCATCCTGAGGTTCCCAGGCTCTCCAGGGCTGCAGGAAAAGTGCCCAGAAACACCCCAATGCCTCCCAGCTGCTGCTCCTGGCTCTGGACACTGCCCCACCACACGGGTGGGATCTGGGAATGGGGAAAGAGAAAGCACAAGGAAGTGACAAATCCTTTTTTTTTTTTTTTTAATTGTAATATTCTGGTGGTTTGAACTCTGTTTTGAAATTGGAGGCCCAGGTTCAACTCCCTGTTTGACATGGCAATGTCAGCGTCACATTTTCCACCTCCCAAAAGACTCTTTCCTCCCCTCCTATCACTCCAAGCAATGGGCTGCACTGGACAGCAGCTCCTCCTGTCCGAGCCGTGTCTCCGTGCCTCAGATGGCAGGAACACGTGTAAGGAACAGCTCACCCGGACGATCATCCCCAGAGGATGGGGAGATAGTTTCAGAGCCTCTTCCTTTCTTCTGGTGTTAGAGAGGGAGTGAACAGACATGAACTCATGTGGTAGACTTCACTGGCCCCTGTGTTACAGCTACACCTCGGTGACAGGGGAACAAGCAAAGCCCTACATCCCCTTAATGCCCTGTGGGATCACAAAATCACAGAGTGTTTCAGATGGAGAGGGACACAAAGTACCCAGCCTGACAAAGGTGGGAAGGTCCAACACGCCTCTCAAACAGGGCCAAGCTTCCAGCTGGCTGCAACTTTGTATTAGATCCTCAGGGCTCTGAGCAGCCACAGTTTGAGTAGGAGATTTCTCCATCTCTCTGGCCTCGTGTCCCAGTGTTTCACAACCATCGGGTGAAAAATGTTTCCTAATATCTACTTTGAATTTTTCTTGTTGCAACACATGCCCGTTGACCCTCGTCCTTTCACTGTGCAGCTCTGAAGACAGCAATGAGACCCTTCTAACTCTCACACCTCCAAGCAGAAGGAGCTCTCAGCCCCTTGTCCCCTGCCACAGGCTCCAGACCTCTGATCATTTTGGTGGCTCCCATTTGGCCATGTCTTTGTTGCAGTGGGGAGCCCAAAAACTGGGCACAGTGCTCCAGATATGGTCCAATAAATGCCAAATTGAGGGCAACCATCTCTTCTCCTGACCTGCTGGCTACAATCTTACCAGTAAAACCCAGTATACAGTGAGTTTCCATCACAGCAGGGGTGCACTGGTGACTCATGTTCAACCTGCTGGCACCCAGGTCCTTTTCTGCAAATCTACAGCCCCCAGCATTCCTGAATTTTACACAAACAGCCCCAAAGCCGTGTGCCTGCTCCCCATGATGCCATGCAGAAAAGCTATTTTAGAAATGCCTTAGCATTGCAAAAAATGGTATTGAGCTCACTTCTCTAAGCAGGAAATTCAAGTGCCTCAATTACTTGCAGTGCAATCATCCAGAATTCAAAGGCACGGGGAAAAAAAAAAGTGCTGTAATCTAAAAACACCCAAAAATAACTTATTGCATTGGAAAAAAGCACACAGCTGATGACCAGATCTGGCTGTCTTCCACAGCTATAGAACAGAGTTGTGAATCAGAGCTGTGAATCACCGGTTCAATAGCGAGCAGCCTGTCCTGCCCTGCTCCCCCTGCCCGGGGCGGGCAGACCTGGACCCCCCCTTGCAGCCCTGCTCGCTGTTCAGCACAGCCTTAACCATTGCCTGGAATGGGAGGGCTGGTTCCTATGGAAATGACTGCAAGGACTCACTGTTTTTAATACAAATGCCGTTGACTGAATAATTTGCTTTTTTTTTTTTCCTAAAAACCCATCCCCCACAGAATGGATTTTTTTTTCCCCTGTTCAAATCTACTCCACACTTCAAAGCTCAGCAAAGAGCTGGCTTGCGTTTTTGGGAACGCTTCCAGCTAGGAACAGAGGGAAGGAAGCAAACCCACGCTTGAGATAAACCTGGGGATACAGCAGCTTAGGGGGCTCAGGACATGGTGGGGAGAACAGTGCAGGGGCTGTAAGGGCTTCCTGAGCAGCGCAGGGTGGACCCAGGTGCTCTGCTGATTGACTATTTTATGACATCCCCAGCCACCACATCCCTTTTAACCTCCATTTCGAGCACGGAATTATTCATTTCCTTGCGGGGTTGCTATGGAGCTCGTCACTATGGCAGCCGAAGACCTTGCAAACATTTATTTGCACAACTGCCCGGTGGATTCCTGAAAAATTGTTTTCCTTGCTCTTCAGCTGGAAACATGAGCCATAGCAGCACCACAACAAATTGAAGAAATGTATTGGTGCCAGAGTGGTGCTGGCAGAGCCTCAGGGGCTGAAGGGGACAGCCCAGCACCCCATGGGCGAGACCTGGGCACCTCGTGGGTGCCTGGCAGGGCTGTGGGCAGCACTTGGCCTGAGGATGTTCCCTCATCATCCTCCCTCCGCTCTCATTTGGGGCTTTCTGGCTCCTACAACAGCAGCCCTCCAGCCAGCACCGCTGCCACCCCACAGTCCTGGCTGCTCTCAGGCTTTGAGGACGTGGCTGGGGTTTGTTTCTCCTCCCAGCCTCTTCTCCTTTCTCTCCCATTGTCTCCGCAGCTCTGGCTGCTGCTCCCACTCTCCCATCACCTCCCCTGGCAGCTCCTCACCCTGCCCTCCCCTTCCCACCCAGCTCCCAGGGCTGGGATGCATCTTACAGCCCATTCCTCCAGCCCCATTCCTGGGCATCCCCCAGTCCCCCCAGGCTGCCCCCAAAGTCTGACACCCACTGAAATGTTGTTTCTTCTGCCAGCTTCCTCCAAGCCCTCCCTGCCACCTCCTACACACAGCCCCAGCCAGAGGCGGCAGCAGACATAAAATCTCAGCCTGCGCCCTTCCAGGCTGGCAAAGTGACAGGCAATAGGGGATGGATCCATCCCTGCTGATGCTGAGCCTCCTCCACGCTTGGGGTGGGCTGGGGACACAGCCCCACGTCTGGGGAGACAGCTCCAGGGCCAGCATCTCTCTGTCCTGCCACCCGCGCCAGCCTCCCACAGCCACAGCCCATCACCCTCCTGCCTCCTCCAGCCTCCAAAAAAAAAGAACCAGCTCCAAAACTGCCACAATTTCCTGCTTTCTTTCTCCCTTCCTTCACAGAGGATGCTGCCGGCCCTTCCCCCACACTCCTTGCATTCTCTGCCGCTTCTGTAATGCAATTACAGGGGCTGGAGAGGGGCTGGACGAGGCCCAGCTTTCAGATCATGACTTTGCAAAGATGGGATTGAAAAATGTTAGCAGGCAAGCGAGGGGGAAGATTTGCAGCCTCCCAAAGCACCAGCGAGTCATTACTCCCAGCCAGCGGAGTCGCTGGGATGCTGCTCGGCCAGGCAGAGGCAGAACAAAAGGCCACCGTGTCTCTAAAAGTGGGACCAGTGGTAGTGTCCCCCTCCTCGAGGACTTTTCTAGTCGTCCTGAATGAGTCAGAGCTGAGACTAGTGATTATTTCACCCAGCCCATCCTGCCGCCACCCGTGCCCCAAACACGCCGGGAAGGGTATTTTGAGAAATTCTTTGGAAAGTTGTTGTGTATTTGTCAGACTCTGCACCCCTGCAGCCGGCCATGGCATGTGCTCAGCTGCGCAGGAAGCAGGTGGAGAGAGAAATGTAAACTAATACATGTAGCACCTGCTAAATTACCTAAAATAGCATTTCCATACATAATGCTGTGATGACGAAGCTCCTGGTATTCTGGGGGCTTTCCAGAATGAGAGACACATTGCATCACAGGGATATTTCCCTTTCTCCACAAAAGACTCTCCAGCTTTTGTCCCACCTGGCAGGATCCGGATGGCTCAGACTTCAAGGGCCGTGACAAATGCAAATAAAAGGATTATTGGCCCAAGATGGTCAACAGGGAAGAAAACATTCAGTTGAAGAAGGCCATGTGATCTAAAAAGATGCTAAAATGCTGGGTTTGCTGAAATGTGGGCTGTCAATAGACAAAAGGGGGAACTCTGCAAGCAGGGGTGCTCGCAGGCACCGTGCACAGCACAGGTGACCAACTTTGTGGTCTCCTGGCTGTGAAAGGGCAGGTGGGGTGGGACCAGGATGTACCGTGACAAAACCTTCAGCTTTCAGCCCCAGTATCAGCTCCACAGGATGAGGGGAAAGGAGAGTAGTTATCCAGGGACAGCTCCTGCTCCCAGTGTCAAAACAGCTCCTGCCTGTCCTGGCACCCCAAATCCTATCCAAAATTTCACCATGGGGCCACAGCGCATGCTCAGAGTAAAGCCAGGCTCTGAGCAGCCTCATAATGCTTTAAAGAAGCATTTTCTCTGCAGCATTTAATAGGAAAACACAATCATAGAATCATTTAGCTTGAAAAAGACAGACCATAAGATCGAGTCCAGCTGTAAACCCAACGCTGCCAAGACTATCTCTAAATCATGTCCTTAAGAACCTCATCTGCACATCTTTTAAACCCCTTCAGGGATGGTGACTCCACCACTGCCCTGGGCAGCCTGTTCCAATGCCTGACAACCCTTTCCATTAAGAAATTTTTACTAATATCCAATTGGAACCTCCCCTGGCGCAACTTGAGGCCGTTTCCTCTGCTCCTGGTGCTTGTTCCTGGGGAGCAGAGCCCGACCCCCCCTGGCTCCAAGCTCCTTTCAGGCAGTTCAGAGATCAGAAGGTCTCCCCTCAGCTCCTGTTCTCCAGCTGAACCCCACAGGTCCCTCAGCCGCTCCATCACACTTGGGCTCCAGCCCCTCACCAGCTTTGCTGCTCTTCTTTCGACATGCTCTGCAGCCCAGAAAGTCAATAGTGTCCTGGGCTGCATCACCAGCAGCATGGCCAGCAGGTTGAGGGAGGTGATTCTGTCCCTCTACTCAGCTCTCATGACACAGCCCAGGGCACAGCATCCAGCTCTGGGTCCTCAGCACAGAATAGACATGGACCTGCTGGAGAGGGGCCCAAGGAGCCACAGAAATGATATGAGGCTGGAACAGCTCTGCTGGGAGGACAAGCTGAGAGATTTGGGGTATTCAGCTGGAGAAGAGAAGCTCCGGGGAGACCTTATTGCACCTTTTAGTAAATAAAGAGGCTTATAAGAAAGAGAAAGACTTTCTACCAGGGCCTGTCATGACAGGACAAGGGGCAACAGTCTTAAGCTGAAAGACAGGAGGGTAATGTTGAACATAAAGAAGAAATGTTTTACAATGAGGATGGTGAAGCACTGGGACAGGCTGCCCAGATTAGCTATGGAAGCCCCATCGCCGGAAATGTCCAAGGCCAGGCTGGACGGGGCTCTGAGCAACCTGATCTGGGTGACTAAGTCCCTGCCCATGGCAGGGGGTTAGACTGGATGAGCTTTGAAGGTCCTTGCCAACCCAAACAGTTCTGTGAATCTGTGATGCTATGAAAAGAGGCCAGAAGAGCCACGGTGGGGCTTGGGAGGGATGGAAGTATCACAGCCCCAGGGACCTGGCTCTGCAACCCGGCCCTGGAGGGCAGGGACAGGACTGCTGCAGCTTGATCAGCATCTCTGTGTGCCCCTTTTCACATGTTTTCAATGAAAGAGTGAACAGAAGCTAAATCTGTCAGTGTTTACCTTCACATCCCCACTGGTGCATCTGTGCTTGTGCTTTATGGCACTTGCTACTATGTCCACTATAACATTACACAAACCTGCAACGTAAATTCCTACGGGGTTACAACACCCGCAGACACCCCTGTGTCTGCTCGGTTAGCAAGTATTTTTTTTTTTAGGAAGGACATGCTCAAGCCTGTGTGTGTGGCCAGTTGTCTTCTTGCCGTGTATACACCCCCGTGCTGTGTAAGACCATGAATGTCTGCGTCTCCCTCTGCCTTTGTCCCCTGGTTCCAGCTGCTGCATGCTCTGGGCTGGCCGCCCAGATATATACATATGGTGTCCCCTTGGCAAAGACATGTCCTGGCATGCCAAGGTGCTGCTGTCACGCTGGCCAGAGGAGGGTCAGATTGGACATTAGGAAACATTTCTTCCCAGAAAGGGCTGTGGGGCATTAGAACAGGCTGCCCAGGGCAATGGTGAAGTCACCATCCCTGGAGGGTTGAACAGACACGGAGATGAAGTCCTCAGGGACATGGGTTAGTGCCAGTGCTGGGTTAACAGTTGGACTCAATGATCTCAAGGGTCTCTTTCAACCTAAATGATTTTATGATTCTACAACCACCCGAAACACACAGCAGAAGCCCCTCGAGCTGCAGCCGCCCTTTGGCAGTGTGTCTGCACACTCTGAACCCCAAGAACACACCTGAGAGCATTTAAGAACTATTCTTGGGACACCTTTTTTCCCCTCCCCATCCCACACCACACACAGGCAGGCTGACACTAGCCCTGTGTGTCCAATTCTTAGAGCTCAGGTGTGAAAATGAAACAAAGAATGGAAAAAAAACCCACTCCTTTCCTTCATAGGTCTCCTATGGGCACTGCTGCAAACCCTTTCTACTGCACTCCCCTTCCTCCCTCTGCACAGCTGGGGCGGTAGAGTCAGACGGGGCAGCTGGGATGCTGTTTAATGGGCGAGTGAAGTGAACATCACTAATGGCTGTGTTCACCCTGGGAGAGGGAGTCTGTCTGGCAACAGCGCTGGAAAGTATTAACACAGGGAGATACAGGATTGGAGAAAATAAATGGAGGGGGGATGCGAAATGGCATTCTATATCTTCTTCACATGGTTTGCTCCTCCCTCCACTCCCGACTGGGGATTTCCACATTGCTTCCCACTTCATTGTGAGTCCCCCAACACCATCTCTTGGCTGACTTCTGCCTGGGATCCTCTTCCAGCCTATCCCCATGGCTGAGATTGTCCCCACTCCTCCCACGAGCTGCCCAGGACATACCAGCTCTTCCCATCCCAGGTTGTCTCACCCTCCCGTGTCCACTTGTGAGCAACACAGAGCCCTCCCAACCCTCCAGGAAGGAAATCCTGACTTGAGCCCAGTGTTTTCCTGAATAAACCATCCCACAGAAATCAGAACAAAAAGCTACCAGGGTCAGGCAAGTACCAGGAACGTGCAGGACACAGGCCCAGGCTCTGTTCCTTTGGCAATTAGTTAAACAGCAACAAGATGGGTCCCTCGTACCAGCCCCGGTCCCTGTGTTGTCCTCCATACACACCCCCAGGGAAACCCCATGCTGATCCCACAGGGATGTCCTGCAGCGCTGCTGGACTTTGTGTCTGGGACAATTCATCACTGTAATCTCCACAACAGCCACTGATCTGATTAGTCTGGGAATGGCATCTGCTGCTCCGTATCATTCTGTAGTCATTTACATTTGCCCAGAGACAGCGAGGATGCTTTATTTTTTTAGAAAACACAAACATCATTTAATTCATTAATCTATCCTCCTGTTTCTACCAAACAAGATTGAGAATCGTTCTACTCAGGTCTGACTCCCCACCACATTTTCAGAGGATATTGTCTGAGCTCTTATTTCCTGAGCATGTGCACCAGAGCTCTTCTGGGTTTCAGAACAAAGAAAAATTCTCTTTGTTGTCCTGTAACTGTGCTGTGAATGCAGCAAAGTGCAAGACTGAGAGGCAGTCCCAGGTTATTGAGCTCACCTTGGGTTTGCCTGGCTCCAGGTGCTCAGAAACGTGTGGGATTTGTTTCAGTGGGCAGGGCTACACTGAGAAAAGACACGATTGTTCCCTTCTCCAGCTCCCATGAAGGCAGCGAAGGAGGAATCACAATGTGGTTTAAGCATGCTTCCTGGCTCAGGATCCATGCCGAACTCCCTCCGGGATCAATTCAAACCACCAGTCAAAGCTGCCTTGTCTTTATTGCTATTTAATTTGCGTCAGGCAAATACAGTTAAGAGCACATCCCTTCTTTTCTTCTCAGTTAAGAGGTGGCCTGTGCTCCCCAAGCAGAGCCCTGCAGTTCAGGGAGCTCATGGTGCTGGAGAGTTTCTGCCCTTGCACCCTCCGGTATCACCAACCAGTGCCCGGGAAATTCACACACCAGACACCGAGACGCGGGGAAGAGC
Source organism: Columba livia (assembly GCF_036013475.1). Lineage (NCBI taxonomy): Eukaryota > Metazoa > Chordata > Aves > Columbiformes > Columbidae > Columba > Columba livia. Next base: position 18,010,360 of record NC_088615.1, on the reverse strand, counting down.
ACAACAGAGAGCAGCTTGCTTTCCAGGATTTGCCTGTTTGATCAGCAGAGACATGGCAGGCCTGGGCACTGAACATATGATAGTACTTTCTATTTCTACCCTTTGGCATCGCAACACATGTTTAGAATAAAGGCATTGTGATTAAACTTAAAACAAAATAAAAGAAACCAAAAAATGAAAATAAAGAAGAGCTGTTTCATTGCAAATGTGGAATTTGCACACAGGTAGGTGGAGAAAACCAGCATGAACTAAAATCCATTGAATTAGTTCAGTACCAGCCTGTGCTCGGGCAAAACCCCTCTTCAAACCAGGGGGCCAGCCCATCCTGTGGGAACCCCTGCCACAAGAGGCACTGACACGAACTGCTGGTGGCTGTTTCAGGGACAACCATGGGCACCAAGGTCACACATGTACCTCATGTACCATAAACAACATGTCACGCCAGTTCAGCTCCCCATGGACAGTCTGACCTTGCCTTTCCCCTAGCCCTCTTCCCACCCCACACACTGCTGCTCCCACTCAGGCACTGGGAAGGGGCTGGAGCTTGTAAAAAGCATCAGACAGGAGCTGGAGTGGGGGTCACCGTCCCATGACATGAAGAAAGGTCCCTGTCACTGAGTTAAGTTGCTCTGCAGTGCATCAGCTCTGTGTCTTGAAGAGCTCTGGCACAATGCGAGAAGAGGGAGCAATAGCACTTGCTCCAATGTGGCTCATTTACTCGCTTCTTGTAATAAAACTGTTACAGCAGCTTTGGTGCACTTCTGTATTAACAGGGCTTTGTTAATTGTCATTTGAACTAGAGCATAAATGGTTAGAAAGATTTTTCTTGATTAAAACATTGTCAGTGATAGGGAATTCAACAGAGCTCTGAGAAAACTTCCAGCAATGGTCTTGTTGTTAAAGTCCATGGCTGGTGTCTAGTGGGAACACTTTATATGCTTTACATCAAACCCTCACTCCATTTTGCCTTTGTCAGACAGAAGAGCCTAGTAACAAAGTTAAATTGCTGCAACAAATTAGCTATAGGAGCCGCTTAATTTTCTGTTAAGCTATTGAGTCAGTCCTAAGGAAAGACTGAGACACAACCAGATGGTGCAGACATTTAACTGCAACCTCCAATACCAAAATCCAGGACCCGATGATCCCTGTGGCACCATTTAAACCTCCACCGAAGCCTCCTGAGTGGCCACCAGCAATGACAAAGCACAGAGGAGTGAGCTCCTCTCTTTTACACGGAGACGTAGCACCTGACCCCACCAGCCAAGGAAGCACAGCATCCAAATTTACTCCTGATTGCTTCAAGAACACAATCCTTGGGTATGCTCCCAAAAATACACGTATAAATTATCCTGGAGCCAGTCTCCTCGTATACAATAATCTCTGGTTGAAGTATCTACAGAGGAAGGTGGACTCCCAGTTTAAGTCCTTTCTTAACCTGATGGTACTCAAGGGAGTTCACCCCCTGAAGAGGATCCTTGCGCCTGTATGAACCAGGTGAAGGGTGCCTGCTCAACATTTTCTTGTCAATGCTTCCTCACTGTGTACCAAGAAAACCAAATTTCATTGGGCCAGAGGCAAGAGAGTGCAGAGTCTCCCTTAGGAGGCAGGTTTCCGCTCTGCTGCCAGGGCTTCTCATCTTTTTGGCATCACATGAAAACTGGAAAAAATTCAGCCATGGTTTTGAGAGCAAGAGCAGACCTTAGGAGACCTCCTTCCTGTGAGTCTCCTCACTCATTAGGTTTAATTTCTTCTTCTGTAGCCTCAAGTGGAAACACGCAGAGCACTCCTCACCTGGACGATCTAATGAATCACCCTGTGCTGGAGATGGCACTTCCCAAGGAATTCAAGAAAGGTTCCAAACTTCCCAACAAATGGAGTTAGATCCAGGGTTCCTAACCCTGGTTCAGCCAGATTACCCCATAGGCGAAAGCACATAGAATCATAGAATCATTTAGGTTGGAAAACACCCTCAAGATCGTCAAGTCCAACCATAACCTAACTCTAGCACTAAACCGTGTTCCTAAGAACCCCATCTCTATGTCTTTTAAACACCTCCAGGGATGGTGACTCAACCACTTCCCTGGTCACACTGTTCCAATGCTTCACAACTCTTTCCATGAAGAAATTTTTCCTAATATCCAATCTGAACCTTCCCTGGTGCAACTTGAAGCCATTCCCTCTTGTCCTAAAAGGGACCTTGTCCCATGGGTGACCTGCTCCTGCTGAGTTAGATGTGGCTGGGACATGTTTCTTCAAACGGGCCTTCAGGGACCTGAGGCTCATCTATCCAGCTACTGGCTGCCATGGGGGCTTATGTAGTGGTTTGGCACTAGGTGCTCCTGCCAGGGCAAGAAATACACTTCAACAGCACGGAGCTCGAGGCTCCACGACTGGTGAAGGGGCTCACACAGTGATTCCCAGTGGCCACCACACAAGGGGAGGAATCAAGTTTTTGGACTCAGAATCTAGTCTAAATGCTCAAAATATGCTTTAAAGAAGAAGCCTTTCTCTATGAAGCATATTTTACAGTCCTTTAATGATCTCACAACTTCACTTGGAGCTCCCCCCACTTCCTGGCTGCCCCCCTGGAGCTGTAGACACCAAAGGCAGACAGACTATTGCAAACAACAGCTGTCACACCAGCATCAAACAGAGCTGACACAGCAGCAGCCCTGTTTCTGACTCTTTGGCTGGACAATTCTACCAATTACAGGGAACACCCATCCTCAGAGCTGCCAGCCAAGGACTTTCCAGCTCTGAAAGTGGCACACAAAGGAGAGACACATTCACCAGACACATATAGGGAGAAAGAGGCACTTACCCACTCGTTCCAGGTCTCTGGGTCTGAGAGAAGCGCCAGTCTGTGTTAGGCTGAGCTTGCTGCAGAGAAAACAGAAGAGTTTTAATACCTCCATTCTTGCCTTTGAAAATGAAAGCGAACTGATCCTGGATTATTTCAGTCTGGAATATCAGCGTGTTTTTTCCAAGTAAAGAAAATCAATTAGAACAAAAAAAAGCTCCCCCCTGCCGCCCCTTTCCTGCGTATTTCTGAACCAGCATGAATACTAAAAAGCATGACAAAAACCATTCAGTGAATAATCTTCCAAAGCAGCTCAGGAAACCAGGCTGTGAAAGAAATGAAGCATGAAATAAACTGATAAGGGCATCAATTCAGCAGGAGCACTGGTAGCAAAGGAAGGAGTTTGGAGGAGGGAGAGTGTGGGGGTGCAGATTTAATTGATACTAAGAAAGATGCTTTTAATGCCAGAAGGTAAAACGATAACAGATCGTCCTAATCTGTCCTTCTTCTGTCCTAAAAAAGCCCTGCCTGAGATCACACATCGTATTTGAATGACTTTTCCCAGATGCTGGGGCCTCAGAGCATTACAATATTTTTCTGTCCACAGAGGAAAGAACAAACTTCCGACAGCAAAAGAAAAAAGCATTATTTGTTTAGGATACACAATAAACTTCAGACACAGCAGCACACTTTGTAACTTCATTAGTAAGCCCCCATATCACTTTCTGCCCGTGTTATTTTACCATCAGACAATGGACATTTTGTAAATAAGGAAGGACATGAAGCAGGCTTGTATATTCCTGTTTGAATCACGCTTTTGTGAAGAGCACTAAATAGCAGAACTGTTTGCTGCCTGGAAGACACATACTTCCGAAAATCTTAATCTTCTTAATTAACTCCAGAATAATAACATGCTACCTGGAAAGGACAACATTTCTCTCTGCTACCTTAGGAATGAGCAGTTCACAGTCCATACAGTGGAACAGCAATTTTATAGGATTATTCTGCTTGTACATGCAATTACTAAGGAAAAGTGAAGACGGGTAAAGCTGACCTAGATTTTTATTTAGTAGATGTGATTTCACTAATTTATCCACAGCTTTGATGATTCTCATGAAAGAATATATTAGAATAAATTAATCCCCTAAAATAGAGGCCCCACTGGTACCCACGCTGCACACAAATTAAGCTGTTTAAATACTTGCCCTCCAGATTTCAGATACACATTTTTGCACACGCTGACACACAATCCGGCACTAGATAAGCCCTTCCCAATCTATTTTTTGAATTCCTGTTGTAATTACCCCTTTCAAATTTAGGGCAGGCATTTATGACACAAAATTACTTGACTTTTTATATCCCAGTTACAAAAGCTACAGCTAAATACAGTCACCTACATCCATATTTAGATGTCTGAATACAAGTGGCTAAAGTTTTCAAAGCACGCCGCTGCCTACGTCTCTGCAAGCCCAAGGGCATGTAAGGTCACCAGATCTTTCTGAAAAATATCACAATGTTCAGTGCTGAACGGTGTGTTCGGTCCCTTGCTCGAAAGGGCTAAGCTGGAAAATTATCCCTTTTAACACTTAGAGAGTTGAGAAATGAGGAATTTCTACCACACGCCTCTAAAACAGAGCAAAAGAAACACCGAAAACTTTGCTTTCAGATAACCTACTGCCTCACGGTTTGTATGCCACGCAGAATAAAGGGGTTAAACAGAATCAAGAAGTTAAACACCCAAGACCCATGTTCATGACCATGCTAAGAATTACTTTAAAAATAAAAGAGTACGAACAGGGCCAAGGGAAAACTTTCCACTTCTATGAACACTTCGATTTCATATTGCCGCCTTCCCCCACCTCCATCACGCCAAGCCAAAACTTTCACCTGCCACCTCCCAGGAGGTGACAGTGACACACATCCCCTGAAGCCACCTTCTTAGGCAGAAGGACAGCCAAAGAACAGCCAGTTGGCCTGGATATTACAGACCATTGCGCTTAAGGGACAGGACAGTAAGAAAGACCCATCTCTTACCCCATCACAGGGACTCGCTAAGGTGCTGGTCACCTGCTCATAGGCAGCCATGGTCTCCGCAGTGCTCGAATGGCTGAAAGGTTTTACAAAGAGGAAATCGCTTTGGTCGGACATGGGCGAGAAACACGAGGTGTAATTCTGTGCCTGGGAGGTCAAGCCCGCTCCTCCCACATCCAGGTACTTGATGAAGCCATCTGGCTTCATCTGCCCGCGGAAATGGGAGGCCGGCTTGCGGCCAGTCCCTCGGCAGCAATCGGTGAAGGTCCAGCTGGCAGTGCCAGCTTTGAGACACCGGGCAGCCGCCAGAGCAAACATCACACAGGACACGAGGGAAATGGACACCAAGGAGATGATGAGGTAAAGCGTTAGGTTAGTATCCTTGGGAGAAGATTTGGGGAGGTCCAAGGACTTGGCGAAGTCCTGCACACTGTTTTCCTCTGGAGAAATGACTATTACCACCGAGGCCGAGAGGGATGGTGTGCCATTGTCCCTCACTTCGACCACCAGCCTGTGGGGATCTTCTGACTCCTTGAGAGCCTGTGCAACCCTTATCTCTCCAGAGCGGCGTTCCACTTGGAAAGGCAAAGCCTCAGCGGTCTCCTGCAGCTGGTAGGACAGCCAGGCATTATGGCCACTATCAGCATCAACAGCTACAATTTTGGTGACCAGATAGCCAGGTTCTACCAACGATGGGATGGTTTGGTGGAAGGCAGAGCCCTTGGGGACAGACGGGTAGACAATGGTGGGGGCATTGTCATTCTCATCCAGGATGAACACATGGACCACAGCAGTGCTACTCAGTGCAGGAGACCCAGCATCCTTCACCTCCACAGGCACCTGGAACACCTTATCCTGCTCATAATCCAAAGCCCGCACAGTGTAGATGGTGCCATTGTCCTGGTCTATCCGGAAGTAGGTTGAGATGGGTACATCCTGCATCCCGTTGTCCAGGATGGAGTAAGACAGCTTGGCGTTGCTACCCTCATCAGGATCAGATGCTGACACTGAAAAGACAGAAGTTCCAGGAAGGGCATTTTCCTGAATGTGAGCTGTATCGAAAGGACTGGAGAAATTTGGCGCATTGTCATTCACATCAGCAATTCGGAGGTAAAAGGTTTTTTGCGTGGCCCTCTGTGGGGACCCTGAATCCACAGCCCTCACTGTGATGTTGTATCCACTGGCCTTCTCCCGATCAAGGGGACCATTTGTAACCAGTGAGAAATGCTCTTTAAAAGACGACACCAGCTTAAATGGGAGCTCTTTTGCTATCTGCAGACGGACCTGCCCATTGTCACCAGAATCGCTGTCCTTCACACCAATGAGAGCAATCACTGTTCCTGGGGTTGCGTCCTCCTGCACCGGGCTGGAGAGAGAGGTCAGCACGATCTCCGGGCTGTTATCATTGATATCGATTAATTCCACCCGCAGGTGACAGTGTCCTTCCATGGCTGGGGATCCCTTGTCCCTGGCTCGAACCGCAATCTCGTAAGCACTGGATTCCTCATAATCCAGCAGAGCTTTGGTTCTGATCTCCCCTGTCCGGGGATCTAAGGAGAACAGCTTGGTGAATTTACCAGGTGAGTTATTGCTAATTTTGAAAGAATATTCCACATCCCCATTGGGACCTTCATCCAGGTCAGTGACATTCAACTTGGTGACCAGAGTGCCCACTGGCACGTTCTCCTCCAGATGTACCTTGGATATGGGTGGGTCGCAGACAGGAGGGTTGTCATTTGCATCCAGGACATGGATGGTAACCTTGGCAGTGCCAGATTTCACCGGATTCCCCCCATCCAGGGCTGTCAGTGTTAGGTGATGAACGGCCACTTTCTCTCTATCCAGTGCTTTTTCAAGTACGATCTCAGGCATTTTAACACCATCTCCTCTCACGTTGATACTCAGGGCAAAATGCTCGCTGGGGCTGAGCTCATAGGTGGAGATGGAGTTGGAGCCCATATCCGGGTCTTCTGCTACCTCCAGAGGTAGCCGAGTCCCAGGGTTGGCTACCTCAGTGATCTCCAAGACCACCTCCGGCTTGGGAAACTGAGGCGCGTTGTCGTTGACATCCAGGACATCCACCTCGACGCGGTGGAGCTGGAGGGGATTCTCCATGACGAGTTGGAGGTGCAGGGTGCACGTGGGGTTCTGCCCGCACAGCACCTCACGGTCCAGCCTGCTGTCGAGGAGCAGCACACCTGCTGCTAGGTTCACCTGGAAGTGCCGCTGCCCACCCTCGCTCACCAGGCGCAGGTTACGGGTGACCAAGCTCCGCACCTCCACCCCCAGGTCCTTGGCCAGGTCGCCCACCGGGGAGCCCGGCTCTCGGTCCTCGGGCACGGAGTAGCGGAGCTGGGCGCTGCTGAGAACCAGCAGACAGGAGAGGGCTCCGAGCAGTAGCGGGAGGTGCCATGGCCAACTCCGGCCCCCGAGCATCCCGTGCCGGGTGTGCGAGCGGAGCAACGCGGAGCGGAGCGGCGGCAGCTCCGCGCAGCCTCCCCCGCCTCCCCTGCCCCGCTGCCGGTCCCGGGAGCCGCCGCCGCGCCGGAACCCCCGCGCCCCGGGGGGTGGGGGGGCAGGTCCGAGAGGGTTGCGCAGAGAGGAAACCGCCGCCGGAGCCGGACACAGAGGGATGGAGGGGGCGGGGGAGGGCGATCGCAAACCGGCCGGCTGAGCCGCTCCTCGGCACGCAAAGGCACACAAAGTCGGCGAGCGGAGGGGATGGACCGAGTGACAGTTCTACGTCTCTCCACAGCCCCCTCCTCCTCCTCCTCCTCCTTTTTCTCTCTCTCCCTCCTCCTCCTCTCCCTCCTCCGCCGCCTTCCCCAAAATACGCACGGCGTAGCCCCCCCGCCCCGCCGCCGCCACTCCGCCCCCTCAGCGCCGGGAGGGCGCCGGGGACTCCCGGCAGCGGGAACCCCCGCCCCGCCCGGCTGCTGGGAGCGGGGACCGGCGAGCACCCCTCCCCAAAGCCGGCTTGGGGGGCCACAGCCCGAGCCGCTTGGGTGTCGGGGCTGCGGTCAGGCGAGGGGACACGCTCCCGAGCTCACCTCGCTGCGCAGGGTGGCATCCGGCGGGTTGACACCAGCTGGACCCACCGAGGGTTTCACAAACATGAACTCGCTGATGTCCGAGACCGGCGAAAAGCAGGAACGGTAACGCGGGGCAGGGGGTGCCGTGGCTGTCACCTGGACGCCCATCACCATGTCCCCTTGCTTAGGTTCGTAGTGCAAGTGCCCAAAAATGTGACTGGGAGGGGGCTGAAGCGTGTTCACGCTTTCCACACAGCAGCCCTGGTTGGCAGGCGCAGAGCCCCGCCGGAGGCACCTCACACCCAGTGCTGCCAGTCCCACCAGCGAGACGGTGGAGATAAGCACTAGGGACACAATCAGACAAAGCGTAATTGTGGGCAAGCCCCCACCATCAGTGGCCCGAGTCTCAGAACCCAGTAAGGCCTCTGGGCCCTTCTCCTCCACCAGCACCACCAGCGTGATGGCTGTGGAGAGTGGGGGCTCCCCAGCATCCCGGACCACCACAAGCAGTTCATGCGCAGAAGCATCTGACTCCTGCAGGGCTCGCATGATCCGGATCTCCCCAGAGCGCAGGGCCACACTGAAAAGCCCTGGATCTGTGGCTTCCGCAAGGTGGTAGGAAAGCCAAGCATTACGCCCAGAGTCCGCGTCTATCGCCACCACCTTAGTGATGAGAGCAAGAGGGGTGGTAGAGGGAGAGATTCGGAACTGGGCAGCAGAGTCCTCCCCGGCCCTGGGGAAATGCACCCGTGGGGCATTGTCATTCTGGTCCACTATAAAAATATGAACCAGTGTCCTGTTCCTCAGGGCCGGGGAGCCACCATCAGAGACCTCCACGTGGAACTGGAGATAGGTGGTTTGCTCATAGTCAAAGGGGAGTTTGGCAGAGACCTGCCCACTTGTGGGATGTATGGAGAGGTAGCGCGTTGGATCCAGGCCGGGATCTGTCCCACCAGCTCGCAGGATAGAATAAGAGAGGCGGGAGTTCTGCTCCGAGTCAGGGTCAGCAGCAGAGACTGTAACCAGCATGCTGCCCACCGGGTTGTTTTCTGCCACCAGCACTTCATAGGACGCCTGCTCAAATTGGGGCGCATTGTCATTGACATCTGCCACGGTGATTGGCAAGATGGTGTGGTGGGAGAGCGGAGGACTGCCCAGGTCCGAAGCAGAGATGGTGACGTTGTAGTAGGCAACATGCTCCCGGTCCAAATGGGTGCTGGTTAGCAGGGAGTACTGGTGTTCATAGTCCTTACGCAGCTGGAAGGGAAGATCTGGAGACACGTGACACTGAACCTTGCCCTGCTCACCGGAGTCCCTGTCTCTGACGTGTACCACAGCCACCACTGTGCCTGGGGGTGCATCCTCGCTCAGGGAGCTGGAGAAGGAGGTGAGAATGACCTCAGGGGCATTGTCGTTCACATCAGTGATTTCCACCACCACACTGCAGTGTTCCTCCATCGTAGGTGACCCCATGTCCTTGGCCTCCACTTCAATCTCGTACACTGTTGCCTCCTCGAAGTCAAGGTTGCCCTGGACACGGATCTCTCCACTTTGCTCATCGATGGCAAAGATCTGGCGTAAGGCAGCTGAGTTGTGGCTGCTGAGGGAGTAGCGGATGTCTCCATTGGGCCCTTCATCCACATCGGTGGCATTTAATTTCACCACGAGGGTGCCCAGCGGCGAGTTCTCCACCAAGCGGGCTCCATACGATGGTCTGTCAAAGACCGGGTGGTTGTCGTTGGCATCCAGGACCTGAATAGTGATATGTGTCTTGCTGGACTGGGGAGGAGAGCCACCATCTTCAGCAGTCAGGACCAGGTGGTGGAAAGCTCTGAGTTCCCGGTCCAGGGCCCTCTCCAGCACCAGTTCAGGGAACTTCCCTCCATCTGTACGTGCCTTCACGTTGAGGTTGAAGTTGTCATTGGCACTCAGGTGATAGGTCTGCAGGGTGTTGGTGCCCACGTCAGGGTCCTGGGCAGGCTGGATGGGGAAGCGGGCACCCAGTGATGCCAGCTCGTAGATGCGCAAGGATACCTCATCACTGGGGAACTCCGGAGGGTTGTCATTGATATCCAGGATCTCCACCTCGATGCGGTAAAACTCTACGGGGTTCTCAATTGCAAGCTTCAGGTGGAGGAAGCAGCGGGGGTTCTGCCCGCAGAGCTGCTCCCTGTCTATCCGCTCACTGACCATTATAATGCCGGTGTTCACATTGACTGAGAAGTACTGGGAATCCGAATCAGATAGTACCTGTAGATTAGCTGCCGCCAGTTTCGTCACATCAGTGCCCAGGTCCTTCGCGATATTGCCCACGAAGGCGCCCCGGGTGAGCTCCTCTGGGATGCTGTACCGGATCTGAGCAGAGGAGCTGTGCAAGAACAAACAGAAAGAGAAGACACGCGGCAGTCCCAGGGACCGGCCCGCCGTCCCTGCCCTCGGCATCCTTGTCGGGTGGGCGGCCGGGGAGCGATGCCCTCCGCGCTCCGGGGCCGCGCTCAGCGCTCGCCGCTCCCATTCATTGTTTGGGGCGGACGCGGTTCGACGGGGGCGGGGGACGCCGGGGCTCCGCGCAGCCGCCTCGCTATTGGCTCCGAGCCCCGCGCCGTTCCTCCAATTGCCGCGCTCCTTTCCCAGGACAGCAACACCGGCGCCAATCGCAACCCGCCGGCGGTTGCCGCGCGGCGCGAACCTGCGGCGCTTCCCCGAGCGACGGCGGCGGCTCCGCGCCCCCCGCGCCGCGGCGGGGGAGCAGGAGCGGCCTCGGGGGGAAGGCGCGGTCCGGCCGCCCAGCGAGCCCCCGCAACGTCACCGCCTTCCCTGCCCTTAGGCGCTCACCTGGCCGGGGTCCCGCAGCGTACCGGTAGCAGGGAGGAAAGCCCCAGTTTCCCTCGGGAGGGTGGCGGGGCGCGGGCAGGGCCGGAGGAAGGTGAAGTCGCTCGGGTCGGAACCGGGGGAGAAACAAGTGCTGTAGCACTGGGACTGGGAGTCGGCGGGTCGCAAGGTGACCTCCATGTACTTAAGGGTGCCGTCGGAGCTGAGCTGGAGCTTGGGGCTGGAGTGCTTGAAGAAGTCCCGGGAGGGTGACTCACTGAGCCAGCAACAGCAGCAGGGTGAGGTGGCAGCACGGCCTCTGCGCCGGAGGCACCGGGCGGCCAGGAGGGTGACAGTGGCAAGTGCCACGGTGCTGACAGCTGCCAGCGCGATGATCAGGTAGAGGGTCAGGTCTGGCTTCTCCTTGGCACCAGCCAAGAAATCCCGAGGCTTGTAGCTCTCCTCCAGGGCTGCCTCTTCCAGGGCCACAGTGATGGTGACAGTGGTGGAGAGCGGTGGGTCGCCATTGTCCGTCACCTGGACAATGAGCTGCTGCGTTCCCACGTCAGTGTCCTGGAGGGTACGGGCCGTCCGCACCTCCCCAGTGTACAGTGACATGTGGAACAAGGAGGGGTCAGTGGACTGCGGCAGCAGTCGGTATGAGAGCCAGGCGTTGTACCCAGCATCCTCATCCACTGCTGTCACCTTGGTAACCAGGTAGCCCGGTGGGGCAGACAGTGGGACCCTCTGGGGTGCCAGGATGTCACTGTCACTAGCAGGGTGCAGGATAGTGGGGGGGTGGTCATTCTGGTCCAGCACGAAGATGTAGACAGTAACATTGGCATGGAGTGGGGGAGACCCCGAGTCCCGCACAGCTACAGAGACTGGTAGAACCTGCAGCAGCTCAAAGTCAAAGGTGCGCTGAGCATAAAGGTTGCCATTTTCAGGGTTGATGTGGACAAAGGAAGAGGTGGGGGCACCCTGCACTTGGCCACTTTCTATGGAGTAAACAAGTCGGGAATTATCCCCATCATCTGGGTCTAAGGCAGAGACTGTGCACAGCAGGGTCCCAGGTGGGCTGTTCTCTGGGAGGAAGGCATCATAGGAGGGCTGCAAGAAGCACGGGGGGTTGTCATTCACATCAGATACATTGAGGAGCAGTGTGAGTGTCGTGGTGAGGGTGGGAGACCCACCATCCTGGGCAATCAGCTCCACTACATACTGCGAGGTGGTCTCTCGGTCCAGGCTCTTCTGGGTGACCAGGGAGAAGTGATTCTGAAGGGACCTGACAGTGAAAGGCACATCAGGGGAGATTTTCAAGCTCACATCCCCGTTGACCCCTGAGTCTCGGTCCCGTACATTCAAGAGCCCCACGACAGTCTCTGGTGGGGTGTCTTCTGGCACTGGGTTCAGCAGGGAGGTGAGAAGCACCTCCGGGGGGTTGTCATTGGCATCCTGTACTTCCACTTGTAGCACGCAGTGGCCCTCCATCTCTGGGACCCCACCATCGTGGGCTCGCACATAGATCTCATAGAAAGGAGACTCCTCAAAGTCCAGGGCCCCACTCACCCGGACCTCACCATTGTGGGGATCCAGGGTAAAGAGCTTTCGGACCGAGTCAGAAGTGTGAACCCCGAAGGAGTACTGCGTCTCCCCATTTGGGCCCTCATCAGGGTCAGACGCGTTAAGCTGGAGAAGCAGGGCCCCCACAGGTGTGTTTTCTGGGATCTGCACCTTGTATGTGGCACGGCCAAAGGTGGGCGCATTGTCATTGACATCCAGGACCAGGACTGTTATCTGTGCTGTGCCCGAGCGGGCTGGGCTTCCCCCATCCATGGCTGTCAGCACCAGCTGCATTTCTGGCTGCTCTTCCCGGTCCAGGGCACGCTCTAGCACCAGCTCCGGGAAGAGTTTGCCATCCTGCTGCTGCTTGACATCCAGGGAGAAATGGGAGTTGGGGCTTAACCGGTAGGAGCCCACAGCATTGGTGCCCACATCAGGGTCCTGGGCACTCTCCAAGGGGAAGCGCGCAGCCACTGTGGCAGACTCAGCGATGCGCAGGGTGCGGTGAGCAGTGGGGAAGCTCGGGGGGTTGTCGTTCAGGTCCAGGATCTCAACTTCCAGGCGGAAGAGCTGCAGGGGGTTCTCTGTCACCACCTGCACCGACAGCACGCAGCTGGCAGCCGCTCCGCACAGACGCTCCCGGTCCAGCTGCTGGCTCACCACCAGTGTGCCGCTGTCCAGGTGCACAGCAAAGTAGCGCAGGCTCTCCTCCAAGCCCAGGCGCAGCCTGCGACCCAGCAGCTCCTCCACCTTCAAGCCCAGGTCCCGGGCCACGTTTCCCACCACAGTTCCCACCTCCGACTCCTCAACCACTGAGTAGTGGATCTGCCCGGTGACCCAGCCCCAGCCACAGAGCGAAAACAAACTCAGTACTTGCCATTTCCAGGCAGGTCGCTGGAGGCTGACGCTCTCCATGTCCACGCGCGTCTGGCCTGGGACACGGCAGGAGCTGGGAAGCCGCGAAAAAATCCCTGGGTCTCTCTTGCACGGCTTGGAAAACAGCTCTGGGGCTCCGGCAGGCTGCAGCTCCGGCTGTCAGCCTCTGAGCAGAGGGGGTGGGCTGGGGGAGGGGAACTGAATCACAGCCCCAGCGCGGAGGTGGAAGTGGAGGGGAGAAGCAGATTTCACCCCCCCCGTGCTTCAGATCAGCATGCAATTGGCCGAGAGCTCCAGACCCTCTCGGCCAGCAGTGGCTCCCAGGCAGTGGGGGAAGCGGGGCCTGAGCCGGCATCAGCGGGGCTGCCACCCCCGGCCTCCCCTCTGCCAGCCTGAATCACTTGCTCTGACAGCTCGCTTCCCGTTCACAGGGAAACTGCACGTCCTGGCAGCCTGGAAGTTAGGTACAAACCCTCCCTGTGCGCTCCCCCTTCCACAATGGTGGCTTCACATCGTGCCCATAGACAAAGGGCAGCTGTCATGAATGCAGGCCAAAAGACTTTTCATGCCTGATGAAAAGGTGCTTGTTAGAGCCCTGAGGTGCCAGGGGCTCTTCTCCCACCCCTTTCTCCTCCCCAGCTAATGCTTTGGCCACTGCCTGCACTCCATAAGTGCCTCGCTAAGTGAGGCATCACTACCACCAGTGCTGCCATCAGCCAAGAGAGCTCACACTAAGACAGGGATGCCCACCCCTGCCAGCCCCCCATGGCTGTTAAACCAGAAGGTGGGAAGGCAGAGATGGGTGAGCCATTCAAAGCTGGAATGCAATTGCTGTCCACGCACACCCCTTTTCGACCCCAGGACAACCTTCATGGTACACAAGTCACTGCAGATGCACGGAGCCAAACAACAAGCCCACTACACCACCACCAGAATGCAACATCAGGTCAGGACATCAGACTAAGAAGGAGGTCCAAGCCTTCCACCTGGCAGACACACATACTGAATTTCTATAGCAGACACAGCTTGGCAGTGGAGTGATCTCCTGGAGGACAAGAGCAGGGGTCTCAGTCTCCCCAGGGAGAACCAAACCATAATTTACCCCTCTCCCTGCCCCAGAGGGTGCAGGCAAGCTCTAAGGTGTTAGCTCAGTTCACATCCCTGCACAAGCTTCACACAATCATGTCCTGGAGTCCTGTCCTTAGCACACTCAAGGCCACCTTGACTTCCCTTGGGTACACACAGACACTGTGGGGCTAATGTGGTGTGGCAGGCAGGGAGCCAGCTCCTATTGGGGACCCTGCCTGTCCCCACCACTCAGACACCAAGGGAACCTGAGGGAATAGGCGGGAAAGGCTGGGGGCACCCATGGCTGGCAGGGTGGACAGCGACAGGCACACAGTCCTTCTGGGTGAGAACAGAATCGGTGCAGTTGCTGCAATCAAGATGCCATCCTCCCCCCTGCAGCCCCCCCCACCCATTGGTCGGGTCCATCGTGTTACCAGTCAGGGCGAGACAGAGCAAGGAACCTCACGATTGGCGCAGAACACCCCCTGGGTCCCACCTACTCCCTGCTCCAGAGGAGGGGAGAACACATTCTTAAAGGGCCAACCCAGAAAAATGCTGAACAAGTGGATTCCCCAGCATCCAGACATGGACACCTGTTTGTACATACTCATTCCCTGAGGGTATCCGACGGTGCCACCAGCAGGAAGCTGTCACAGTAACCCTGACTCTGGGATATGCCCTGTCCTCATCCCAGGCAGGGCCCCCTGTCAGCTGGGTGACAGACATTGCCACTGGCAACATGGGGTGCTGCACCCCCGGGAACAGGTTTGGTGCTGCTGCAGTGCCTCAGCAGAAGCCTCCTGTGAAGCCCACCTGACCTCAGAGAACCTGCTCAGTATCCCAAGGTAGCTCAGTCACCAAGGGGCTGGAGCAAGGGACAGGCTTCACACGGGGGATCCTGCTGTTGCTTGGATCTGCCAAAGCCTGGGATGGAGACAGTGGCAAGGCAGGAAGGGTATGGGGCGTCTAGAATGGAGAAGGAGATCACAGAATCACAGAATCGACTGGGTTGGAAAAGACCTCAGAGATCATCAAGTCCAACCCTTGGTCCAACTCTAGCCCGTTTACTAGATCATGGCACTAAGTGCCATGTCCAATCTCAGTTTAAAAACCTCCAGGGACGGCAAGTCCACTACCTCCCTGGGCAGGCCATTCCAATGCCTGACCTCTCTCTCTGTAAAGAATTTCTTTCTAATATCCAGCCTAAATTTCCCCTGGCAGAGTTTAAGCCCATGCCCCTTTGTCCTATTGCTGACTGCCTGGGAGAAGAGACCAATCCCCACCTGGCTAGAACTTCCCTTCAGGTAGTTATAGAGAGTGATGAGGTCACCTCTAAGCCTCCTCTTCTCTAGACTAAACAACCCCAGCTCCCTCAGCCTCTCCCCATAGGTCTTATGTTCAAGTCCCTTCACCAGTCATGTTGCTCTTCTCTGGACCCGCTCCAGCACTTCAATGTCTTTCCTGAACTGAGGGGCCCAGAACTGAACACAATACTCCAGGTGTGGCCTCCCCAATGCAGAGTACAGGGGAAGGATCACTTCCCTTGTCCTGCTGACCACACTATTTTTGATACAGGACAGGATACCGTTGGCCTTCTTGGCCACCTAGGCACACTGTTGGCTCATGTTAAGCTTCCTGTCAATTAGTACCCCCAGGTCCCTTTCTGTCTGACTGCTCTCCAGCCACTCTGTGCCCAGCCTGTAGCGCTGCAGGAGGGTTGTTGTGACCAAAGTGCAGCACCCGGCACTTGGCCTTGTTGAGCTTCATCCCATTGGAATCAGCCCATTTTTCCAGTCTATCCAGATCCCTCTGCAGAGCCCTCCTGCCTTCTAGCAGGTCAACACTCCCTCCCAACTTGGTGTCATCAGCAGATTTGCTGATGATGGTCTCAATCCCCTCATCTAAATCGTCAATAAAGATGTTAAACAGGACTGGACCCAACACTGACCCCTGGGGAACACCACTAGTGACTGTCCTCCAGCTGGATGCAGCCCCATTCACCAGCACTCTCTGGGACCGGCCCTCCAGCCAGTTCTTAACCCAGCGTAGAGTACACTTGTCCAAGCCATGGGCTACCAGCTTTTGCAAGAGTATATTATGGGAGACAGTGTCAAAGGCCTTGCTGAAGTCCAGATAGACCACATCCACGGCTTTCCCCTCATCCACCAGGTGGATGTCCCTGTTCCAGAGGGCCAGAGCACACTCTGGGGACAAGCTCCAACCCAAACAACCCAGGGAGCTGAGGGATCACTGGAAATCCTGTCATCATGGCAGGACACACCACCTGCCACATATTGGGCCAGCACCACCCCCACTGCATTGGTTTAGGAGTCTGGCTGTTGCCCTTCAGAGCAAAGAAGTGTCAATCCTTTGCAGGTTTGACATGGTCTGTGGCAGTGGGCTGGATCTTCTTTCATCACAAAGACTGAAAATCCAGGGCTCAGTGCCTGTTTTTTCACTGCCAGTACCTTTCCAGCATATTGCTGGGGAGCAGAAGAGAGCCATGGCTAGGGCTGGGGCTTACCACCTGCCCATTATCATCTCCTTCCATCCTCACACTCAAACCATTCACAGCCCCCACCCCCAGAGGCATCTTGCCAAGATCATTTGGTGGGGGGGACATCATTGTCCCCAGTGTAGCGCAACCGGCATAATGCAAAGGAACACTTGCTCCTGCAGCTGCTGCAGCCATTCCCACCTGCCACAGATCAGAAGTGCTGAGTCTGAGCAGCGACGCAAGAGGGAGAAGAGAAAAAAAAAAAAGGCATAAAATAAATCTGGGCGGCTTCTGCCTCCGCTTGTGATTTGGTCAGAGCAAGCAGGCGGCACACACAGCCCCACACCCATCCACAGCTTCCGCTGCACCTCACTTCCTCCTGCTCTGAGAAACCGGTCACTCCTATCCATGCCCGCCCGGGAAGGGACACATTACCAGCACCAACTGCCTTGGAAAGCAATCAGATCCTCCCCCCCACCTCCTCTGCTGGATCTGCTACCCAGTGTCACCTCTGAGGATCGACACGCTCCTATAATTGAAAGCTCTAAAATTAAGCTGCACGATTCTCACCGGGAAAGACGCAGAGGAGCTGCCTGCCATGCGCAAACGATTTCCTCACTGCAGTTTGCTCAGTCAGGACATTAGACATCACCCAGCGATGGCACATTACAGATCCTGCAGGGCTTGTAATTGGGTTGTTAAAACAACACCTGGGTGGAGGACTTACCATCCTGCTCAGAGCCACAGACCAGCTCGGTGGATGCTGCAAGCAGCTGGGGTAGCCTGCAACCTTACCCCCCCACACCCTGAAGTGAACATCATTGCAAAACTTCCACAGAAACAAACCAGGAACCATCAGGAATCAAACATGAAATAAGACATGGACAGGAGGGACTGCTCTGTGTCAAACGGAGGAACCAGCATCATCCTGCAGCTTTGCATATTACACTATGGGAAGCGATGCCCTCGTCCCTCATTGGCAGCTGGTGGCTCCCAGCCCTGCGTGCACCACCACCTCCTCAGCCCACACTGGGGCATGACGCAGAGGGACTGTGATTCCCTCACAGCACTTGAGCCTGTGTGCGCTCCTCTCAACACTCATTTTGCGAAGGTAAGGAAATACAATAAGTAGCAAACTTTCTGCCAAGGATTTGCAAGTGGCTGCAAGGTGACCTCAGCCTCTGCTGGTTACTCACACAAGGCATACCCAAAACTGCATCCAAAAGACGTATGTTCGCTAACCTGAGCAAACTGGCTCACTTGATTCTGCTCATCACAGTGGAAATATCATCAACACTCAGGACGGCACAATTGACTCGGAAAAAGACCTGTTCAGCTATTAGCTAACCACTCTTTAGAAGCACGGCGGGACTGGATATTCCCCCCAACCCAAATCCACTACCATCTGCTTATGGCACAAATGAACCGTGGCTCTGCCTGGCACTGGGACATGCCAAGGAAAGAGCTACATTACCTCGGCAGGTGTGGGGAGCCGGGTGGTGGTGCCCACGATCTGGTGGTACAGCCCTGGCTCACCATTCCTCATGGTGCTCTGGCGGCTCCCCAGGGGGCTGGAAGTGAAGGGCTTTTTACACAGATCACTCTGGCGAGAATCCGTAGTGAGATAGACCTGGTGGTAGAAGTTGGGTGGCGTGAAGCCACCCCGCACGGCGTCAATGTGGTGGAAGGGCCCTGGTGTCCTGTACAACGTGCTCCTGGAGCTGTTGAACAGCTCCTTCGACTGCCTCCACTTGTAGCACTTGAAGATGCCAACTGACAACATGGTGATGAAAAAAGCTGCAGACACCAAAATCACAGCCAGGATGAGATAGAAGGTCACATGCTTCCTTGGATCGTTGGTGGGTGCCATGTCAGTGAGGTCAGTGAGCACCTCCTTGGCCAGCTCAGCCACAGAGATGGAGACAGTGGCACTGGTGGACAGCACAGGCTCCCCATGGTCTTTCAGCAGGATGACTAGAGTGTGCTGGGGAACATCATCCTCCTGGAGCTGGCGGGCTGTGAAGATCTCCCCACTGTGCAGCCCAACTGAGAAGAGGCTGGGGTCAGTGGCCTGCAACAGGGTATAGGAGATCCAGGCATTGTACCCTGCATCCGCGTCCACCGCCACCACCTTGGTGACCATGTGCCCGGCAGGAGTGCCTGGTGCCACCACATCGGTATAGGTGGCAGTGGTGTTGGGTTGAGGGTACAGCACAGTTGGGGCATTGTCATTGAGGTCAGTGACAAACACACTGACTGAGACATTAGTGGCCAGAGGCGGAGAGCCGCCATCCTGGACCTGCACCATCATGCTGAACTCCACCTGGTCCTCATGGTCCAGGGAGGTGAGCAGGTAGAGGGTGCCATTCTCCCGGTTAATGGAGAAGATGTGGCCAGCCTGCAAGAGGCTATAGGAAAGATGGGCATTGCGCCCAAGGTCCGGGTCTGTGGCACTGATGTTAAGAATGGGGATCCCAGGCACGTTGTTCTCCAGCACATAGACATCATAGGAGTCCTGGGAAGTCTTGGGCGCATTGTCATTGACATCTGACACCTGCACCAGGATCTGTTTTACTGCAGACAACGGTGGTGAGCCTGAGTCCCTGGCTGTGATAGTGATGTTATACTCTGATGCCTTTTCCCGGTCTAAGGCTGCTTTTGTTTTCAATGTGTAGTAATTTTTGAGGGAGGAGCTGAGCATGAATGGGATCCCAGGAGAAATGAAGCAGTTCACCACACCATTATCATGGGAGTCCAAGTCTGTTACACTCAGCAGAGCTACAACTGTTCCTGGGGCTGCATCTTCAGGCACAGGGCTGTACACAGAAGTCACTGTCACCTCTGGACTGTTGTCATTCACATCCACAACTTCCACCAGCACTTTGCAATGAGCCACACCAGGAACAGCACCTTTGTCTTTAGCCTGTAAGTAAATCTCGTACAGCTTTGTTTCTTCATAGTCCAGCTGCCCCTTGACCCTCAACTCCCCCGTGGCTGAGTCCAGAGCAAAGAGCTCTCGTACCTTGGCGGGAGTGTGGCTGCTGAAGGAATAGACGATATCTCCATTGGGCCCATCATCCAGATCATATGCACTGATCCTGGCAACTAGGGTACCACTGGGTGTGTTCTCCCTCACACTCGCTTTGTAGGTGGACTGGTTGAAGACCGGGGCATTATCATTGGCATCCACAACTTCAATGTGGATCTGCACGTGGGCCGACCGTGGTGGGCTGCCTCCATCCAGCGCGGTCAAGACCAAGTGCAACTCCCGTTGCTCCTCCCTGTCCAGCTCCTTCTCTAGCACCAACTCCGCATACTTGCTGCCATCCACCCTCGTCTGCACGTCGAGCGCAAAGTGCGGGTTGGCGCTCAGCTGGTAGGTCTGCAAAGAGTTAATTCCCACATCGGGATCTTGGGCGCTCTCTAGCGGGAAGCGCGCTCCGGCCGCCACCGACTCACTGATTTCCAGCCTCGCCTGGCTGCTAGGAAAAACCGGGTCGTTGTCATTGATGTCCTGGATCTCCACGGCGCCGCTGAACAGCTCTAGCGGGTTTTCCACCACGATCTCAAAGCTGAGAGAGCAGGGAGAGAGCGCACCGCAGAGCTCCTCCCGGTCTATCCGTTCGCTCACCAGCAGCGCGCCGCTCGTCAGATCCACCCCGAAGTACTTTTTGTTGCCGCCGGACACCACCCGCAACCGGCGTCCCGGCAGCCGCCCGAGGTCCAGCGCCAGGTCGGCTACAACGTTCCCCACCGCGGAGCCTCTCCGCGCCTCCTCGGGAATCGCATAGCGAATAGCGGCGGAAACCCAGTCGGAAACGCCGAACAAAAGCAAGAGGCTCAGTACCTGCCCCGTCGTCACCCCGCGGCTCCTTACAGCAACGCCGTTCATCGCACAGGACGGCCGCGCTCCCCGCTTCGCCCCTCCCCGCCCCGGCTAGAAATCCTCAGCTCGCCCCGTCATGCCGCCCCGGGAAGCGGCGTCCGGCGGGGAGACGGGCATCGCTCTGCGGGCTCCGCCGTGACTCAATCTCAGGCTCTCTCTGAGACCGTCTGCGCCTCATCCCGGCTCCCGAGCGGGGCCGGGCCGCCAGATCCCCCCCGCTCCATCATTGGCCGACAGCGGCACACAGAGTCCCGGCCAATAACTGCACGGAGAGCAGGGCTGGCGGAGTCCCGCGGCGGGGCAGCCGCCCGCCGAGCACCGCCGAGAAGGAGCGCGGCGGTCCCGACCCGAGGGGGCTCAAGACGGCTGAACCCGAAGGGAGAGCAAAACCCTGCGCAAAACCCAGTTAATAAGGATAGCCGGGCTGGGAGAGTGCGGGCAGAGGCAGTGCAGATCGGGCACGGCGACTGCGTGTGCGGGCAGGAAGGTGTAAGAGTTGGCGGAGACGATGACGCCAAAAGGGAACATGAAAACACGGGGTCTGTTCCCCGGGAAAACCTCGTTAGAAAAAGACAGTGGGAGCAAGAAGGGGAGGTGAAGCGGGCGGGACGAGGGGTGGAGAGGGTCGTCCGGGGCAAGCAGACCTCCGCGGTTCGGGGGGCAGTCCCGGCAGGATGGGCAAGCTCCGAGTGTCCCTCAGGACCTTCGGGATGCCGCTCCTCCCACCCAAGTGCTTGGTCAGCCCCTTCCTGACATCCCACGGCGCCGCGAAGTCGCGCCTCGCTGTGCCACCAAAGCAGCGTTGTCGGCAAAACGACAAGGATTTCGTGCTGCCGAGTTACAAGGAGCTCCTCCGGCCGCTTCACAGGCACCCTGCAAGGCAGCTCCTGTCGTAGAGCTCCCAGGAGCATCGCCCCCTGTCCCAGCAGGCAAATGTCCCTGACAAATCTCGTTTTGAACCTCCCCCTGTTCCTGCCACCTCCCAGCTTGTTCCCTAATACCTGTTTCCGCCAGTCAGACGCAGGGAGATCACGGTCTGCGACGTGCTGGTTCACCGGAGGCGGGAGTGGTTCCTATTCCCCCGCAGCAACAGCCCGACAGGACCACGGCACCGGAGCACCTGGGTGCAAACCAGCCAATTCCGAACTGCCTGCCTGTGTTTGGGGTTGTTGCTGTTAACAACTCGTGTTACGTCGGGATTTCCGACGTTTCGAGCGCCCACACGGATAAAACTGCCGCAACTTTGACGTTCGTTGTCTGTCGCCTGTTCACATCTCTAGGTGGAATGGGAAGGGGCCAAGGAAGATTGATAAGGGAGCGCCAGGAGCTCTGTCAAAACCCGGCTGTGGCCAAGAAACAGCGTCCGGGTCATTCCACAGCCGAGCCTGGTAAGGAAGGGACGGCAATGTTTGGAAAAGAAACCGGACTGGAAATCAGCGCCCCGACCTTTCTTCGCTTACAGAGAGAAACGACAAGGCTCTCCATGCCCTGCAGAACAGGCTCAGAAATGTTCGCGGCTGGTTATGTGTTACTCCGCTGCTTGTCGTGGCTGAGCGCGTTGTGGAAGGGCTGCAAATCACCTGCACCAACACGGGAGACCAAACACGGGGACCTCGACTTTGGCTACGTGTCCTCGTCCCGCACAGTCCTGTCAGCTGCCGTGAGCAAACAGGATCCACCCAGACATGCAGTATTTCCGTGTTTATACGAAGAACCAACAATATCAAACAGTCGGCACTGTCTTTCTTCTCTACACGCTCAGTTATTTCCTTTCCTACCGAGTAATCGTTGCTGAAACATCAACCGTATCATTGCTATTTACCATTCTTATCACCAGTCCACAGAATGTGATAAAAGTATAGGCTTCACACCGGTAAAATCCAACGTTAGTCATCTGTTTGTATTTTCACATAATTAAATTCTGGAGCAAATTAAAGGCTGAAGAAAAACGATATGCTTTACCCACAGCAGCTGCATCATGCAGGTAAGTACAGTTATGCCTCTCTGTCCGTATCTGCAAGCTCCCAGTGCTGCGAGCAGATTTCTCGTAGGCCCTTATGCAACCAAATCCCAATTACCTTTCTTTCTTACATATAATCCAAAAAGAAGAAAATCCACAGCTCTCTTGGAGATAAATCTTGAAACAGTCTTCAGCCACTTTTTAAAATCTGAAATAAGCTCTGAATCCTTTTTCTAAACACTGGCAATTTCCTGTCTTTCCTAAACTCTTTTTACTGAGCAATTTCTCTAATGTGCATATCGCAGTTCTCAAGGAGTTTCTCTTCATATAAATGCAAACATGACCCATATTCACAGTACCTTGTCCATTTAATCCCAGCAGTAGAAAGACGGACAAGCAGTGGAGAGGTGAGTACAGCAAAGAGATCTTGGCATGGAAGGCTGAATATTTATACCTTACGCTGAATATTTATACCTTCGACTGATCTGGAGATTTACATCTCCTCACTTTGATGGGAAACCCGCATATTGCTGGTGACACTTTGGAACTCCTGAATGCACCATTTGGAGGAAAAGGAGTGAAAACAGCTACAGCAAAAGATGCCTTTCCCCTGCACCAGGAATTCCTTTGGGGACAAGTTAAAATCAAAGCCCAGCCAGAGCTGCTCACTCCGGCGTTATTCCTGGATCCGCAGGCGCTCCAGAGGAGCTGGTGGCAGCAGCGGACCCAAAGCATTTTCTACTCGACTCCGGGCTCAGAGCTACAGTGAAACGCCAGCCCTGGCTCCCCGGATGGAGGGAAAAGGTTTAGTCACAGGTTTACACACCATCTGCCTTCTGAGGGGTTCAGAGTAGGAAAAGAACCGAGCTGGAAGGGAAAAAAAAAGAGGAATAACAGAGCCGCTGTCCTGACTGAGAGAACAGGCCGGTATGGATCACACATCGTTACCATAGGAAAGCGCTCAAATCTAGCAGAGACAATAAATGAAGCAGTCACTAGACCAAGACGAAAGTTTGTCACAGCTTCGGAACCCACAACATTTTTGGCCCTGCTCCACCCCACCACTTTGGCTCGGTGAAACTCGCACCCGGAGTAGGACAGACAGCAGTACTGACCACATAGCGTTGCTCATTGGGGCACAACCGAGAATTCACAGATAAGATTGGGCAGGTAAAAAGGAAGAATTAAGATCACACACCCACACCCACTCCTCCCCGCAGCTCCACATCTGAGCTATTGAGCAGTGGGCCGAGAAGCAACGCTGAGCTCTGCCAGTTGCCCACCGGTCCCAAAGAGCAGAACAGAAGAAAAAGATTCACTTAAGTTCGCAGAGAGGGACGTCAAGACAGAAGCTCACCTGTGCCAAGCTCTCTGGGATGGGAGGGTCCTTCCTGGAGTGAGTACCTGAGCCGTGTTCCCCGTCCAGGAGACAGTCAGACAGCGCTGTCGTCCCTGGTCTCAAAAATGTGAAGTCCTTCTGCCCCGAGTCAGACGCTAAACACACCTCGTAGGAATAGGGCAAGGGCAGCGTGCTGCTGCAGTAATTGTACGGTACTTTTGAGCCCAAGCTGGAATACAATTCCTTATCAGAAGTTATAAAAATGGGAGGGCTCCTTGACCGTCGGCATTTAAAGAATATCAAAATGACTGTTAAAACAAATACCAACGACACAACAGCAAGGGCCACTACAAGAATGAGGTTTAAATCAGATGTCAGCTCAGACGCTGTGTCGTTGTCACTCAGCTCCGGCAGCGCCTCCTGCAAGCTCTCGGCCAGCACCACGTGCAGCGTGACCGTGGCCGACAGCATCGGCTGCCCGTGGTCCTTCACCACGGCCACCAGCCGCTGCTTGGCCGCGTCCCTCTCCGACACGGCCCGCGCCGTGCGCACCTCGCCGCTGTGCAGCCCCACGCGGAAAAGCGCCGGCTCCGCCGCCTGCACCAGCTCGTACGACAGCCACGCGTTCTGCCCCGCGTCCGCGTCCACCGCCACCACCTTGGCCACCAGGTACCCGGACTCGGCAGAACGCGGCACCACCTCGAACGGCTCCAACGCCGGCGCCGACCCCGGCACTCTCTCTTCCGCTTCCGCCGCCGGCCAGAGCACCCGCGGCGCGTTGTCGTTGCGGTCCAGCACGAAGACGCGCACCGTCGCCGTCGAGCTCCGCGCCGGCTCCCCGCCGTCCTGCGCCCGCACGACCACGGTGAACTCGCGGCACTGCTCGTAGTCGAAGGAGCGCTGCGCGTACAGCGCGCCGCTCCGCGCCTCCACCGACACGTACGCCGCCGCGTCCGTGCTGCCGCCCGACAGCCAGTAGCTCACGCGACCGTTGGCGCCCGCGTCCGCGTCCCGCGCGAGCACGCGCAGTATTGGCGCGCCCGCCGCGTTGTTCTCCGCCACGTAGGCGCTGTAGGCGGCCTCCTCGAACACCGGCGCGTTGTCGTTCACGTCCGACACCTCCAGCACCAGCGCCGTGCTGCTCGACAGCGACGGCCGGCCCCGGTCCCTGGCCACCACCGTTACGCGGTGCTCGGCCGCCTGCTCCCGGTCCAGCGCACTCGCCGTCACCACCTTGTACGAGCCACCCGACGACTTCACGAGCGACAGCGGCGCCTCGCCCGACAGCTCGCACGACACCTCCCCGTTCTCCCCGGAATCCCGGTCTCTCATTTTCAGCAGGGCCACCACCGTACCGGCCGGCGCGTCCTCGGGCACCGGGCTCGATACCGACGTCAGTGTCACCTCGGGCGCGTTGTCGTTGACATCCAGTACATCCACCTCCACTTTGCAGTGCGCCACTAGACCGCCCCCGTCCCTCGCCTCCACGGCCAGGCTGAACGACCGTGTATCCTCGAAGTCCAGCGCCTCCTGCAGCGTGATCATCCCGCCCTCAGGGTCCACCGCAAACTTCTGAAGCACCTTGGCCGGCGTTTCCCCGAAGCCATACGTGATGCGAGCGTTGGTCCCGGCGTCCGCGTCAGAGGCGGAGACGTTCAATACCGTCGACCCCGGCGGCGCGTCCTCCCGCAGGCTCGCCCGGTACCGGTCCTGCGCGAACACGGGCGTGTTGTCGTTGGCGTCCGTGACGTTGATGCAGAGCTGGGCGGTGCCGCTCCGGGGCGGGTCGCCGCCGTCCAGCGCTGTCAGCACCAGACGCAGGCTCGGCTCGCGCTCCCGATCCAGCGAGCGGCGCAGCACCAGCTCCGCGAACTTGCTGCCGTCCGGACTCTCCTTCACCTCCACCGCGAAGTACCCGTTGGCCTCCAGCTCGTAGCCCTGCAGCGAGTTGCTGCCCACGTCCGCGTCTTCTGCCATGCCCAGGTAAAAACGAGCGCCGGGAATGGTAGATTCGATGATTTCGAATTGCATGTTCTCCTTAAGAAAACGCGGGGAGTTGTCGTTGATGTCCTGGATGGCCACCTCGACGTCGAAAACATTGAGTGGGTTCTGCACCAGTGCCTCGAAGCTGACGGAGCAGGACACCGCCTCGCCGCACATCTCCTCCCGGTCCAGCCTCTCGCTCACGTACAGGTTCCCGTTCTCCCCGCTCACCGTGAAGTATTGCTTCTCGGCGCTGAGCCGCAGCTTGCGTGCCGGTAGGTCCGCCGGGCTCAGCCCCAGGTCCCGCGCCAGCGGCCCCACCAGCGACCCTCTGCCCAGCTCCTCGGGAATGGCGTAGCGGAGCCGCTCCGCCGCCGCCCGCCAGCACAATCCCAGCAGCAAAGCATGCAGCAGCACTCGCCCGCTCGCCATTCTCGGCAGCGCTTGCCTCGCTCCTCCCTCCTGCTGCTACTCTGCCTCCTTCCAGCCCCTCTCCACAAACAGCGCAGGAGCTACAGGAGGGCAGCGAGCGATGTGGGCGCCGGCTCGGACTCCGCTGCTCCCCAGTCCGCGCAGCCTCTCGCCGCTATTGCCCGTGCCGCTGCCGCTCTGGCCGGCGCCGGGCGAGTGAGTAGCCTGCGGGGGCAGGACGCTGCGGCGGCTCCGACTGCGGCTCCCGCTCCAGCGCCGCTCCGCCTCGGCCAACAGCGGCACCCGGAGGCGCCGCGACGCCACCGCAGCCGCCTCATGCCGGCCGGGGCTTCGGTCCCTGCGCTCCGAGCCGCGCTCTCAGAAGCTGCCGCGAGTCGGCGCCATCGGCTACTGAACAGCGAGATTCGCCTTTCAGTTTGGCCGCTTTGATCACATCCTCTGCAAGGCGAAACGGGCAGCTCTGTTCATCGTGGAAGTGAAGAGTCTGGCGGGGGAACGTGTTCCCGAGCGGTGGAGGAGCGAATAGACTTCGTACAGTAGAGAACAGGGGAGTACAGGTAAGTAAAAGCAGGTGCACTGTACAGTAAATGTCTGTCATGTTTCTATGCTTATTCTCGCTGCGGGTCGTCTTTCCCCAGCTCTTTTATTTCATTTTTATGAGCTGTCTGGAGAAGCAGGTACGGCGTACTTCAGAGGAGAAGCTCTTGTAGAAAGGAAGCACCTGACCCATCTCTTAAAGCATTTCTTCAAAATTGCCTGTTTTAGTTAATGGATCAGTATGCACATGTAAGAACATGGACATTGAACAGAAAGGTTCTCACATGCTCAACACGCTTCAATTACCAGTCAGTAGGGCAGCACTAGAGAAGGCAGTTTGTTTATGACACCAAGACAATTATGTGTATTTTGCACTCACAATACTAATATTCCCGGCATGTGATCGACTGAAAACGTCAAGGATAAAACCCCTAAGTGCAATACCTATGAAAATACTTGATCCTTCTCAGTGCCTGTTAGTACGACATCACCTCTCAGCAACAATCAAAGGAAAACACAGAATGCAAGACTTTCTGCAAACGAGCAAACCTTGGTTCATGGGCATGGAGACAGCAGGGCACATTATGACCCGCTGCATCATTTCAAGTGCTACACAGACCACGGATTTGGAAACTACAGGTACAGCAGGCTTCCCTGAACTCTGGTTGCTCCAAACAAGAGATGACTCCATGGATGACTTCTGTGCTTATTCATAGTTCACTAGTGATAACTCAGTTCCTGGTTATGCCACTCTTGCTGCTCCCTCAAAAGATACAAAGACATGGACTACAGGACTCTGTGACTCCTTCACAAGCTTCTTCCACTGTAGCAGTTATTATCAAAGGGTCATTCAGCCACATTTCTGTGAACACCGGCTCTGTCTCATCAAGGCCATTATCACAAAGAAGTAGTCACACTTTACTTCAGATGGAGAGACAAAGACAAGAGGCTCACTGAGACATACCGAGCAGCTATTTATGCAGGATCTTGCCCTTCCTCCTTATTTGTGATTGCATTACTAAGGTACTGCTTATATGCATTTCAATTAATTAACATTAATACAAAACGTGTGTTGTAAGACAATAGTGATAAATAAAGCAACAAATTACAGTTTTAGAAAAACATTGAATTAATAAGCCATTCACAAAGAAAATACTACCAAATGCTACCAAGCAAGAAATGAACATCAAATCGGAGTTAGGACATACTGTTGCTACACACTCAGCTACATCACTTCCTCTAGGTACACCTCTCTGTTGAAGATGTGATGACGAACAATAAATCAGATGAAAAGTGCCCACAGGACAATAACAATCCCTTGGACATTAAGCCTCCTTTGACAGAAAAGGCCACAAGGTTGCTGTGTGTTTGTCACGAAATCATCCCAAGTGCTGTAAGACTCTGAATGTGCTCACGGGCTGGTAAGGAGCACAGAAGGAAAAAAAACCCAACCTTTCTAACCAGTAACACTGTTAAGAATGGTTGCTACTCCCTTCTTGACTCGCATTTACAACAATTTTAAACACTTAGCATAAAAATACCAAGCGCTGTTACATGACAGATAACAATACAAAACAAGCTGTAAGCTGACATAAAAAGCACAAATGAACAACCCTTCACAGCAAGAATATCTTGACATTTCTTGAAGTGCCATGCTCCTTGTAAGGCACCCCGGCAGAAACCGTGACAGTACTCCCTTCTTTGTAACACTTCACCCATGGTTTGATGGTGAAAGCAGAGGTTTATAGAGTCTGTAAGCACACGATTCAGTCTGGACACATCGAGTTCTTTAACTCCACACCATATTTAGAAGAGCACAGTGGTGGATCACAACCAAGGTGACCAACCACTGCTCATGGGCATACATGTATTTCAGAATTTAACAATTATGAACAAGTAATTTCACTCCTCTTCCACCCTCTTCCTCAATACAATGCTTGGAGCTCACTTGGATTCAACCAAGGAAATTCCCACAAGCAACAGGGAATTTGCAGCAACACCTGGGAATTGCCTCCCAGTTGAGGAAGTAGTACCGCCAATGTGGAAAACACACACTGCATTCTGGTACACAAAATTGACACTGCTGTCACTGCTGGCTGAGGAACGGGCTGTGTGAGCAACTCCGACACATTAGACAAGTACAAGACCTGACCCAAAGCAGGCACAGGTGACTCTACCTTCATTTCCAATACTGGCTTAAATTCATCCTAAATAATAAGTGTTTAATGAAAAAACTGTTTTACAAGGGAAGACCAATAAATAAGTGAACCAAAGACAGACTTGAGAAAAACATTTCAACTAACAAGCCATTCAACAAAAACAACAACAACAACAAAAATGTACTTGTAAAAATCTCATTCTATAAATAGTACTGCTCACTGGCTGGTAAGGAACACAAAAAAAACCAATAAAAACTTTCTAAAGTGTATCCCTAGTAAGAATTCTTAGTACTCTGTTTCTCACACAGTACTTTCAAAGATAATAGATAAAAAACAATATAAGATCAAGTGCTACTAGACGTGTGAGCAGGTAATGAAATCAAACAAGCAATAAGACCTGATAAAAAGTACAAAATATAAACCCATCACTGCAAGTTGCACATGGGGATATAATTATTCAATTTCAAGAGAATCTCACCCTACTCAAGCACTCGTACTGTCAGGAAGACATCTGACCCTGCTAAAAGTGCAGCCTTCCATTTGCTAATAGTGCAACACGTGTTCAGAAGAGCTAACACTGACAGGAGAAACAGTATTATACATGTCTGAGGACAAAATGAGAAACAACCTGGCGTATGATAAAGAAATAAAGCCCCGCTGCTGTGAAACTCAAGCCAGCAGCAGCCCTTCTTCTCCTGCCTCCCACACTGACTGTGACATTGAGCAATGAGCCCCTGTTCACCTCCATGAAGGAAGAGCCACCAGCACACAGCGCATTGCTGAATGAAGGTTTGCATTCCCTGTAACCAAAACTCCCTACACACGACGCAGAACACAGTGTATAAAGGGGAGAGAAGCAGCAGAGAGGTGTGTATGGGAACTGCACCTGCACTCAGACAACTAGAACAGATGTCACCTTCCCCATCTGATCAGACACCCTGAGAGCAAGCTGTAGCTCTTGACAAGAAGCAAGGGAAGAGAAATATATATAAATGAATGGATCAGATGTAGTAACTCAAATTGCATGGTACTGCAACAGGCACATGCTTGTGTTAACCATGATAAGCAAGGAAATGACCATCTGTTCTTCTATAGCCACCCCCTTGAGCTCCCATCTTCTCTCCAACCCCACACAACTTGCAGGTTTGCTTCTGACCTTCTCAGAACTGGCAAAAACATATCATGAGAGGATAACACACTACAATCACACCAAGAAGGGTGGTGCATTTGTCTGCTCACCACCATTTTAATGAAAACCAGAAGGATTCTAAAGCACAAGGATGATAAATGGCCAAAGTAAAAGAGGAATGGTCATCCAACAGAGACTAGGTCATCAAACTAATGGTTTAGGGGAATCTCCTCCCCTCTTTTGTCATACATGTGGAGTTCCACAGAGATGTGACTTCTGCTAAGTCACGTTTACCTGTATTGCCCACACACAATAACAGAAAAGAAAGGTACCCTCAAGTCTCCTGCCTTTCACATTCACCATAGCATGAGCAAGAGGCACAAACACATGACACATTGCTAGATGAAGCTATGTTGGTAATTACACATAAACCTCCATACACAGACCATGTAAAGAAAAACAAAATCATAAATCAGACAAGCGAGGCAACAAAGCATTAGAAGATAAAGTGTTGTCAGATAAACTCACTGGGAGGACACCTAAGACTTCACTACGGCCATTGCAATTGATTCCTGAGAGCACTTGGACATCATTGAGGCCTTGAGCTGCAAATGTAGCACTGAAGTCTTGCTCTGGACTACATTGTAGGGGCTTTCATTTTAAGAAATAGTCATCAGCTCTTATCAGTTCTTCTAATATGTGGTCTGCTCATCTCCCACAGATAGGACACCATATGTGTAAACATCTTACAGATGTTGTTCCCAAGCCAAGTCTTCTGAGAAAGTATAAGAATTTTTCCTTTAACTTCTACTTTATTTTCCTCACAACTAAAGCTCTGTCTCAGGTGGTTGAAAGAAGAATTTGCTGCAAAATAATACTCACACATTCAAATTTAAAAAAAAAAACTGTCCAGAAATGGGGAAAATTAATGACAACTTCCAGGAAATAAATGCCTAAAAGGAAGTCTAATTACAACTATGAACTACCTCTACATCACAATGTTCCAGGGAGACAGAAATGCATAAAGGAGACCTCACACAGAAATGCATTTCTACACATGCACTATCATTCTGCATGTACAGTTATTGTGCAAATTTTTTATTATTAGAGAACTACCATTACCTTTCAGGACAAGGAATCCAGTATCACAGAAAACATGGCACAGGCCTTGGCACCAGCCATGAAATCAAAGCACTGCTCAGTCAAGTCACACTGACCCACCCTCCTTGATCTGCATTTATGGCCTTTAGTTGCACCATGGACAATATCCAGTATTTTGTCCATGTGTCAGCCACAGGCTAAAACCCATGTCATTCAGTGACAGTTTAGGAAAACATAAGTATATAAAAGTCTTTGTCTTGGCAGCTGAACTCCTTCAAGGTATGGATGGAAACTGCTCCCCCAGCTCAACAGTTAAAGAGATCTTCTCATTTTCCGGGGGCTACCAGCCACAATAGCCCCAGCTCTAGACCTAGACAACAAACAAGGCAAGAATGGGAAGCTTGCAGAAGTGAAGGAATCATAACTTAACATTCCAGATTATGTCAACTGTAGTAGGTGTAGTAGAAAGGCATCTTGTTGGTAGAAAGCCCACAGGAGTCTCACACAGGATCTCACAGCACAGACCATAGCCACAGTTCCTCAAAGTAATTACTCTGCTCATCACACTAATTCAAATAAACATTAAATGATCTCACATGCATAAGTGACGTGCAGCTCCAATAAAGACCCAATCGTCCAAGTATCAGCTCAAAGACACCATCATCCCTATTCACCACATGAGTAATTGGAAAGTTCACGATGCTCAGATTTTTACATACAGTACAATAACTGCCATTCACAGCAAACGAACCCACAACTTGGCCAGCTGGAATCTGATAAAACGACCAAACTAGCACACATTCTTCTCAATACTTATGTCATTTACATTTCCGATTTTGGTTAGTACTTCCCCACCTTTCCACTTTCTTTCCAGCATTGGTTAGAAATTCACAGATGGTTACACAAGCATTTTCTTGTACTACGCTGCTCATGGGTTAGGATCTCCTCTTGGGAAGGGGTCTTTGCACCCATGGGCGTGATCTTTAGTACTAGAATGAACTTATAGTGAGTAAATTTCATCTAAAGGACACACTATCTGACAGTCCTAAGATATGTTAAAGAAACTCAACTTATTATGCGTGTTTGAGAATGTTCAAACTACAAGGGGATGAACTCCCTCAGATCACTCTCATCTTAGCTTAAGAATCAGATTGACCCGGTACTGGTCCACGGGTTGCATATTCTTAAGCTAGTAACTGCTGACCGGAGACATCTCTTTAACTGGTAACGACTACAATGTATTTTCAAGCGCAGGCACATCCAGCTCCGTTTGAAATAAGCCAAACTTGAAAGACGGGGAATATGCAAACCCATCTCCCATTTCCTCCAATACCCCTTCACACGCAGCCATCCAGAGACTTTCTCAAATAATCACAACTTTTAAGATTCTCTTCTTCATAACAGGCAGGCAGACATCGACGCGGAACCACTTTTCGCCAGCCTGTTCCTGCACCCGCTGCAAAAACATGGCGGTATGGTTCAATATAGAGACATTTGGTTTCTCATCCACGTTATCAAGGAGTAACAGAAAGGCTGAGAAGAGCAGAAACTATGAGCAGCTCAGTTCTACATGGAAGCCTTAATGTTACCTATTAAGACACTCTGATCCTACTCAAGCACATGTGCTGTCGGGACATCTGACCCTGCTAATAACGCAAAATTCCATTTGCTAATAACGCAATACAACAGTTAGGAAGAGCTAATATAACAGGAAAAACAGCATTACACATCTAAGGGGGGGAAATGAGAAACGACCTGACGCCTAATACAGGCACAAAGCCCCGCGTTAACGAAATTCAAGATAACAGCTGTCCCAATTCTCCCGCCTCAAACAGTAGCTGTAATGCTGAACAAAGATCCAACGTTCGCATCCCAGTAGCGTGAAAAAGAAACAACGCCTTGCCCCAGCTGTCCTCCAGGAGGAGATTGGGTCAGTCGGCAACATATAATAAAGTAACGATCTAATAAAAACACACAGTCCTGCGCTCAAGAAATTCAAGCTAACAGCAGCCCAACTTCTCCTGCCTGCCACACAACCAGTAATGTTGAGTAACGATCCCACGCTCACCTCCCCAGAACAAGAGCCACCATCTCATAGCGAATTGACGAACGAAGCTTTGCCTTCCATTTAACCAAACATCCCTAGGCGGAACGCAGCAGAACACGGCGGGGAAAGGGCAGAGAAGCAGT
Source organism: Columba livia (assembly GCF_036013475.1). NCBI lineage: Eukaryota > Metazoa > Chordata > Aves > Columbiformes > Columbidae > Columba > Columba livia. The sequence goes on along the minus strand of NC_088615.1, from coordinate 17,976,966 downwards.
AGAGGGAAGCGTCACGGAGAAAGGGCGGTCATTAGAACTCACCGGGGGAGCGGCGGGGTCCTCCCCGAGCAGCGGCGCCGGCTCGTCGGGCGGCGGGCGGGCCGGGAGGGTGTCGCAGCAGCTGGCGCCCGAGAAGCGGAGCTGGCTCTTGCGCGAGTCGGCCGTGAGCGACACCTCGTGCGAGTAGGAGTGCAGGAAGGCGCGGACGCCGTCGATGCCCACGAAGTGCGAGGCCGGCACGCCGCGCAAGGCGCCGCTGTCTGCCGCCAGCAGCTGCGAGCGGCGCCAGCGCCGCAGGCGCAGCGCCAGCAGCAGCAGCAGGAAGGCGAGGAAGAGGCAGGACACGGCCGCCACGGCCAGCACCAGCCAGCGCGTCAGGCTGCCGGCCGGCTCGCCCGGCGCCGCCGCCGATGCCGCGCTGCCCAGCTCGGCCAGCAGCTCGGCCACGCTCTCGGCCAGCACCACCGTCAGCGTGGCCGTGGCCGACAGCGCCGGCCGCCCGTGATCCTTCACCACCACCACCAGGCTCTGCCGCGCCGCGTCGCGGGCCAGCGGGAAGCGCGCCGTGCGCACCTCGCCGCTGTGCAGCCCCACGCGGAACAGCCCCGGCTCCGTCGCCTTGGCCAGCTCGTACGACAGCCACGCGTTCTGCCCCGCGTCCGCGTCCACCGCCACCACCTTGGCCACCAGCGCCCCGGGCTCCGCCGAGCGCGGCGCCAGCTCCACGCCCGCCCAGCCTGCGCCCGCCGCGAGAGGCGCCGCCGGCGGGTACAGCACCTGCGGCGCGTTGTCGTTCTCGTCCACGATCACCAGCCGCACCGACACGTTGCTGCTCAGCGCCGGCGCGCCGCCGTCCTCCGCCCGCACCCACAGCCCCACCTCGCGCACCTCCTCGTAGTCGAACGAGCGCAGCGCGTACAGCGCGCCCGTCTCCGCCTCCACCGACACGTACGACGACAGCGGCGCGCCCCGCACACGCCCCTCCCCCAGCCGGTACCGCACGCGCGCGTTCTGCCCCCAGTCCGCGTCCCACGCCCGCACCGTCAACACCAGCGCCCCCGCCGCGTTGTTCTCGGGCACACGGGCGCTGTAGCGCGCCTCCGCGAACACCGGCGCGTTGTCGTTCACGTCCAGCACCCGCAGCCACAGCACCGCGCTGCTCCACAGAGCCGGCGACCCGCCGTCTGCCGCCCGCACCGTCACGTTGTACTCCGACACCTGCTCCCGGTCCAGCTCGCGAGCCGTCACCACGCTGTAGTGGCTGCCCCGCGAGCTGCGCAGCAGGAACGGGACGTCCCCGTCCAGAGAGCACCGAACCTCGCCATTCGCCCCTGAGTCCCGGTCTTGCACGTGCAGTAGGGCCACCACGGTCCCCGACTGGACGTCCTCAGAGATCTCGCTCAGTGATGACCGCACAGAAATTTTCGGCGCGTTGTCGTTGACGTCTGTCACGGTGATCGTGACCTTTGCCGTGTCGAAAAGGATCCCGCCGTCCCGTGCCTGAACATCCATTTCGTACGAGTCACCTTCCTCGAAGTCCAGGCTCCGCACCAGCGTGATTGCTCCTGTCTCGATGTCCAGATGGAAAATCTCCGATGCCAAGTTCGTCGCCTTCTTCAGTGAGTATTTTATGTACCCGTTGAGCCCCTTGTCGGCATCCGTGGCCGTGACGATGACGAGGGTGGAGCCCACGGGCACGTCCTCCGGCACACGCACCGTGTACTCCGCCTGGCTGAACACGGGCGCGTTGTCGTTGGCGTCCAGCACCGCCACGCGGATCCGCGCCGTGCCCGTCCGCGCCGGCTCGCCGACGTCGCTCGCCCTCAGCACCAGCTCGTGAAACGCCGCCTCCTCCCTGTCCAGCGCCTTCGCCAGCACCAGCTCGGGACGCTGATCCCCGCCGGGACCCGTCTGCACGGCCAGCGAGAAGTGCTCGTCGCCGCTTAGCTCGTAGCTCTGCACAGAATTCAGTCCCGAGTCCGGGTCAAGAGCCTCGGCCAGGGGAAACCGCGACCCTGGGGCTGTCGTCTCGCTCATTCTCTCTTCCAGCTCCCTTTCCTTGAAACTGGGAGCGTTGTCATTTATGTCCGTGACTTCGACTTCTATTTCGTAAACTTGCATATCTCCTTCTAATATCACCTCACAGCGCAGCACGCATTTCTCCACCAGCCGGCACAGCTGCTCTCTGTCTATCCTCTCCGCCGTGACTAAATGTCCCGTCTTCCCGAGAAGGGCGAAATACTGCGTCCCACCTTCGGAGACAACGCGGACGCCGGTGTCGCGCAGCGTCGGCAGCTGTAGCCCCAGGTCCTTGGCCACGTCGCCCACGAAAGAGCCCTTCGGCATCTCCTCAGGAACTGAGTAGCGCAGCTGCCCCCACGTCGCCTCCCACGCCGCCACCAGCACGCCCCACAGCAGGGCTCGCTCCCGCCGGCCCCAGAGCCTCCCCGCCGCCCACATCTCCGCCGCGGACCCGTCGACACCGCACCAACAACGGAAGCCCCTCCTTCTCCTTCAGCCCCTGCTCGCCCCTCCCGGCCGCTGCCGCCGGCCCCTCCGCCTCACTGCAGCACGGCTCCGCACCGCGGGAACACTCGCAGACCGCTCAGTCGCCGAGCCAGCCAGCGAGCGAGCGAGAGAATCGGGCCGCGGCGGGCGGGGCTGCCTGCAGCTCTCCGGCCTTCCTCTCGCTCTTCCTCGGTCAACAGCGGCGCCCACAGCCTCCTCCCAGCACTGCAGGCACCGAGCGCTGCCCAGCGCTGCCCGCCCGGCCTGTTCCACCCACAGCTCTCAGCCACGGGACAGTGGCCACGGAGATTTCACTTCTCTCCAGCTGTGATCTCCTGAGTGGTTTGCTTTCTATCTACCGGACGGGGAAAAAACGTTTTTTTAATGGTGATACATCTAAAGTAAAATATGAAGTTTAGAATATTACAATCTTACACCATCCGTTCGAAGGTAAAATCTCTATTACATATTGCACACCCTTTTGTAGCAATTGATCTTCAATTACTTTTCTCTCTACCTCTTTGCAGGTTAAAGTTGCCCCATTAATGCCCCATATCCCGACCTATAGAAAAAAACAGCAATGAAAATACTCACTGAAATGAAGAACAGGCTTTTCGGTAAGTGATACTTTTCTTTAACGATGCGAGTTATTTTTACCGCACGAGAAACATTACTTGCTAATGGCCATCTATTTTTTATAAAATATTTCCCTATTTTAACGTGCCGAATATTAGCAGTCTTTTCGCATTTGTACAAATCAACAATCTCCTCCCGGAATGTTTTTTAGCGTTATTGCTGAATGGCTGGTACAAGGACAGCAAAAGAAAACAGGCTGTGTAATTAAAAACGTGATATTCATAACCCCGGCGAAAAGAAGGCTCATTAACTCAAGCAGCAGGAACTCTTCTTTAAGTACCGACACATTCTGGAATGTCACCAGCCACATGAATTTCCCAAGCACCAACAACATCACAAGCCAGCAACGAAGATTCTCCCTCAAAAGGCGTCCAGCTCAGAGACGACCCCTTCACTCTTGACCTTGTCAATTTTCAGCAGCACATCGGAGGCTGCTCTGAATCAACCTAATTTTCTCCTCCAATTAAAGAACACTTCGGAATTTTTGGTTATGAGCTATGCTTACAGTTAGGACTTAGTGCTCCATTCTAGACTAACTAGGCAGAAGGCAGAGATACGAATGAATATAAGGAAGAAAAAATATTAAAAGGATAAAGCAAACTCTTCATGATAAACGAATTACAAGTAGAACCACCACATAGCCTTTCGCTCATCTCCCCGTTCTCCCTGCCTAGATTGTGCCTAACAGGCAGGCCCTGAAATAAGAGTGCCCAGGTCCCGAAAAGCTTTTTGGTCTCTTTGGCAACAACCAAAACATCGGTAAATTCTGACGTTCTTTTCAAACTAATTCCAAAAAACAGTCTAGCTAGTAGAGACAAAATATTAACTCTAACAGGAAAGATGAGTGTACTACGCAAAACAAAAGTTCGTGACAGATACAAAGAAAAATATATTAATTCCTAGGAAAAAAAAAAACCCTATATCACAGCAGAAGTAGCATAGGCAAGAACGTCGTCACGGAGCCCAGAAGAGGACCAGCTGATGAGGCAGGAAGTGCCAGCTCGCAGAGCCTGGTACCAAAAGACCGGTGGTACAGCATTAGTTTATTCCTTTATACAACCACGGATCGGGAATAACAACCAAAAGAGAAAAACGAAGAGCCAACAGCCCACTAGCGCCAGCAAGAGGTTAGAGAAGGCTAAAGGACAAGGACTGTGTGGACTTACAGACCTGCGGGGTGTCGGAGTCGGCGGGCGGCTCTCCCGCGCCGGCGCTGTTACTCGGGCTCCTCTTCCCACTGGGCGCCCCGCCCAGAAGCTCCTCCGCGGGCAGGCTGGGCAGCGGCGGCGGCAGCCAAGCGGCCTCGGCCACGGCGCGGCCCGGCGCCACGCACAGGTTGTAGGAGTAGGGCAAGGTGCCCTCGCAGAAGTCGGCCGGGAAGGCGGCACCGGCCACGGACAAGCGCTGCGCGCCCAGGCAGCGCAGGACGGCGGGCGGCCCGGCCCGGCGCAGCCGCGCCAGCACGGCCAGCGCCACGCTCAGCAGGAACAGCGCGGACAGCAGCGCCAGCGCCAGCACCAGGTAGAACTGCAGCTCCGCCGCCGAGTCGGCGCCCGCCGCCCGCTCGCTCAGCTCCGGCAGCGCCTCCTGCAAGCTCTCGGCCAGCACCACGTGCAGCGTGGCCGTGGCCGACAGCGCCGGCTGCCCGTGGTCCTTCACCACGGCCACCAGCCGCTGCTTGGCCGCGTCCCTCTCCGACACGGCCCGCGCCGTGCGCACCTCGCCGCTGTGCAGCCCCACGCGGAACAGCGCCGGCTCCGCCGCCTGCACCAGCTCGTACGACAGCCACGCGTTGCGCCCCGCGTCCGCGTCCACCGCCACCACCTTGGCCACCAGGTACCCGGACTCGGCCGAACGCGGCACCACCTCGAACGGCTCCAACGCCGGGACCGCTCCCGGTACTCTCTCTTCCGGCGCCGGCCAGAGCACCCGCGGCACGTTGTCGTTGCGGTCCAGCACGAAGACGCGCACCGTCGCCGTCGAGCTCCGCGCCGGCTCCCCGCCGTCCTGCGCCCGCACGACCACGGCGAACTCGCGGCACTGCTCGTAGTCGAAGGAGCGCTGCGCGTACAGTGCGCCGCTCCGCGCCTCCACCGACACGTACGCCGCCGCGTCCGCGCTGCCGCCCGACAGCCAGTAGCTCACGCGTCCGTTGGCGCCCGCGTCCGGGTCCCGCGCGAGCACGCGCAGCATTGGCGCGCCCGCCGCGTTGTTCTCCGCCACGTAGGCGCTGTAGGCGGCCTCCTCGAACACCGGCGCGTTGTCGTTCACGTCCGACACCTCCAGCACCAGCGCAGTGCTGCTCGACAGCGACGGCCGGCCCCGGTCCCTGGCCACCACCGTCACGCGGTGCTCGGCCGCCTGCTCCCGGTCCAGTGCACTCGCCGTCACCACCTTGTACGAGCCGCCTGACGACGCCACAAGCGACAGCGGTGCCTCGCCCGACAACTCACAGGACACGTCCCCGTTCTCCCCGGAGTCCGGGTCATTCACGTTTAGGAAAGCCACCACCGTGCCGACCGGCGCGTCCTCCGGCACCGGGCTGGATACTAACGTCAGTGTTATCTCGGGCGCATTGTCGTTCACATCCAGGACCTCGATCTCCACTTTAGAGTGAGCCACCAGACCACCTCCGTCCTTCGCCTCCACAGCCAGGCTGAAGGATCGCGTGTCCTCGAAGTCCAGCGCCTCCTGAAGCATGATCATCCCGCTCTCCGCGTCCACCATGAACTTCTGAAGCACCTTGGCCGGCATTTTCCCGAAGCTGTACGTGATGCGGGCGTTGGTCCCGGCGTCCGCGTCTGAGGCGTTGACGTTCAGCACCGTCGATCCCGGCGGCGCGTCCTCCCGCAGGCTCGCGCGGTACCGGTCCTGCGCGAACACGGGCGCGTTGTCATTGGCGTCGGTGACGTTGATGCAGAGCTGGGCGGTTCCGCTCCGGGGCGGGGCGCCGCCGTCCAGCGCCGTCAGCACCAGACGCAGGCTCGGCTCGCGCTCCCGATCCAGCGAGCGGCGCAGCACCAGCTCCGCGAACTTGCTGCCGTCCGGACTCTCCTTCACCTCCGCCGCGAAGTACCCGTTGGCCTCCAGCTCGTAGCCCTGCAGCGAGTTGCTGCCCACGTCTGCGTCTTCTGCCATGCCTAAATAAAATCGTGCGCCAGGGGACGTGAATTCGTTGATCTCCAGCTGGAAATTGTCTGGCAGGAAGCGCGGCGCGTTGTCGTTGACGTCCTGGATGGCCACCTCCACGTGGAAAACGTTGAGTGGGTTCTGCACCAGCGCCTCGAAGCTGACGGAGCAGGACGCCGCCTCGCCGCACATCTCCTCCCGGTCCAGCCTCTCGCTCACGTACAGATTCCCGTTCTCCCCGCTCAACGTGAAGTACTGCAGCTGCTTATTCGCGGCAGACGCCAGCCGCAGCTTGCGTGCCGGCAGGTCCGCCAGGCTCAGCCCCAGGTCCCGCGCCAGCGGCCCCACCAGCGAACCTCTGCCCAGCTCCTCGGGGATGGTGTAACGGAGCTGCTCCGCCGCCGCCCGCCAGCACAATCCCAGCAGCAAAGCGGGCAGCAGCACTCGCCCGCCTGCTCGCCGCCGCCTCTGTCCGCCCGCCATTCTCGGCAGCGCTCGCCGCGCTCCTCCCTCCTGATGCTGCCCTCCCTCCTTACAGACACTCTCTGCAGACAGCGCAGGGACCGCCGGAGCGATGTGGGCGCCGGCTCGGACGCCGCTGCTCCCCAATCCGCGCCGCCTCTCGCCGCTGCTGCCCGTGCCGCTGCCGCTCTGCTCGGTGCTGGGCGAGCGAGCAGCCTGCGGGGGCAGGACGCTGCGGCGGCTCCGGCTCCAGCGCCGCTCCGCCTCGGCCAACAGCGGCACCCGGAGGCGCCGCGACGTCACCGCAGCCGCCTCATGCCGGCCGAGGCTTCGTTCCCTGCGCTCCGAGCCGCGCTCTCAGCAGCTGCCGCGAGTCGGTGCCATCGGCTACGGAAAAGCGAGATTCGGCTTTCAGTTTGGCGATTTTGATCACATCCTCTGCAAGGCGAACCAGGCAGCTCTGTTCATCAGTTCATCAGTGGTAGTGAAGAGTCTGGCGGTGGAACGTGTTTCCGAGCGGTGGAAGAGTGAGCAGACTTCGTACAGCAGAGCACAGGTAAGTACAAGCAGGTCCACTGTGCAGCAAATATATGACATGTATCAACAGCTTACACTCTTGCTGCGACTCATCTTTCCCCAACTCTTTTATTTCAATTGTATGAGCTGTGAGTAGCAGTAGCTGTAGCGTACTTCAGAGGAGAAGCTCTTGTAGAAAGGAAATTCCAGACCTACGTCTTAAAGCATTTCTTAAAAATTACCTCTTTTAGGGAACAAGGTAATTATGCACATCTAGTAACATGGAGGTGCAGCAGAAAGTTTCCCACGTGTCCAGCATACTACAATTACCAGTCAGAAGGGCAGCACTAGAGAAGGCAGTTTGCTTATGACACCAAGACAATTATTTGCAGGCATAATACAAAGAACACTCATTAAGATTCATTGTTTCAAGTTCTAGAGAGACCACGAATTTGGAAACTACAGGTACAGTAGACTTCCCTAAACTCTGGGTGTTCCAAACAAGAGATGATTCCATTGATGAATACTGTGCTCATTCAGAGGTTCCTGGTGGTAACTCAGTTCCTCATTATGCCACTCTCGCTGCTTCCTCAAAACATTCAGAGACATGGCCTACAGGGCTCAGTTTCTCCTTTACAAGCTTCTTCAACTGTTGCATTTACCAGCAAATGGCCATTCAGACATATTTCTGTGAAAACAGGCTCTTCCTCAGCAACTAGGCCATTCTCACAAAGAAGTAGTCGCATTTTACTTCAGATAGATAGACAAAGACAAGAAGGCCACTTATCAATACCGAGCAGGTATTTACATAGAACCATGCCCTTCCTCCTCATTTGTGATTGCATTACTAAGGTACTGCTTACATGCATTTCAAATAATTAACAGTAAATCAGAATGTTGCGTAAGACAGTAGGAATAAATATACCACAAACAACAAGGTTTTGGAACAAAACTGAGTTAATAAGCCATTCACAATGAAAATACCTGTACACAGGTATATACCTAATAGTGCAATCCTGTGTGGAATGGTACCAAGTAAGAAATGAACATTATATCGGCATTAGGTCATACTTGCTACATGCAGCTACAGCGCTCCTTCTAACTACACCTCTCTGTAAAAGACATGATGATGAATAGTAAAGCAGATGAAAGGTGCCCACAGGACAGCAGTGATCCATTGGAGATCAACTGTCCTCCAAATACTGTAAGACTCTGAATGTGCCTAACAGATGATAAGGAGCACAGAAGGAGAAAAACACCTTTCTAACCAGTAACACTGTTAAGAATGCTTCTACTCTCTTCCTTACACACTCTTTGCATCACTTTTAAACATTTAGTATCAAAAGATCAAGTGCTGCTACACGACAGATAGAAATATGAAAGAAGGTGTAAGGTGGCATAAAAAAAAAAAGCACAAATGAATAACCCTTGACAGCAAGAATATCTTTACATTTGTTGAAGTGTGATGCTCTTTGTAATGCTCCCCAACAGAAACCACTACAGTACTCTCTTCTTTCTAACACTTCACCCACAGTGTGAAGGCCAAAGAAGAGGTTATAGAGTCTACAAGAACAAGATCTGGTCTGGAAACACCCAGTTCTCCAACTCCACTCAGTCTTTGGGAGAGCACAATGGTGGATCACCACTAAGGTGACCAACCAGTGCTTATGTGCACACATGTATTTCAGAATTTAGCTCCTACCAAAAGTACATTCGCTTCTCTTGCACCCTCTTCCTCAATATGATAATTGGAGCCTTACTTGACCTCAACCAAGGAAATTCCCACAAGGAATTTGCAGAAACACCTCGAATTGGCCTCCTGGTTGAGGAAGAAGTACCTCCAACGTGGAAAATACACACTGCATTCTGGTACACAAAATTGATACTGCCGTCACTGCTGGCTGAGGAACGGGCTGTGTCATGAGACAACTACAAGACCCACCCTAAAGCAGGTACAGATGACTCTACCTTTCATTTCCAATAATGGCTTACGTTCATCCTAAATAACAACTGTTTAATGAAAACCCCATTTCTCCTGCCCCCCATACAAGCTATAATGCAGAGCAACGATCCCACGTTCATCGCCCCAGAGTATGAAGCCGCAGCACACAGCGCACTGAAAAATGAAGCTTTGCCTTCCCTATAATTAAACCTCCCTCTGCAGGATGCCGAGTATGGTGGGGCAAGGGCAGAGAATGAGCAGAGAGATGGTCTGTATGGGAAAAGCACCTGCACTCAGACAACTAGAACACATGGGTTCTTCCCCATTTGATCAGACACCCTGAAGTGGAGCTCATGACAACAAGCAAGGCAAGAGTAAGAAACATACAGAATTGAACGAATCACATGGAATAACACTTCTTAGGCCAAAGTTATTGTGCAGAATCATCTCAAATTGCATGGTACTTCATTAGGCACATGCTTGTGTTAAACACGACAAGCAAGGAAATTACCATCTGTACCATCTGTACCATTACCACCCCACCCCACCTCCTACCCCCCATATCCCGTCTTCTCTACAACCCTACACAACTTGCATGTTTGCTTCTGGCGTTCTCAGAACTGGAAAAAAAAAATATAATAATAATGAGAGGATAATGCACTACAATCACATCAGGAAGGGAGGTACTTTTTTCCGGACCCCCCCAGTCTGAGGAGAAACAGGATTTCAAAGCAAATGAATGATAAATGGCCAAACTAAAAAAGAAGCTGTCATCCAACAGAGACCGAGTCATCAAACTAATGACTTAGGGCGGGAGTGTCAAGCTCATTATATCAAACTATTTATACAGTCTTCAAATTAGAGTTATGCAGTCCTACAATTACATTTGGCCCTTTGAAGGCAGTCATGAGGCTTATGCACCCCCCGGTGAACATGAGTTCGACACCCCTGTCTTAGGGGGAATCTCCTCCCCTCTTTTCACACACATGGTTCCATAGAGATGCAAATCCTACTTGAGGTCATGTTTACATCTATTCCCCAACCGCAATAACAGAAAAGAAAGGTACTCTCACATCTGCCTTCATTCACTGCAGCATGAGCAAGAGGCACGCACACTCGACACATTGCTAGGTGAAGCTATGTTGATAATTACAAGTAAAGCTAAATACATAGGAGACCCGGGAAAGAAAACTAAAGCCATACATCAGACAAGCAAGGCAAGAAAGCATTAGAAGAGAAAGTGTTGTCAGAGAAACTTCCTGGGAGCACTTTTAAGACATCACTACAAGCATTGAAATCCATTCCTGAGAGCACCTGGAAATCACTGAGGCCTCAAGCTGGAAGTGTAACCCTAAAGACTCACTCTGGACTATAATACAGGGGGTTTCATTTTAAGAAGCAGTCATCAGCTCTCAGCAGTTCTTCTAATATGTGGCCTACTCATCTCCCACAGATAGGACACCATATGTATAAACACCTTATAATTGTTCTCTAGCTAAGACTTCTGAGAAAGAAGAACAGATTCTCTTTTAGCTTCTACTTCATTTTCCTTACAACTAAAACTCTGTCTGAGATGGTCGAAGAAAGTATTTGTTGCAAAACAACACTCACACTTTCAAATGCAAAAACACCGTCCAGAAATGGGGAAAACAAACCACAACCTCCAGGAAACGAAGACCTGAAAGAAAGTCTAATTACAACTATGAACTAAGTCTACATTGCAAACTTACAGGGGTATACAGATGGAAAAGATTTCACACAGGAATTATAAGCTATTCTACACATGGATCACCATTCTACATGCAAACAGTTTAGGATTACAGAACTATCATTGCCTTTCAGGACAGGGAATCCAGAATCACAGCAAACACAGCGCGGGCCTTGGCAACTGCCATGAAACCAAACCATTGCTCAGACAAAACCACACTGACCCACCAATTTTCCTGGTTGGAATCCATCCTTACACCCTCCTTCCTCTACACTCACAGCCTTTAATTGAATCATAGACAATATCCAGCCCTTCACAATTTGCATGGTGTTCTTTGACCCTCTGAATTTACAAGCACATGTCATCAAAAGGTCAGTTGCCCAGGTTAGTAATTGCTGATAGGATACATCTCTTTATGTCCGGAAGACACCTGATGGTGCTAATAACGCAAACTTCGACTTGTTACTAATGCAACAAAACCGTTCAGAAGAACTAACAATGTCTGGGGAAACAGTATCACCCATCTGAGGGGGAAAATGAGAAACGATCAAGCATGTGATCAAAAACCAAACTCCTGCTTAAACGAAACCCAGGCCAGCAGCAGCACCACTTCTCCTGCCACCAACACCAACTGTAACCCTGAGCAACGATCCAACGTCGAGCTTTCCAAACCAAAAGCCACCTGCTCACGCAGCTTGTCTTTCCCTTTAACCAAACATTCCTAGGCGGGACGCAGCAGAACGCGGGGGGTAAGGGGCACAGCAGCAGCAGAGGGAAGCGCCGCGGAAAAAGGGCGGTCACTGGAACTCACCGGCGGAGCGGCGGGGTCCTCCCCGAGCAGCGGCGCGGGCTCGTCGGGCGGCGGGCGGGCCGGGAGGGTGTCGCAGCAGCTGGCGCCCGAGAAGCGGAGCTGGCTCTTGCGCGAGTCGGCCGTGAGCGACACCTCGTGCGAGTAGGAGTGCAGGAAGGCGCGGACGCCGTCGATGCCCACGAAGTGCGAGGCCGGCACGCCGCGCAAGGCGCCGCTGCCCGCCGCCAGCAGCTGCGAGCGGCGCCAGCGCCGCAGGCGCAGCGCCAGCAGCAGCAGCAGGAAGGCGAGGAAGAGGCAGGACACGGCCGCCACGGCCAGCACCAGCCAGCGCGTCAGGCTGCCGGCCGGCTCGCCCGGCGCCGCCGCCGATGCCGCGCTGCCCAGCTCGGCCAGCAGCTCGGCCACGCTCTCGGCCAGCACCACCGTCAGCGTGGCCGTGGCCGACAGCGCCGGCCGCCCGTGATCCTTCACCACCACCACCAGGCTCTGCCGCGCCGCGTCGCGGGCCAGCGGGAAGCGCGCCGTGCGCACCTCGCCGCTGTGCAGCCCCACGCGGAACAGCCCCGGCTCCGTCGCCTTGGCCAGCTCGTACGACAGCCACGCGTTCTGCCCCGCGTCCGCGTCCACCGCCACCACCTTGGCCACCAGCGCGCCGGGCTCCGCCGAGCGCGGCGCCAGCTCCACGCCCGCCCAGCCCGCGCCCGCCGCGAGCGGTGCCGCCGGCGGGTACAGCACCTGCGGCGCGTTGTCGTTCTCGTCCACGATCACCAGCCGCACCGACACGTTGCTGCTCAACGCCGGCGCGCCGCCGTCCTCCGCCCGCACCCACAGCCCCACCTCGCGCACCTCCTCGTAGTCGAACGAGCGCAGCGCGTACAGCGCGCCCGTCTCCGCCTCCACCGACACGTACGACGACAGCGGCGCGCCCCGCACACGCCCCTCCCCCAGCCGGTACCGCACGCGCGCGTTCTGCCCCCAGTCCGCGTCCCACGCCCGCACCCTCAGCACCAGCGCGCCCGCCGCGTTGTTCTCGGGCACACGGGCGCTGTAGCGCGCCTCCTCGAACACCGGCGCGTTGTCGTTCACGTCCAGCACCCGCAGCCACAGCACCGCGCTGCTCCACAGCGCCGGTGACCCGCCGTCCACCGCCCGCACCGTCACGTTGTACTCCGACACCTGCTCCCGGTCCAGCTCCCGAGCCGTCACCACGCTGTAGTAGCTGCCCCGCGAGCTGCGCAGCCGGAACGGGTCGTCCCCCTCCAGAGAGCACCGAACCTCGCCGTTCGCCCCCGAGTCCCGGTCCTGCACGTGTAGCAGGGCCACCACGGTCCCGGGTGGGGAATCCTCAGAGATCTTGCTCCGTGCCGACCGCACCGAAATCTCAGGCATGTTGTCGTTGACGTCTGTCACGACGATCGCTACCCTTGCCGTGTCGAATAGGACCCCACCGTCCCGTGCCTGCACCTCCAGTTCGTACGAGTCGCCTTCCTCGAAGTCCAAGCTCCGCACCAGCGTGATAGCTCCCTTCTCAGCATCCAGCTGGAAAATCTGAGAGGCTTTCTCTGTGATTTTCTTCAGTGAGTATTTCACGTGCCCATTAACGCCGTCGTCGGCGTCCGTGGCCGTGACAGTGACGAGGGTGGAGCCCACGGGCACGTCCTCCGGCACACGCACCGTGTACTCCGCCTGGCTGAACACGGGCGCATTGTCGTTGGCGTCCAGCACCGCCACGCGGATCCGCGCCGTGCCCGTCCGCGCCGGCTCGCCGCCGTCGCTCGCCCTCAGCACCAGCTCGTGAAACGCCGCCTCCTCCCGGTCAAGCGCCTTCGCCAGCACCAGCTCGGGACGCTGATCCCCGCCGGGACCCGTCTGCACGGCCAGCGAGAAGTGCTCGTCGCCGCTTAGCTCATAGCTCTGCACAGAATTCAGTCCCGAGTCCGGGTCGAGAGCCTCGACCAGGGGAAACCGCGAGCCCGGGGCTGTCATCTCGCTGATTCTCTCTTCCATCTCATTGTTCTTGAAGCTGGGGGCGTTGTCGTTAACGTCCATAATTTCCACTTCGATTTCGTAAACTTGCATGTCTCCCTCTACTATCACCTCACAGCGCAGCACACATTGCTGCACACTCTCGCAGAGCTGCTCTCTGTCTATCCTCTCCGCCGTCACTAAATGTCCTGTCTTCCCGTGCAGAACAAAATACTGCGTCCTGCCTTCGGAGACAAGGCGGACACCGCGCTCGGCGAGTGCCGGTAGCTGCAGCCCCAGGTCCTTGGCCATGTCACCCACGAACGAGCCCTTCGGCAGCTCCTCGGGAACAGAGTAACGCAGCTGCCCCCACGCCGCCTCCCACGCCGCCACCAGCACGCCCCACAGCAGGGCTCGCTCCCGCCGGCCCCAGCACCTCCCCGCCGCCCACATCTCCGGCTCCACCTGCACCGCACCAACAACGGCGGCTCCCCGCCGCCTTCCTCTGCTGGTCTCTTCTCACCGCTCCCGTTCGCTGCCGCCGGCCCCTCCGCCTCGCTGCAGCACGGCTCCGCACCGCGGGTCGCTCCCAGACCGCCTGGCCGCCGAGACAGCGAGCAAGCCGGGCCGCAGCGGGCGGGGCTGCCTGCAGCTCTCCGGCCTTCCTCTCGCTTCCTGCTCGGTCAACAGCGGCGCCCGCAGCCTCCTCCCGGCACTGCAGGCACCGAGCGCTGCCCAGCGCTGCCCGCCCGGCCTGTTCCACCCACAACTCGCAGTCACGGAGACATAGGCGTCCCATGGTTTTATTATTCCTGCCGTATTCCTGCTGTATAGGTACAATACAGATATTAAATTATCTTAATATGACCTGCAGAGCATTTGGAGTCTTAGGCAATTATTCCAAAAGCAATATCTCCACCACCCATAAAAACAGTATCTCCACCATAGCTGGTTTTGCCGCAGGTATATCTCAATTCCTTCTTCCTCAGCCTTTCTGCATACCAACACAGCCTCAAATCGCAACGCCACCTCCCATAATTATTTCCCAAACCCTGACAAATAGCACACAATGCAGTAATGAAGATCCTCCCTCAAAAGTCCTCATTAAAGAGCCCTTTGCTCTTAATTTCGTTACTTTTCACCTGCACATCGGCGGCTGCTCTGAATCACCCTCGTTTTCTTCCTCTTATTCAACACCATTTCAAAATTCAGGTTAGAACTTTATACTACAGCCCGTACTTATACTTAGGATCTCCATTAGGAGCTCCATTCTAAAGTAACTCATCAGAGTGCAGTGATGAACATGCACATGACAAAAGATCTTCACGTTGAATCGAATACAACTCTTCGAGAAAAAGTAGGACACAAAAAGAAGATGGATTATTAACTTCCCCCCCCCCCTTTTAATTTTTTTTTTTCCCAAAGGATTAACCGCTGTAGAAAAACATAAACTAGAAGCACTGAAAAAGGGGGTGGAAGGGGGAAGAATGAGTAATAACTGCAGAAATAAATCACAGAAATAACGCGTATAATAAAATTCGTCTGTGTCCTTAGCTCTTCCATTACTGCCCTGGCCTTCTCTCAGATGGGAGGGTACACGGCAGAGACGCAGTAACAGTCATGGAATCACACGCACTTTCCTTTAGGCATCCACCACTGAAATAGCATTCACCAAAGAAGTTTTGTTTAGCAGTCAACAGATCCAAGTACATCGCTTCGGGGAAAAAAAAAAAAAAAAAAAAACAACAAAAAAAACCAACAACCTATCACAAAGGAAAAATCTCCAACACCAAGCGTCAACCCAATTTTCCCGATCTGTAGTGTAGAATAGGTGTGTCTCTTTGTACAGAGCCAGTGTCCACATTCACCACTACTGGCATTTCAGCAAACACAATCTTCATACACAAAATCTCTCAGGTGAACCTGAACGTTCAACAGCCAGTAGACCATATATGCCATACTAAATCCAAACCAGAAGACCGTGCTAGAACGTAAGTAAAAAAGGTTCTAACTACTAGGAGGACAGAACGAACACCACAGGCAAGAACGTTCCCACCCACTGAGCCTACACGACAGGTGAGAAGAGGAAGACCGTGCCGGTTCGCAGCCCTGCTACCAGAAAAGTGGAGGTACGGGGTTAGTTCATATTCCCATATGGAATCATAGAAGGGCAATAAATGCCAAAGCAAAGAAACTAAGAACAAACAGATCACTAAAGCAGGAGATTAAGGAAGTCTTGGACACAAAAACAGCGTGGGCTTACAGACCTGCGGTGCGTCGGGGTCGGCGGGCAGCTCTCCCGCGCCAGCGCTGCTGTTCGGGCTTTTCTTCACGCTGGGCTCCCCGCCCAGAAGCTCCTCCGCGGGCAGGCTGGGCAGCGGCGGCGGCAGCCAAGTGGCCTCGGCCACGGCGCGGCCCGGCGCCACGCACAGGTTGTAGGAGTAGGGCAAGGTGCCCTCGCAGAAGTCGGCCGGGAAGGCGGCACCGGCCACGGACAAGCGCTGCGCGCCCAAGCAGCGCAGGACGGCGGGCGGCCCGGCCCGGCGCAGCCGCGCCAGCACGGCCAGCGCCACGCTCAGCAGGAACAGCGCGGACAGCAGCGCCAGCGCCAGCACCAGGTAGAACTGCAGCTCCGCCGCCGAGTCGGCGCCCGCCGCCCGCTCGCTCAGCTCCGGCAGCGCCTCCTGCAAGCTCTCGGCCAGCACCACGTGCAGCGTGGCCGTGGCCGACAGCGCCGGCTGCCCGTGGTCCTTCACCACGGCCACCAGCCGCTGCTTGGCCGCGTCCCTCTCCGACACGGCCCGCGCCGTGCGCACCTCGCCGCTGTGCAGCCCCACGCGGAACAGCGCCGGCTCCGCCGCCTGCACCAGCTCGTACGACAGCCACGCGTTGCGCCCCGCGTCCACGTCCACCGCCACCACCTTGGCCACCAGGTACCCGGCCTCGGCCGAGCGCGGCACCGCCTCGAACGGCTCCAAAGCCGGCGCCGACCCTGGCACTCTGCCTCCCGCTTCCGCCGCCGGCCACAGCACCCGCGGCGCGTTGTCGTTGCGGTCCAGCACGAAGACGCGCACCGTCGCCGTCGAGCTCCGCGCCGGCTCCCCGCCGTCCTGCGCCCGCACGACCACGGCGAACTCGCGGCACTGCTCGTAGTCGAAGGAGCGCTGCGCGTACAGCGCGCCGCTCCGCGCCTCCACCGACACGTACGCCGCTGCATCCGCACTACCGCTCTCCAACCAGTAGCTCACGCGACCGTTGGCGCCCGAGTCCGCATCCTGCGCGAGTACGCGCAGCACCGGCGCGCCCGCCGCGTTGTTCTCTGCCACGTAGGCGCTGTAGGCGGCCTCCTCGAACACCGGCGCGTTGTCGTTCACGTCCGACACCTCCAGCACCAGCGCCGCGCTGCTCGACAGCGACGGCCGGCCCCGGTCCCTGGCCACCACCGTCACGCGGTGCTCGGCCGCCTGCTCCCGGTCCAGTGCGCTCGCCGTCACCACCTTGTACGAGCCACCCGAGGACGCCACGAGCGACAGCGGCGCCTCGCCCAACAACTCACAGGACACCTCCCCGTTCTCCCTGGAATCCGGGTCGTACACGTTCAGCAGCGCCACCACCGTGCCGACCGGCGCGTCCTCGGGCACCGGGCTCGACACCGACGTCAATGTCATCTCGGGCTCATTGTCGTTCACGTCCAGCACTTCCACATCCACTTCGCAGTGCGCAAGTAGTCCGCCGCCGTCTCTCGCCTCCACCAACAGCGTGTAGCCACTCGTATCCTCGAAGTCCAAGGTTTCCTTCAGTATGATCATCCCGCTCTCCACGTCCACCACGAACTTCTTAAGCACCTTGGCCGGCATTTGCCCGAAAACATACGTGATGCGGGCGTTCGTCCCGGAATCCGCGTCAGAGGCGGAGACGTTCAATACCGTCGACCCCGGCGGCGAGTCCTCCCGCAGGCTCGCGCGGTACCGGTCCTGCGCGAACACGGGCGCGTTGTCGTTGGCGTCGGTGACGTTGATGCAGAGCTGGGCGGTGCCGCTCCGGGGCGGGTCGCCGCCGTCCAGCGCCATCAGCACCAGACGCAGGCTCGGCTCGCGCTCCCGGTCCAGTGCACGGCGAAGCACCAGCTCCGCGAACTTGTTGCCTTCCGGGCTTCTCTTCACCTCCACCGCGAAGTACCCGTTGGCCTCCAACGCGTAGCCCTGCAGCGAGTTGCTGCCCACGTCCTCGTCTTCGGCCATGCCCAAGGCAAAGCGGGCACCGGGAGAAGTGAACTCGTTAATCTGCAGCTGGAAATTGTCTCGCAAAAAACGAGGCGCGTTGTCGTTGACGTCCTGGATGGCCACCTCGACATGGAAAACGTTGAGCGGGTTCTGCACGAGCACTTCGAAGCTGACGGAGCAGGACGCCGCCTCGCCGCACATCTCCTCCCGGTCCAGCCTCTCGCTCACGTACAAATTCCCATTCTCCCCGCTCACAGTGAAGTATTGCAGCTGCCTTTTCGCGGCAGACGCCAGCCGCAGCTTGCGTGCCGGCAGGTCCGCCGGGCTCAGCCCAAGGTCCCGCGCCAGCGGCCCCACCAGCGAACCTCTGCCCAGCTCCTCGGGGATGGTGTAGCGGAGCCGCTCCGCCGCCGCCCGCCAGCACAAGCCCAGCAGCAAAGCGGGCAGCAGCACTCGCCCGCCTGCTCGGCGCCGCCTCCGTCTCTGCCCGCCCGCCATTCCCGGCAGCGCTCGCCGCGCTTCTCCCTCCTGCCGCTGCCCTCCCTCCTTCCAGCCCCTCTCCGGCTCAGACACCGCTGCTCCCCAATCCGCGCAGCCTCTCGCCGCTGCTGCCCGTGCTGCTGCTGCTCTGGCCGGCGCCGGGCGAGCGAGCAGCCTTCGTGGGCAGGACGACTGCGGCGGCTCCGGCTGCAGCTCCGTCTCCAGCGCCGCTCCGCCTCGGCTAACAGCGGCAACCGGAGGCGCCGTGATGACACCGCAGCCGCCTCATGCCGGCCGGGGCTTCGGTCCGTGCGCTCCGAGCCGCACTCTCAGCAGCTGCCGCGAGTCGGCGCCATCGGCTACGGAAAAGCGAAATTCGGCTTACATTTTCACGACTTTGTTCATATCTCCGGTAAGGCGAAACAGGCAGCTCTTTTTATCGTAGAAATGAAGATTCTGGGTAGGGATCGTGTTCTTGAGCAGTGGAGGAGCGAGCAGACTTCGCACAGCACAGGTAAGTACAAGTAGGTGCACTGTACAGCAAATACATGGCATATTCCAGCAGCCTCTTAGTCTTGCTACAGGTCGTCTTTCCCCAACTGTTTAATTTATTTTGTACAAATTCTGAGAAGCATTATCTGAGGTGTAATTCAGGGGAGAAGTTCTTGTAGTAAGGAAGCACCTGACTTACCTCTTACGACTTTTCTTCAAAAATTGTGTCTTTCAGCGAACAAGTTAAGTATGCACATCTAGTAAAAAAGGAGGTGCAGCAGATATGTTCCCACGTTCCAGAATACTACAGTTACCATTCAGAAGGGCAGCACTAGAGAAGGCAGTATTCTCGTGACACCAACGCAGTGATGTGTATTATGCACCCACAATACAAAGAACACTCCAGGTGTGGGGTCATCAGAAAATGGCAAGGATAAAACCCCCTTGAGTGCACTGCCTATGAAAAGTACTTTATCTTCCTCGGTACCTCTTTGTACAATAACAGCAGCTGTCAGCAACAATCAAAGGAAATAACGGAATGCAAGTATCTCTTGCAAACCAGGAAATCTTGGTTTATGGTCAAGGAGAGAGCAGGGCACATTATGACCAGCTGCATCATTTCAAGTGCTACACAGACCACGAATTTGGAAACTACAGGTACAGTAGACTTCCCTAAACTCTGGTTGATCCAAACAAGAGATGACTCCCTGGATGACTACTGTGCTCATTCAGAGGTTCCTGGTGGTAACTCAGTTCCCAGTTACACCACTCTCACTGCTGCCTCAAACCATAAAAAGACATGGCCTATAGGACTCAGTTTCTACTTCACAAGCTTCTTCCACTGCAGCAGTGCAAACGATTGCACAGATACAACATGGCTGTGAAAACAGGCTCTTCATCAGCAACAAGGCTATTCTTACAAAGTAGTCGCAATCTACTTCAGATGAAAAGACACAGAAAATAGGGTCACTTACCCATTGTGTGAGCCAACATAGGCAGATTGCAAGAACAACCAAAGGCCACAAATGCAATTGCGAAGAGCAGATTTATTCTGGTTACCCCACTATCAGAGTTCTCTGAAACAGTATCTAAGGTCCCAGTAAGCAATGACACAAGCGCTACAGAACTCAGCCCTGGTAGAAGATCACTGGGCCTCCTGTGTTCACCTGTATTTCAAGGCTTCAAGCAGGTGCAGTCTTCTGTGCTCTGCTCTTTCTTACAACAAAGCAGGAATCTCAGGCACAACGGTAAATTCTCCAACTTCACTCTGTCTTTGGAAGAACACCGTGGTGGATCACCACCAAGGTGATCAAACAGTGGTCATGTGCACACATGTATTTTAGAATTCAACACTAAGCAACAAGGAATTGCACTCACACTCTCAAATGCAAAAGGACTGACCAGATATTCAGTCAGCTGATCGGAGCCAGCCCAGCGAGAGCCGGAGCCGGCGAGGTTCAGCTGACCACGAGGTTCAGCCGAGATTAGGAAGCTCAGAGGGAAACTTACAGGGACAGCGTGATTCCCGACCGGTCCCGATCCCGGCAGCCCCGGCAGCCATTGCGAGAGAGCGGCTGACGTGGCGGGGGGCGTTCCCACGGTGACGGTGACCACACCCCCTCCCCTTGCCTTGAAAAATCCTTTGGGAGGGCAGCGACCAGGTGCAGGGAGGAGCAACCAGCTTGTGTAGCAGGTGAGTCCCACCCACACTGTGCTGCAGCAGCGGGTGTGGTAGCTTGTGCAGCAGGGTGCAGAGAGCACTTGTTGCTTGTCAGCCCCTCTAACTTATTGCCAGCATCCCAGACTGCTGACGACCATGGTCGCCTCCAGGAGGAGAGCTTGCCTCAAACAGACTGTGGCAACGCAGACTGAGGTTGTGTCCCGAACGGTGGCTGTTCAGGTCTCCAGCTGCAGCGAGTGCCAGAGCCTGCTGCTGCCGGGGGAGGGAGGCCAGCACTCCACCTGTGTGAGGTGTGAGCAGGTGCAAGACCTGCTCGACATGGTTGTGAAACTTAAGGAGGAGGTTGAGATGATGAGGACCATCAGGGAGTGCTAAAGGGAGATCGACTTGGAGTAACACCCTAACATGCCAGTCGGAAAGGTCCCAGGGAGGTACCCCCCAAAAGGAGATGGACCTCCTGCCCTCTCAGATAGAGGCAGAAGTCCTGAGACGGCCCCACCCTTGTTGCTGTCGGGCAGAGGTAGGGGACCTAAAAGATGAAGAGGGTTGGAAGCGTATTCCGGTTTGGCATCACAGGCAGCCCCCCTCCCTGCCTGCTTTGTCTCCCCAGGTGCCCCTCCGTAATAGGTTTGAGGCCCTGGATCTTGAAGAAGAGGTAGGTGAGGAGGTGGTGCCAAGCCTGCCTACAAGATCACAGAGGAAGAGGCGGTTGACTTCACAACTTAAGACTGCCTCTGATAAGAAAGAAAGAAGGGTGATTGTAATAGGAAATTCCCTTCTGAAAGGAACAGAGGGCCCAATATGCAGAGTTGACCCTCATCTTAGGGAAGTTTGTAGTCTACCTGGAGCCTGGATCAAGGATATCTCTAGAGAGCTCCCCAAACTGGTGCACCAGACAGACTACTACCCGCTGCTGGTCTTCCAGACAGATGGGGAGGAAGCTGCTTCCTGTAGTCTGAGGGGAATGAAGAATGATTTCAAGGTCTTGGGAAGGATGGTGAAAGACTCAGGGGCTCAAGTGATCTTCTCTTCACTCCTTCCATCTTCAAGTGACAATGTGGGATGGAATAGGAAAATTCAGTCTCTAAATGGTTGTCTCCAAGACTGGTGCTACAGGCAGGGCTTTGGATTTTTTGATAATGGTTGGTTTTATAAGACATCAGTCCGGACAGTGTCACGCGGGAAAGGTTTATCTCACAGGGGCAAAAGGATGCTGGGGCAGGAATTAGCTGGGCTCATTTGGAAAGCTTTAAACTAGGCTCAAAGGGGGATGGGGTTGTAGCTGGGCTTGTCCCAGTGGGGCAGCATTCTAAAACTGATGAGGACCAGGTGGCCTCCTATGCCCCTAGGGAGAAATTGGTGTGCTCTGCTCGCTTCCTGAAATGCCTGTACACCAATGCGTGCAGCATGGGGAATAAGCAGGAGGAGTTAGAATCCTATGTTCGGTCGGGAGATTATGATCTGGTGGCAATTACAGAAATATGGTGGGACAGTTCACATGACTGGAATGTGGTCATGGATGGCTATGCCCTTTTCAGGAAAGACAGGCCAGCCAGGCGTGGTGGTGGATTTGCTCTCTATGTGAGAGAGCCACTACAATGTACTAAATTCTGCCCAGAAGTGGATGATGAGCGAGTTGAGAGTGTATGGGTCAGGATCAAGAGACAGGCTGGCAGGGGTGACAGTGGCCTCACAGTCACAGGCCCTGGTTGTTGTGGGTGATTTTAACTTCCCTGATGTTTGCTGGAAGGACCATTCAGCCAGCCAGCCACAGTCCAGGAGATTCCTCCAGTGCATTGATGATAACTTCCTCATGCAGATGGTGGAGGAGCCGACTAGGAGAGGTGCACTGCTGGATCTCATCCTCACTAACAAGGAGGGTCTGGTCGAAGCAGTAAAGGTTGAGTGCTGCCTGGGTTGCAGTGACCATGAGATGGTGGAGTTCAGCATCTTGTGTGGCAGGAACAGAATAGCAAGTAGAATTGCAACCCTGGACT
Organism: Columba livia; assembly: GCF_036013475.1. Lineage (NCBI taxonomy): Eukaryota > Metazoa > Chordata > Aves > Columbiformes > Columbidae > Columba > Columba livia. The sequence goes on along the minus strand of NC_088615.1, from coordinate 17,954,416 downwards.
TTAGCAGGGCTAACTTTGGCCTTTTCAAGAAATTGCTGGGGGAAATCCCATGGGCAAGACTGCTTGAAGGAAAGGAAAAGGGGCCCAAGATAGCTGGATTGCATTCAGAGATTGCTTCTTCCACGCTCAGGATCAGAGCATCCCCACACGTAGGAAGTCAAGGAAGGGAGCCAGGAGGCCTGCGATTAAGGGAGTGGAGCACCTCCCTTATGAAGAAAGGCTGAGGGAACTGGGTCTCTATAGTTTGGAGGAGACTGAGGGGTGACCTTATTAATGTTTATAAATATATAAAGGGTGAGTGCCATGAGGATGGAGCCAGGCTCTTCTTGGTGGCAAACAATGATAGGACAAGGGGTAATGGGATCAAGCTGGAAAACAAGAGGTTCCACTTAAATTTGAGAAGAAACTTCTTCTCAGTAAGGGTGACAGAGCACTGGACCAGGCTGCCCAGGGAGGTTGTGGAGTCTCCTTCTCTGGAGACATTCAAAACCCGCCTGGACATGTTCCTGGGTGACCTCACCTAGGCGTTCCTGCTCCAGCAGGGGGATTGGACTAGATGATCTTTTGAGGTCCCTTCCAATCCCAAACATACTGTGATACTGTGATATGGGGAAAACAAATCACAACTTCCAGGAAACAAAGGACTCAAAGAAAGCTGAATTACAACTATGAATTAACTCTACATTGCAATGATCCAGGGTGACAGAAGTGAATAAAGGAGATATCATACAGGAAGTATAAGCTGTGCTACCCATGTATCATCATTCTATGTGCACAACTATTGCATAAACACTGAGAAGTAGAGAACTATTATTGCCTTTCAGGACAATGAATTCAAAATCATAGCTAACACAGCACAGGCCTTGGCACAAGCCATAAAATCAAATCATTGCTCAGCCAAAACCACTTTAACCCACACATTTTCCTGGTTAGAATCATTTCACACACCCTCCTTGCTCTGCATGCACAGCTTTTAGCTGCACTATGGACCATATCCAGTATTTGACTGCATGGGAGCCACAGGTGGGAGACATGTCATTCGGTGATATTTTTGGGAAACAGAAGTATATCAAAGTCTTTGTCCTGGCAGGTGAACTCCTTCAAGGTATGGAAACTGCTCCCCCCACTCAACAATTTAAGAGATCTTCCAATGTTTTCAAGGTTACCAGCCACAATGAGACTCAGCTCTAGACCTGGACAACAAACAAGGCACAAGAAACTCTAGGCACCTTATCACTATGTCTGAGATTCCTCCTTTGTTGTGATAAAGAGCAGGAGGCTGCACCTGCCTGAAGGCTTGAAAGACAGGTGAGCTCAGCAGGCCTGGCGATCTTCCAGCAGGGCTGAATTTACCCGCGCCTGTGTCCCCACTAGTGTCACCTCTGCATGGGAGCTTAGGTGTGGCTTCAGAGATCCCCCAGTAGAGAGGTAACTAAAATAAAACTTGTTCTTTGCAATGCGTTCATGGCCTCTGGCTCTACTTGTGATGTGCCCGCGTACGTGTACACATTTGGTGTTAGTCGGCAGTCACTAGAACCAGCCATGCTGTGGTTTGCAAAAACACCAGGGAGGCCTCGAGGGTGACTCCCCAAATTCCTGGATGGCCCAGTACAGAGCACTGGGCTCCCGTGGCTGCTCTCCTGTCTGAAATCGCTCCAACAGAGGCATGGCCTCAGATTGAGGATGGGGCGGTGATTACTTGCCTGCGTATGTGTACACAATGGACAAAAAAATTTTAATTCCTATCCAAACTTCATGCAATACGAATGTGCCTTTGCAGACAAATACCATTGAAAGAAAGGTTGTATGCACAACTTCTCCTGATCTGAGAGCAAGTATCACAGCATGGATGCCTACAAAGAGATTTCTCTGCTCATAACCATAACTTGAAGAAAGTAAAGTGTTCTCACATGCACAAGTGACATGCAGGTCCAATAAAACCCAGTCATCTATATATCAGTTCAAAGACACCATCACCCCTATTCAGCACATGAATAACTTCAAAGGCTCATGATGCTCGAATTTTAACATGAAGTGCATGTGTATGCTCAATAACTGCAAAAAGAAAGCAAAATTATGAACCCACAACATTTCCAGCTGGAATCTGACCACTGTGATAACCAAAAACAAGACACCTTCAAAAGGCCAGCAATAGACCCGTGGAATGAAAAATACACAGAGCATTGACACATAACCAGAGACAAAGACCCACCTTCAGATCATTACAACAAGCAAGGTAAGTTAACACTTGCTGAAAGGAAGGGATCACAGCGTACCTTCCTTTGTTATGGCACTTAGAGTAGGTACATAGTTCAGGTATTTAGTAAGTAGTGATTACACGGTGTGCTCTTCCCAAAACTCCCATTATGACGTTTGTCATAAGCCCCGAATTAAGCTGTTAGTTAAGAACTGATGACAACAAGACAACACAAGTGAAGAACCTCCCAGGGCTCCCAGTGCAGCTGGAGTAACATGTATTCTAGTCAAACTTCTTTGGGAAGATGGAACTCACATTGCATGGTACTATAGAGAGCCACTGAACAGGGGAAAGAGCAAAATTCTCGTGTCCTTCAACAGCTTCCCACACACAGCTCACACAACTCTCTTCTCCAACCCTTCACAAATCACATGTTATTCTCTAACCCTTATAAATTAGAAGCACATGTAATTGCTGACATGATTTACACATCCTTAGGTTACTAATTGCTGCTGAGATAGGTTTCTTTAATTGGTAACGACTACAATGTATTCTCAAGTGCAAGCACATCCAGCGACATTTGAAAAAACAGACCTCAAAAGACAGGAAATAAGCAAAAAAAAAAAAAAAAAATCTCCCATTTCCTTCAACACCCCTTCATATGCAGCCACTCAGAGACTTCGTCAAATAGTCAAAACGTCTAAAATTCCCTTCCACTCTTATAACAAGCAAGCAGACATGAACAAGGGACCACTTGTTGCCAGCCCATTCCTCCACCCACTGAAAAACATGGCAATATGGAACAAAAAGGAAACGTTTCGTTTCTCATCCACATTATCATAGAGAAACAAAAAGGCTGAGGAAAACTGAAACGATTAGCAGTTCTACACGGGGGGCTTATGTGCCGTTTCAAGACACTTTCATCCTACTCAACCACGTGTGCTGTTGGGAAGACAGATGACCGTGCTAATAACGCAAACTTCCATTTGCTAATAACGCAAGACGATTGTTCAGAAGAGCTAAAAATGTCAGGAAAAACGGTATGACACGTCAGGAGACAAAATGAGAAATGACCTGACGCCTACTAGAGACAGAAAGCCCAGCTCTAACAAAATTCAAGATAACAGCAGCCCCAGTTCTCCTGCCTCCCACACGAACTGTAACGCTGAGCAACGATCACGTGTTCACCTTCCCGGAACAAAAGCCACCGGGACATGGTCTGGTCACTACACTTCTCAAAAGAAACATCAAGATACATCGGTCATCCAGTAGACTGGGTCAGTGAAAAATGCATAACACGGTGAAAACGTGATTTAAAAAGTCCACTCAAACGAAACTCAAGACAACAGCAGCCCCACTTATCCTGCCTCCCACGTTCACCTTCCCCGAACAAGAGCCTCCAGCACACAGCGCGTTGCTGAACGAAGCTTTGCCTTCCCTGTAACCAAACCTCTCTAGCATGTCTTAGGCCAAAATGATTTGGGAAGAAGAAACACACGACAGATCATCCTACAGATTGGCACTGAACAGAGCCCCGGCCGAACGAAGCTCAAGCCAGCAACAGTACCGGTTCTTCCCCCTCCCACACCTCCGATAACTCTGAGCAACGATCACACGTTCACCTCCCGGGTGCAAGAGCCACCAGCACACAGCGCGTTGCTGAACGAAGCTTGGCCTTCCCTGTAACCAAACCTCCCTATATGGGACAGAGCAGAACGCGGAGGGGAAAGGGCAGAGAAGCATCAGAGGAAACCGTCACGGAGAAAGGGCGGTCATTGGAACTCACCGGGGGAGCGGCGGGGTCCTCCCCGAGCAGCGGCGCGGGCTCGTCGGGCGGCGGGCGGGCCGGGAGGGTGTCGCAGCAGCTGGCGCCCGAGAAGCGGAGCTGGCTCTTGCGCGAGTCGGCCGTGAGCGACACCTCGTGCGAGTAGGAGTGCAGGAAGGCGCGGACGCCGTCGATGCCCACGAAGTGCGAGGCCGGCACGCCGCGCAAGGCGCCGCTGCCCGCCGCCAGCAGCTGCGAGCGGCGCCAGCGCCGCAGGCGCAGCGTCAGCAGCAGCAGCAGGAAGGCGAGGAAGAGGCAGGACACGGCCGCCACGGCCAGCACCAGCCAGCGCGTCAGGCTGCCGGCCGGCTCGCCCGGCGCCGCCGCCGATGCCGCGCTGCCCAGCTCGGCCAGCAGCTCGGCCACGCTCTCGGCCAGCACCACCGTCAGCGTGGCCGTGGCCGACAGCGCCGGCCGCCCGTGATCCTTCACCACCACCACCAGGCTCTGCCGCGCCGCGTCGCGGGCCAGCGGGAAGCGCGCCGTGCGCACCTCGCCGCTGTGCAGCCCCACGCGGAACAGCCCCGGCTCCGTCGCCTTGGCCAGCTCGTACGACAGCCACGCGTTCTGCCCCGCGTCCGCGTCCACCGCCACCACCTTGGCCACCAGCGCCCCGGGCTCGGCCGAGCGCGGCGCCAGCTCCACGCCCGCCCAGCCCGCGCCCGCCGCAAGCGGCGCCGCCGGCGGGTACAGCACCTGCGGCGCGTTGTCGTTCTCGTCCACGATCACCAGCCGCACCGACACGTTGCTGCTCAGCGCCGGCGCGCCGCCGTCCTCCGCCCGCACCCACAGCCCCACCTCGCGCACCTCCTCGTAGTCGAACGAGCGCAGAGCGTACAGCGCGCCCGTCTCCGCCTCCACCGACACGTACGACGACAGCGGCGCGCCCCGCACACGCCCCTCCCCCAGCCGGTACCGCACGCGCGCGTTCTGCCCCCAGTCCGCGTCCCACGCCCGCACCCTCAGCACCAGCGCGCCCGCCGCGTTGTTCTCGGGCACACGGGCGCTGTAGCGCGCCTCCGCGAACACCGGCGCGTTGTCGTTCACGTCCAGCACCCGCAGCCACAGCACGGCACTGCTCCACAGCGCCGGTGACCCGCCGTCCACCGCCCGCACCGTCACGTTGTACTCCGACACCTGCTCCCGGTCCAGCTCCCGAGCCGTCACCACGCTGTAGTAGCTGCTCCGCGATCTGTGCAGCCGGAATGGGACGTCCCCATCCAGAGAGCACCGAACCTCGCCGTTAGGTCCCGAGTCCCGGTCTTGCACGTGCAGCAGGGCCACAACGGTCCCCGACGGGGAATCCTCAGAGACTTCGCTCAGCTGAGACATCACTGTCAGTTCAGGTGGGTTATCGTTAACGTCAGTCACTGTGATCACAAATTTAGCCGTGTCGAAAAGCTCTCCTCCGTCCCGAGCCTGTACCTCCACCTCGTAGGTGTCACCTTCCTCGAAGTCCAGGCTCCGCACCAGCGTGATCGCTCCCGTTTCAGAGTCTAACTGGAAAATCTGGGAAGCTATCTCTGTGATTTTCTTCAGTGAGTATTTCACGTGCCCGTTGAGCCCCGCGTCGGGGTCTGTGGCGATGACGGTGACGAGGGTGGAGCCCACGGGCACGTCCTCCGGCACACGCACCGTGTACTCCGCCTGGCTGAACACGGGCGCGTTGTCGTTGGCGTCCAGCACCGCCACGCGGATCCGCGCCGTGCCCGTCCGCCGCGGCTCGCCGCCGTCGCTCGCCCTCAGCACCAGCTCGTGAAACGCCGCCTCCTCCCGGTCCAGCGCCTTCGCCAGCACCAGCTCGGGACGCTGATCCCCGCCGGGACCCGTCTGCACGGCCAGCGAGAAGTGCTCGTCGCCGCTTAGCTCGTAGCTCTGCACAGAATTCGGTCCCGAGTCCGGGTCGTGAGCCCCAGCCAGGGGAAACCGCGACCCTGGGGCTGTCATCTCGCTTATTCTCTCTTCTAGCACAACTTCCTTGAAGCTGGGGGCGTTGTCGTTAATGTCCGTGATCTCCACTTCGATTTCGTAAATCTGCATTTCTCCTTCCACTATCACCTCACAGCGCAGCACGCATTGCTGCACACTCGCGCAGAGCTGCTCTCTGTCTATCCTCTCCGCCGTGACTAAATGTCCCGTCTTCCCGTGCAGGGCGAAATATTGCGTCCTTCCTCTGTCTATGATGCGGACGCCGCGGTCTCGGAGTGTCGGCAGCTGCAGCCCCAGGTCCTTGGCCACATCGCCCACGAACGAGCCTTTCGGGACCTCCTCAGGAACCGAGTAGTGCAGCTGCCCCCACGCAGCCTCCCACGCCGCCACCAGAACGCCCCACAGCAGGGCTCGCTCCCGCCGGCCCCAGAGCCTCCCCCCCGCCCACATCTCCGCCTCGGACCCGCCGGCACCGCACCAACAACGGCAGCTCCCCGCCGACGCCTCCCGCTTCCGACCCCTGTTTCGCTGCTTCCGGCCGCCGCCGCCGTCTACGCCGCCTCGCTGCAGCACGGCTCCGCACCGCGGGGACGCCCGCAGTCCGCCCGGACGCCGAGCCGAGAGCGAGCGATCGAGCAAGCCGGGCCGCAGCGGGCGGGGCTGCCTGCAGCGCTCTGGCCTTCCTCTCGCTCCTCCTCGGTCAACAGCGGCGCCCGCAGCCTCCTCGCGGCACTGCAGGCACCGAGCGCTGCCCAGCGCTGCCCGCCCGGCATGTCCCACCCACAGCTCGCGGCCACGGGACAGTGGCCACGGTGACATCGCTTTTCTCCAGCTGTGATCTCCTACTTCGGGTATTCTCCAGACGAGCTATTCCTTGATCCTCGATGTGATTACAAGGAGGAAATAGCAGACCTCCTATGGTTATGTTATTTCCACCGCACGGGAAAAACGCATCTGTGAGGACCATTTATGTAAAGCAAAATATGACATGTAGAATATTACGAGTCTTATCCCAGTAGCGTGAAAGCATAATATCTTCCACGAGTCGCAGTTTTTTGTAGCAGTCGTGCTTGCATTATGTTTCTCTCACTCATTCTGCAGATCGTGATTCTGTGTGTCATACAGCCCCATTAGTTCCCCCACACCCCGATCAATCGCAGTAATTAAGATACTCCCTTAAATAGACACCTGCGATTTCGGGTTCTCTCTAAGCCGTGCTTTTCAACGGTGCCTGTTAGATTACTTTAGTTTGGAAAAGACCTTCAAGATCATTGTGTCCAACCATTAACCTAATACTGCCAGGTCCACCACTAAACCACGTCCCTAATCAGCACATCTACACGTCTTTTTAATATATCCAGAGACGGTGACTCCAGCACTTCCCTGGGCAGCCTGTACCAATGCCTGAGCACATTTTTCAGTGAATAATTTTTTCCTAATATCCAATCTAAACTCCCCTGGCAAACCTTGGGGTATTTACTCTTTTCCTAGCTCTTGTACTTCGGAAAAAAGACGCTGCAACCTCCTTTCAGGAGTCGTAGTGAACGATATGATCTTCCCTCAGTTTCATTTTCTCTAAGCTAAACAACCCAAGTTTCCTCAGCTGTTCTTCAGCAGACCTGTGCGCCAGACCCGTTACCAGCTTTGTTGCTCTTCCTTGGGCGTGCTTCAGCACATCAATGTCTTTACTGTAGTGAGAGGCCCAAAACTGAACACAGTATTATTACATGACACAATATTGTTATGTTATGGTACTGAATAAAGTGTTATTTCATCTGCGTGGGGAAAGTAACTTGTTAATTATGTTAAATATAAAAAGTAAAATATTTGTTCAGTTCTTACTTTAAGGTGCCGAATATTACGGTCTTTTCTTATTTGTACAAAACCATAATTCCCACCGTGAATGCTTCTAGTGATTATGTTTGAATGGCTGATACAAGGACAGCAAAACAAAACTGGTTCTGAAATACAAAATGTGATAGTCACAGCCCCGGAGAACAAGATATATCAGGCTCATGAGCCCAAGTAGCAGGAACTCTTCTTTAAATACTTCACTTCGTATGGAAAATGATCAAAAATTTCCACCCCATCACTTCGCCAGAACCACTGCTCTCCTAAACATGCAGTGGAAATGGCATTGCGAGTACAGCAAGAAGAATAGCATATACATCTGCCTTGGCTCCTGTACCTATTCTGTATCTCGCATTACCCAATGGGGAGTCATTGCAACCATACGACAAACTGATTGTGTCCAACTTCTTCTTACACGCCTGTTAACTGGACGAGAGCAACTGAATTGTACTGAACTGTTGGTGCAGCTACGGATAAGGGAACAACAGTGTGGGAGACAAATACAGCTGCATAACATAAACTACACAGACCATGTTCAAGGTAATGAGAATGGAAACAATTCTCAAAAAAACACAGTCCATCAGGTTTTTCATCATGCAGGATCATTAATTCAAAACGTGACTACCCAATACAAGCGTTGTAATCAACACCTCTCAGCTGAACCCGAAGCTGTAAACACCGAAGAAACAAAAAGTGACGCCACGAGATGCTTGCTGTGAACGACGAATACCCCGACCTTTCATTTCTTCACGGAGAGAAGGACTAGTACTCCCCATTCACACTGCTCGGAAAAATCCAGGGGAAACGGGACGAAAATTAAAAAAAGCTCAAGGGAAAACGCGAAAGAGCGCGGGCTTACAGACCTGTGGTGCGCCGGGGTCAGCGGGCGGCTCTCCCGCGCCAGCGCTGCTCTTCGGGCTCCGCTTCCCGCTGGGCTCCCCGCCCAGAAGCTCCTCCGCGGGCAGGCTGGGCAGCGGCGGCGGCAGCCAAGTGGCCTCGGCCACGGCGCGGCCCGGCGCCACGCACAGGTTGTAGGAGTAGGGCAAGGTGCCCTCGCAGAAGTCGGCCGGGAAGGCGGCGCCGGCCACGGACAAGCGCTGCGCGCCCAGGCAGCGCAGGACGGCGGGCGGCCCGGCCCGACGCAGCCGCGCCAGCACGGCCAGCGCCACGCTCAGCAGGAACAGCGCGGACAGCAGCGCCAGCGCCAGCACCAGGTAGAACTGCAGCTCCGCCGCCGAGTCGGCGCCCGCCGCCCGCTCGCTCAGCTCCGGCAGCGCCTCCTGCAAGCTCTCGGCCAGCACCACGTGCAGCGTGGCCGTGGCCGACAGCGCCGGCTGCCCGTGGTCCTTCACCACGGCCACCAGCCGCTGCTTGGCCGCGTCCCTCTCCGACACGGCCCGCGCCGTGCGCACCTCGCCGCTGTGCAGCCCCACGCGGAACAGCGCCGGCTCCGCCGCCTGCACCAGCTCGTACGACAGCCACGCGTTGCGCCCCGCGTCCGCGTCCACCGCCACCACCTTGGCCACCAGATACCCGGCCTCGGCCGAACGCGGCACCACCTCGAACGGCTCCAACGCCGGCGCCGACCCCGGCACTCTCTCTCCCGCTTCCGGCACCGGCCAGAGCACCCGCGGCGCGTTGTCGTTGCGGTCCAGGACGAAGACGCGCACCGTCGCCGTCGAGCTCCGCGCCGGCTCCCCGCCGTCCTGCGCCCGCACGACCACGGCGAACTCGCGGCACTGCTCGTAGTCGAAGGAGCGCTGCGCGTACAGCGCGCCGCTCCGCGCCTCCACCGACACGTACGCCGCCGCGTCCGCGCTGCCGCCCGACAGCCAGTAGCTCACGCGTCCGTTGGCGTCCGCGTCAGGGTCCAGCGCGAGCACGCGCAGTATCGGCGCGCCCGCCGCGTTGTTCTCTGCCACGTAGGCGCTGTAGGCGGCCTCCTCGAACACCGGCGCGTTGTCGTTCACGTCCGACACCTCCAGCACCAGCGCCGTGCTGCTCGACAGCGACGGCCGGCCCCGGTCCCTGGCCACCACCGTTACGCGGTGCTCGGCCGCCTGCTCCCGGTCCAGTGCGCTCGCCGTCACCACCTTGTACGAGCCGCCCGACGACGACACGAGTGACAACGGCGCCTCGCCCGACAGCTCGCACGACACCTCCCCGTTCTCTCTGGAGTCCGGGTCCTTCACGTTCAGCAGGGCCACCACCGTACCGGCCGGCGCATCCTCGGGCACCGGGCTCGAAACCGACAGTATCGTGATTTCGGGAGCATTGTCGTTCTCGTCGGTGATGTATATCTGCACTTCGCAGTGACCGGTGAGCCCGCCGCCATCCCTCGCCTCCAGACCGAAGCTGTATTTGCTCTTCTCCTCGAAGTCGAGGGGACCCGCCGTCCTGACCTCACCACTCTCGCTGTGTACACTGAACAACACGCGGACGCCTTCTGGGACGTTGTCGAAGGTGTAGGACACCCACCCGTTGGTGCCCGCGTCCGCATCCGTGGCCCGCACCCGCAGCACCAGCGAACCCGCCGGTACATTCTCCCGCACTCGCGTCTCATAGACGCTTTTAGTGAACACGGGCGCGTTGTCGTTGGCGTCTGTCACGTTGATGCGAACCTGAACAGTCCCGGACCTCACGGGGTTCCCGCTATCCACTGCTGTGAGCACCAGCTGGAAGGAACTCTGCTTCTCCCGATCCAGCGCGCTCTCCAACACTAACTCCGGATGCTTCTTTCCCCCCGGGTTCTCCTTCACGGCCAGAGTGAAGGTCGGGTTGTCAGTGAGCTGGTAAGTCAGCAGTGAGTTGCTGCCCACGTCCGCGTCTCGGGCCATCTCCAGAGGAAAACGTGCCCCGGGAGACGTGAACTCATTGATCTCGAGGTCCAGAGCGGCCTTGCTGAAGGCCGGGGAGTTGTCGTTGACGTCCTGGATGGCCACCTCGATGTGGAAAACGTTGAGTGGGTTCTGCACCAGCGCCTCGAAGCTGACGGAGCAGGACGCTGCCTCGCCGCACATCTCCTCCCGGTCCAGCCTCTCGCTCACGTACAGGTTCCCGTTCTCCCCGCTCACTGTGAAGTATTGCAGCTGCCTTTTCGCGGCAGACGCCACTCGCAGCTTCCGTGTCGGCAGGTCTGCCGGGCTCAGCCCCAGGTCCCGCGCCAGCGGCCCCACCAGCGAACCTCTGCCCAGCTCCTCGGGGATGGTGTAACGCAGCCGCTCCGCCGCCGCCCGCCAGCACAAGCCCAGCAGCAAAGCGGGCAGCAGCACTCGCCCGCCTGCTCGCCGTCGCCTCTGTCCGCCCGCCATTCTCGGTAGCACTTGCCACGCTCCTCTCTCCTGCCGGTGTACTCTCTCCTTTCAGCCCCTTTCCCAATAAGCGCGGGGGTCGCCGGAGGGCAGCGAGCGATGTGGGCGCCGGCTCGGACGCCGCTGCTCCCCAATCCGCGCCGCCTCTCGCCGCTGCTGCCCGTGCTGTTTCCGCTCTGGCCAGCGCCAGGCGAGCGAGCAGCCTGCGGGGGCAGGACGCTGCGGCGGATCCGGCTGCGAATCCGGCTGCGGCTCCGGCTCCAGCGCCGCTCTGCCTCGGCCAACAGCGGCACCCGGAGGCGCCGCGACGCCACCGCAGCCGCCTCATGCCGGCCGGGGCTTCATTCCCTGCGCTCTGAGCCGCGCTCTCAGCTGCTGCCGCGAGTCGGTGCCATCGGCTACTGAAAAGCGAGATTCGGCTTTCAATTTGGCGAGTTTGCTCATATCCCTGGCAAGGCGAACCAGGCAGCTCTGTTCACCGTGGAAGTGAAGAGTCTGGCGGTGGAACGTGTTCCCGAGCGGTGGAGGAGTGAGCAGATTTCATACAGCAGAGCACAGGTGCACTGTGCAGTAAATGTCCGACATATATCAACAGCTTCTGCTCTTGCTGCCACTCATCTTTCCAACTCTTTTATTTCAATTGTACGAGCTGTGAGTAGCAGTAGCTGTAGCGTACTTCAGAGGAGAAGCTCTTGTAGAAAGAAAAATACAGACCTACGTCTTAAAGCATTTCTTCAAAATTACCTCCTTTAGGGAACAAGGTAATTATGCACATCTAGTAACATGGAGGTGCAGCAGAAAGGTTCCCACGTGCCCAGCATACTACAATTACCAGTCAGAAGGGCAGCACTAGAGAAGGCAGTTTGCTTATGACACCAAGACAGCGATTTGCACCCATAATACAAAGAACACTCCAGGTGTGGGGTCATCAGAAAATGGCAAGGATAAAACCTTTCACCACGTATGAAAAGTACTTGATCCTCCTCAGTAGCTCTTTGTACTCCAAGACCACCTCTTCTCAACAACCAAAGGAAATCACAGAATGCAAGAGTCTCTTGAAAACCAGCAAATCTTGGTTCATGGCCATGGAGACAGCAGGGCACATTAAGAACAGCTGCATTGTTTCAAGTTCTAGAGAGACCATGAATTTGGAAACTACAGGTACAGTAGACTTCCCTAAACTCTGGTTGATCCAAACAAGAGATGACTCCATGGATGACTACTGTGCCCATTCAGAGGTTCCTGGTGGTAACTCATTTCCTCATTATGACACTCTTGCTGCTCCCTCGAAATATACAAAGACATGGCCTACAGGACTCAGTTTCTCCTTCACAAGCTTCTTCCACTGTAGCAGTGTAAATTATTGCACAGACATAACATGGCTGTGAAAACAGGCTTTTCATCAGCAACAAGGCTATTCGCACAAAGTAGTCACAGTCTACCTCAGATGGAGAGACAGAAAAGAGGGTCACTTACCCATTGTGTGAGCCAGCATAGGCAGATTGCAAGAACAACCAAAGGCCATGAATGCAACTGTGAAGAGCAAATTTATTCTAGTTAACCCTCTACCAGGGTTCTCCAAAACAGCATCTAAGGTCCTAGCATCTAAAGACACAAGCACAGACACAGGCACTACAGAATTCAGCCCTGGTAGATCACTGGGCCTGTATTTCAAGGCTCCAAGCAGGTGCAGTCTTCTGTGTTCTGCTCTTTCTCACAAGAAAGCAGAAATCACAGGCATAAGAGTAAGGTGCCTTAGAGTTTCTCACATGCCTATGTTATCTAACAGAGATGGTCTACTTGTCGAGCACATAAGATCCGTAAAACAATGTGTGAATTTATGAGTTTTTTTTCTCTACTCCAGTCACAGTTGCTTGAGCTTATTTACAATTCTCTTCCTTGCCATTCTTCCACAATTCCCATACACCCATGCTGAACAGGTATTTATGAACAATCTCGTCCTTCCTCAGAAATTTTGTGGTTGCACTACTAAGGTGCTGCTTACATGCATTTCAAATAATTAACAGTAAATCAAAACAAGACAATAGTGTTGTAAGATAATAGTGATAAATAAAGCAACAAACAACAGAATTGTATTAAAATCTTGAATTAATAAGCCATTCACAATGAAAATACCTGTATATATCTAATAGTGCAAACCTGTGAGTAATTCTACCCGGTAAGAAACAAACATTTTGTCAGCATTAGGACATACTGTCGCTACATACTTGGCTACAGACCTCCTCTAACTACACCTCTCTGTAAAAGACATTATGATGAACAGTAAAGCAAATGAAAAGTACACACAGGAGAGTGATGATGCATTGGAGATTGCATCGACTGAAGAGGCCACAAGGTGCTCTGTGTGAACAGGCGTCTCGTGGTCAGCAAGTTTGTCCTCACAAAATCCTTCTGTGTGCAGTAAGACTCCAAATGTTCTCACTGGCTGGTAAGGAGCACAGAAGGATAAAACAACCTTTCTAACCAGTAACACTGTTAGGAATGCTTGCTACTCTCTTCCTCACAAATCATTTGCACCAATTTTAAATACTTAGCATTGAAAGATCAAGCACTGCTATACGAGAGACAGCAATACCAAATAAGCTGTAAGCTGACATAAAAAGCACAAATTAATAACCCTTCACAGCACAAATATCTTGACCTTTCATGAAGTGCCATGCTGTTTGTAATGCCCCCCAGCAGAAACTGTGACAACACTCTCTTCTTTATAACACTTCACCCATAGTTTGAAGGCCAAATAAAAGGTTTATAGAGTCTATAAGAAGAACATTTGGTCTGGAAACATCCAGTTCTCCAACTCCACTCTGTCTTTGGAAGAACACAGTGGTGGATCACCACCAAGGTGACCAACCAGTGGTCATGTGCACACATGTATTTCACAATTCAACACTCAGCAACAAGGAATTGCAAGGAATTGCTCCCCTCCCACCTTCTTCCTCAACAGAATGCTTGGAGCTCAGTTGGATTCAACCAAGGAAATTCCCACAAGCAACAGGGAATTTGCAGGGACATGTGGGAATGGCATCCCAGTTGAGGAAGTTTCCCTCCAATGTGGGAAACACACACTTCATTCTGGTACACAACATTGACACTGCTGTCACTTCTGTCTGAGGAACAGATTGTGTGAGGAACTCTGACACATGAGACAAGTACAAGACCCACCCCAAAACAGGCACAGATGACTCTACCTTGCATTTCCAATAATAGCTTACATTCATCCTAAATAACAACATTTTAATGAAAAAGCTGTCTTACAAGGGAAGAATGAGAACTAAGTGAAGCAAAGATGGACTTGAGAAAAACATTTCAACTAGCATGCCATTCAAGATATAAATATTTTTGTATTTGTAAAAGGCCCACCTTATAAGTAACACAGCTCACTACCTGGTAAGTAGCACAGAAAAAGAAAAGAACCTCTCTAACCAGTACCTTTATTAAGAATATGTAGTACTCTTTTTCTCATGCACTACTTTCAACTATAATAGATAATAAACAATATAAGATCAAGTGCTATTATATGGACAGGCAGGTAATGACATGAAACAAGCAATAAAGCTGCATAAAATTACAAATTATTAACCTGTCAAGGCAAGTTATACATGGGGCCATTAACATTCCATTTCAAGAGAATCTGACCCTACTCAAGCACATGTGTGGCTGGGAAGACATGTGCCCCTGCTAAAAACGTAATCTTCCATTTGCTAATAATGCAAGACGTCAATTCAGAAGGGATAATACTGACAGGAAAAACAGTAACCCACGTTAGAGAACAAAATGAAAAACCAAGTGACAAAAGAATAAGTGCAGCAAAACTCAAGTCAGCAGTAGCTCCACTTCTCCTGCCTCCCACCCCAGCTGTAATGCTGAGCAGCAGTCCCACAATCACCTCCTTGGACCAAAAGCCACCAGGACACAGTGCGTTGCTGAATGAAGCTTTGCCTTCTCCATAACCAAACCTCCAGGATGCAGAATATGGCAGGGAAAAGGCAGAGAAGCATCAGAGAGAAGGTGTGTACAGGAATTGCACCTGCACTCAGACATCTAAAACAGATGTGACCTTCCCCATTTGATCAGACACCTTGGGGTCAAGTTGTAGCTCATGACAACAAGTAAGGGAACAGTTAGAAATATACAAAAGTGAATGGAATCAGATGGAATACCATTTCTTAGGATAAAGTTATTGAGCAGAAGCCACTCAAATTGAATGGTACACCATTAGGCCCATGCTTGTGTTAAACATGACAAGCAAGGAAACGACCATCTGTTCTTCTATAACACACTACGATCACACCAAGAAGGCAGGTACATTTCTCTGCTCACTACCATTCTGAGGAGAAACAAAAATGTTCTAAACCACATGGAGGATAAATGGCCATAGTAAAAGAGGAGTGGTCACCCAACAGAGGCTGGGTCATCATACTAACGGCGTAGGGAGAATCTCTCCCCTCTTTTATCACACACACAGCTCCTCAGAGATGTGACTTCTGCTAAGTCGTGTTTACAATAACAGAAAATAAAGGTGATCTCACATCTCCTGCCTTTCACATTCACTGTAGCAAGAGCAAGAGACATGGATTCATGACATAGCTAGATGAAGCTATGTTGATAGTCACAAGTAAATCTAAATATATAGGAGACCAGGAACAGAAAAACAAAAACATTAATCAAACAAGCAATGCAAGGAATCATTACACCAGAAAGTGTAGTGAGACAAACTCACTGGCAGGACTTATAAGACTTCACTACAGGAATTTAAATTCATCCTTGAGAGCACCTGGATGTCACTGAGGCCTCAGGCTGCAAGTGAAGCCTCCTGGACTACATTGTTGGGGATTTCATTGTAAGAAATAGTCATCAGCTCTCAGCAGTTCTTCTAATATGTGGCCTACTCATCTCCCACAGACAGGATGCCATATGTGTAATCACCTTATCATGGGCATCGTTCTCGAGCTCAGTCTTCTGAGAAAGTAGAATAGATTATCTTTTAGATTCAGCTTCATCTTCCTCACAACTCTGTCTGAGGTGGTTGAAGGAAGTATTTGCTGCAAAACAACGCTCACACTCTCAAATGCGAAAGCACTCACCAGATATGGGGAAAACTAATCACAACTTCCAGGAAACAAAGGCCTGAAAGAAAGTCAAATTACAACTATGAATGAACTCTACACCACGATGATCCAGGGAGACAGAGGTGAATAAAGGGGATATTACATAGGAAGTATAAGCTGTGCTACCCATGTATCATCATTCTACATGCACAGCTATTGCATAAACACCAAAAAGTAGAGAACTACCATTGCCTCTCAGGACAAGGAATCCGGAATCACAGCAAACACGGTACAGGCCTTAGCACCAGACATGAAATCAAATCTTTGCTCAGCCGAAACCACACTGCCCCACCAATTTTCCTGGTTGGAATCCATCCTCACACCCTCCTTGCTCTGCATTCACAGCTTGTAGTTGCACCATGGACCACATCCAGTATTTGACTGCATGGCAGCCACAGGTGGGAGACATGTCATTCAGTGATATTTTCGGGAAACAGAAATATATCAAAGTCTTTGTCCTGACAGGTGAACTCATTGGAGATATGGAAACTGCTCCCCCTGCTCAATAATTTAATAGATCTTCTAATGTTTTCAGGGTTACCAGCCACAATGAGACCCAGCTCTAGACCTGGACAACAAACAAGGCAAGAACGGAAACTTGCACAAGTGAAGGAATCATAGCATGTGTATGCTCAATAACTGCAAAAAGAAAACAAAATTATGAAACCACAACTTGTTCAGTTAGAATCTGACCACTATGATAACCAAAAACAAGACACCTTCAAAAGGCCAGCAATAGACCCGTGGAATGAAAAATACACAGAGCATCGACACATAACCAGAGACAAAGACCCACCTTCAGATCATTACAACAAGTAAGGTAAGTTAACACTTGCTGAAAGGAAGGGATCACAGCATACTTTCCTTCATTATGGCACTTAGAGTAGGTACATAGTTCAGGTATTTAGTAGGTAGTGAATACACAGTTTGCTCTTCCCAAAGCTCCCATTATGACGTTTGTCATAAGCCCCGAATTAAGCTGTTAGTTAAGAACTGATGACAATATGACAACACAAATGAAGAACCTCCCAGGGCTCCTAGTACAGCTGGAGTAACATGTATTCTAGCCAAGCTTTTTTGTGAAGATGGAACTCACATTGCAGAGTCTAAAATTCCCTTCCACTCTTATAACAAGCAAGCAGACATGAACAAGGGACCACTTGTTGCCAGCCCATTCCTCCACCCACTGAAAAACATGGCAATATGGAACAAAAAGGAAACGTTTCGTTTCTCATCCACATTATCATAGAGAAACAAAAAGGCTGAGGAAAACTGAAACGATTAGCAGTTCTACACGGGGGGCTTATGTGCCGTTTCAAGACACTTTCATCCTACTCAACCACGTGTGCTGTTGGGAAGACAGATGACCGTGCTAATAACGCAAACTTCAATTTGCTACTAACGCAATACGATTGTTCAGAAGAGCTAAAAATGTCAGGAAAAACGGTATGACACGTCAGGAGACAAAATGAGAAATGACCTGATGCCTACTAGAGACAGAAAGCCCAGCTCTAACAAAATTCAAGATAACAGCAGCCCCAGTTCTCCTGCCTCCCACACGAACTGTAACGCTGAGCAACGATCACGCGTTCACCTCCCCGGAACAAAAGCCACCGGGACATGGTCTGGTCACTACACTTCTCAAAAGAAACATCAAGATACATTGGTCGTACAGCAGACTGGGTCAGTGAAAAAACGCATAACACAGTGACAATGTGATAAAAAAACCAAAGTCCTACACAAACGAAACTCAAGCCAACAGCAGCCCCACTTCTCCTGCCTCCTTCTCCTCTCCTGAGTAACGATCCCACGTTCATCTCTCTAGAGCAAGAACCACCAGAACACAGCACGTTGCCGAACGAAGTTTTGATTTCCCTGAAGGCAAAACCTCCCTAGGCAGGACACAGCAGAACGCAGCAGTGAAAGGGCAGAGCAGCAGCAGAGGAAAGCGTCACGGAGAAAGGGCGGTCATTGGAACTCACCGGGGGAGCGGCGGGGTCCTCCCCGAGCAGCGGCGCGGGCTCGTCGGGCGGCGGGCGGGCCGGGAGGGTGTCGCAGCAGCTGGCGCCCGAGAAGCGGAGCTGGCTCTTGCGCGAGTCGGCCGTGAGCGACACCTCGTGCGAATAGGAGTGCAGGAAGGCGCGGACGCCGTCGATGCCCACGAAGTGCGAGGCCGGCACGCCGCGCAAGGCGCCGCTGCCCGCCGCCAGCAGCTGCGAGCGGCGCCAGCGCCGCAGGCGCAGCGTCAGCAGCAGCAGCAGGAAGGCGAGGAAGAGGCAGGACACGGCCGCCACGGCCAGCACCAGCCAGCGCGTCAGGCTGCCGGCCGGCTCGCCAGGCGCCGCCGCCGATGCCGCGCTGCCCAGCTCGGCCAGCAGCTCGGCCACGCTCTCGGCCAGCACCACCGTCAGCGTGGCCGTGGCCGACAGCGCCGGCCGCCCGTGATCCTTCACCACCACCACCAGGCTCTGCCGCGCCGCGTCGCGGGCCAGCGGGAAGCGCGCCGTGCGCACCTCGCCGCTGTGCAGCCCCACGCGGAACAGCCCCGGCTCCGTCGACTTGGCTAGCTCGTACGACAGCCACGCGTTCTGCCCCGCGTCCGCGTCCACCGCCACCACCTTGGCCACCAGCGCCCCGGGCTCGGCCGAGCGCGGCGCCAGCTCCACGCCCGCCCAGCCCGCGCCCGCCGCGAGCGGCGCCGCCGGCGGGTACAGCACCTGCGGCGCGTTGTCGTTCTCGTCCACGATCACCAGCCGCACCGACACGTTGCTGCTCAGCGCCGGCGCGCCGCCGTCCTCCGCCCGCACCCACAGCCCCACCTCGCGCACCTCCTCGTAGTCGAACGAGCGCAGCGCGTACAGCGCGCCCGTCTCCGCCTCCACCGACACGTACGACGACAGCGGCGCGCCCCGCACACGCCCCTCCCCCAGCCGGTACCGCACGCGCGCGTTCTGCCCCCAGTCCGCGTCCCACGCCCGCACCCTCAGCACCAGCGCGCCCGCCGCGTTGTTTTCGGGTACGCGGGCGCTGTAGCGCGCCTCCGCGAACACCGGCGCGTTGTCGTTCACGTCCAGCACCCGTAGCCACAGCACCGCGCTGCTCCACAGCGCCGGCGACCCGCCGTCCGCCGCCCGCACCGTCACGTTGTACTCCGAGACCTGCTCCCGGTCTAGCTCGCGAGCCGTCACCACGCTGTAGTAGCTGCCCCGCGAGCTGTGCAGTCGGAACGGGACGTCGCCGTCCAGCGAGCACCACACCTCTCCGTTCGCTCCCGAGTCCCGGTCTTGCACGTGCAGCAGGGCCACCACCGTTCCTGACGGAGCGTCCTCAGAGATCTCTCTCAGTGCCGACCTCACGGAAACCTCGGGCGCGTTGTCGTTGATGTCAGTCACGGTGATGGCGACCCTTGCCGTGTCGGAAAGGCCCCCGCCGTCTCGTGCCTGTACGTCCATTTCGTACGAGTCGCCTTCCTCGAAGTCCAAGCTTCGTACCAGCGTGATCGCTCCCGTCTCAACGTCCAGATGGAAAATCTCCGAGGACAAGTCCATCGCCTTCTTCAAGGAGTACTTCACATACCCGTTGAGCCCCTCATCGGGGTCGGTGGCCGTGACGATGACGAGGGTGGAGCCCACGGGCACGTCCTCGGGCACGCGCACCGTGTACTCCGCCTGGCTGAACACGGGCGTATTGTCGTTGGCGTCCAGCACCTCCACGCGGATTCGCGCCGTGCCCGTCCGCGCCGGCTCGCCGCCGTCGCTCGCCCTCAGCATCAGCTCGTGAAACGCCGCCTCCTCCCGGTCCAGCGCCTTCGCCAGCACCAGCTCGGGACGCTGATCCCCGCCGGGACCCGTCTGCACGGCCAGCGAGAAGTGCTCGTCGCCGCTTAGCTCGTAGCTCTGCAGGGAATTCAGGCCCGAGTCCGGGTCAAGAGCCTCGGCCAGGGGAAACCGCGAGCCCGGGGCTGTCATCTCGCTAATTTTCTCTTCCAGTTCAATGTTCTTGAAGCTGGGGGCGTTGTCGTTAATGTCCGTGATTTCCACTTCTATTTCGTAAACTTGCATGTCTCCCTCTAATATCACCTCACAGCGAAGCAAGCATTTCTCCACCAGCCGGCACAGCTGCTCTCTGTCTATTCTTTCCGCCGTCACTAAATGTCCCGTCTTTCCGTTCAGGGCGAAATACGGCGTCCTGCCTTCGGAGACAACGCGGACGCCGCTGTCGCTGAGCGCCGGCAGCTGCAGCCCCAGGTCCTTGGCCACGTCACCCACGAACGAGCCCTTCGGCAGCTCCTCGGGAACCGAGTAGCGCAGCTGCCCCCACGCCGCCTCCCACGCCGCCACCAGCACGCTCCACAGCAGGGCTCGCTCCCGACAGCCCCAGAGCCTCCCCGTCGCCCACATCTTCGCCGCGGCCCCGCCGGCAACGCACCAACAACGGCAACGCCGCGCCGCCGTCTCCTGCTACCGATCCCTGTTCACCGCTCACGGCCGCCGCCGCCGGTCCCTCCGCCTCGCTGCAGCACGGCTCCGCACCGCAGGGACGCTCGCAGACCGCCCGGCCGCCGAGAGAACGAGCGAGGGAGCGAGCGAGCCGGGCCGCAGCGGGCGGGGCTGCCTGCAGCGCTCCGGCTTTCCTCTCGCTCCTCCTCGGTCAACAGCGGCGCCCGCAGCCTCCTCCCGGCACTGCAGCCACCGAGCGCTGCCCAGCGCTGTCCGTCCGGCCTGTCTCACCCACAGCCAGCGACCACGGGTCAGTGGCCACGGTGACATTGATTTTTTCTCCAGCGGTGATCTCACGGTTCGGGTTTTCTCCAGACGAGATATTCTTTGATCCTCGATGTGATTACAAGGAGGAAATATGAGACGTCCTGTGGTTATGTTATTTCAACCGCACGGGAAAATCGCATCTGTGCCATTTATGTAAGGTAGCATGACGTGTAGAATATTAGCAGTCTTATCGCAGTAGCACAAAATCAACTGTGCAACTTCCACGAGTTGCACAGATTTTTGTAGCAGTCGTGCTTGCGTTATGTTTCTCTCACTCATTCTGCAGATCAAAAATTAGTCATACAGCCCCATTAGTTCCCCCATTCCCCAATGAATAGCAGCAATGAAGATACTCCCTTAAATAGACACCTGCGATTTCCTTATCGGGTTTTCTCTAAGCCATGCTTTTCAACGGTTGTGCTTTTTCAATGGTTATGTCCAATCATTAACCTAATACTGCCAGATCCACCACTAAACCACGTCCCTAATCAGCACATCTACACGTCTTTTTAATATATCCAGAGATGGTGACTCCAGCACTTCCCTGGGCAGCCTGTACCAATGCCTGAGCACACTCCTCAGTGAATAATTTTTTCCTAATATCCAATCTAAACCTCCCCTGGCAAACCTTGGGGTATTTACTCTTTTCCTAGCTCTTGTACTTCGGAAAAAGAGACGCTACAACCTCCTTTCAGGTAGTCGTAGAGAACGATATGATCTTCCCTCAGTTTCATTTTCTCTAAGCTAAACAACCCAAGTTTCCTCAGCTGTTCTTCAGCAGACCTGTGCGCCAGACCCGTTACCAGCTTCGTTGCTCTTCTTTGGATGTGCTTCAGCACATTAATGTCTTTACTGTAGTGAGAGGCCCAAAACTGAACACAGTACTATTATATGACACAATATTGTTATGTTATGGTACTGAATAAAGTGTTATTTCTTCTACGTGGGGAAAGTAACTTGTTAATTATGTTAAATATAAAAAGTAAAATATTTGATCTTATTTTAAGGTGCCGAATATTACGGTCTTTTCATATTTGTACAAAACCATAATTCCCGCCATGAATGCTTCTAGTGGTTATGTTTGAATGGCTGATACAGGGACAGCAAAAGAAAACTGGTTCTGAAATACAAAATGTGATAGTCACAGCCCCGGAGAACAAGATATATAAGGCTCATGAGCCCAAGTAGCAGGAACTCTTCTTTAAATACTTCACTTCGTACGGAAGACGATCGAAAATTTCCACCCCATCACTTTGCCAGAACCACTGCTCTCCTAAACATGCAGTGGAAATGGCAGTGCGAGTACAGCAAGAAGAATAGCACATACATCTGCCTTGGCTCCCGTACCTATTCTGTATCTCGCATTACCCAATGGAGAGTCATTGCAACCATACGACAAACTGATTGTGTCCAACTTCTTCTTACACGCCTGTTAACTGGACGAGTGCAATTGAATTGCACTAACTGTTGATGCAGCTACAGATAAAGTGAACAACAGTGCAGGAGACAAATACAGCTGCATAACATAAACTACACAAACCATGTTCAAGGTAATGAGGATGGAAACAATTCTCAAAAACAAACCGTCCACCAGGTTTTTCATCATGCAGGATCATTAATTTAAAGCGTGACTACCCAATATAAACGTTTCAATCAACACCTCTCAGCTGAACCCGAAGCTGTAAACACCGAAGAAACAAAAAGCGACGCCACGAGATGCTTGCTGTAAGTGAGAGACGAATACCCCGATATTTCACTTCTTCACGAAGACAAGGACTGTACTCCCCATTCACACTACTCGGGAAAACCCAGGGAAACGGGACGAAAATTAAGAAAAGCTCAAGGGAAAACAGCGAAAGAACGCGGGCTTACAGACCTGTGGTGCGTCGGGGTCGCCGGGCGGCTCTCCCGCGCTGGCGCTGCTGCTCGGACTCCGATTCCCGCTTTCCTTTAGGAAGACACGGGTCTTGCATCAAGTTATCAAGCAAGTTCAAGTATATCAGTTTGGGAAAAAAATGTTGAGGAAGAAAACATGTGTAACACGAGGGAGAAGTCCATCACGTATCTCATCAAGTGACACCATTTATTTATCCCTTTACGAACTCATATCAGAATTGTAGTCAACACCTCTTTCCTGAACCTGAATCTGCGACAATTTAAGAAACAGTAAATGACGCCATTACATGTAAGCTACGACTACTACACCCCGATCAGTCATTTTTACAAGGAAGATGTGGACTAGTACTCCCTATTCTCACCACTCCCCGAAAAGCCAGGAGAACAGGGAAGAAGGTTCAGAATACTTCAACTAAAATACCGAGAGAGCGCGGGCTTACAGACCTGAGGGGCGTCGGGGTCATCGGGCGGCTCTCCCGCGCCGGCGCTGCTGTTCGGGCTTCTCTTCCCGCTGGGCTCCCCGCCCAGAAGCTCCTCCGCGGGCAGGCTGGGCAGCGGCGGCGGCAGCCAAGCGGCCTCGGCCACGGCGCGGCCCGGCGCCACGCACAGGTTGTAGGAGTAGGGCAAGGTGCCCTCGCAGAAGTCGGCCGGGAAGGCGGCGCCGGCCACGGACAAGCGCTGCGCACCCAGGCAGCGCAGGACGGCGGGCGGCCCGGCCCGGCGCAGCCGCGCCAGCACGGCCAGCGCCACGCTCAGCAGGAACAGCGCGGACAGCAGCGCCAGCGCCAGCACCAGGTAGAACTGCAGCTCCGCCGCCGAGTCGGCGCCCGCCGCCCGCTCGCTCAGCCCCGGCAGCGCCTCCTGCAAGCTCTCGGCCAGCACCACGTGCAGCGTGGCCGTGGCCGACAGCGCCGGCTGCCCGTGGTCCTTCACCACGGCCACCAGCCGCTGCTTGGCCGCGTCCCTCTCCGACACGGCCCGCGCCGTGCGCACCTCGCCGCTGTGCAGCCCCACGCGGAACAGCGCCGGCTCCGCCGCCTGCACCAGCTCGTACGATAGCCACGCGTTGCGCCCCGCGTCCGCGTCCACCGCCACCACCTTGGCCACCAGGTACCCGGCCTCGGCCGAACGCGGCACCACCTCGAACGGCTCCAACGCCGGCGCCGACCCCGGCACACTCTCTCTCGCTTCCGGCGCCGGCCAGAGCACCCGCGGCGCGTTGTCGTTGCGGTCCAGCACGAAGACGCGCACCGTCGCCGTCGAGCTCCGCGCCGGCTCCCCGCCGTCCTGCGCCCGCACGACCACGGCGAACTCGCGGCACTGCTCGTAGTCGAAGGAGCGCTGCGCGTACAGCGCGCCGCTCCGCGCCTCCACCGACACGTACGCCGCCGCGTCCGCGCTGCCGCCCGACAGCCAGTAGCTCACGCGACCGTTGGCGCCCGCATCCGCGTCCCGCGCGAGCACGCGCAGCACCGGCGCGCCCGCCGCGTTGTTCTCCGCCACGTAGGCGCTGTAGGCGGCCTCCTCGAACACCGGCGCGTTGTCGTTCACGTCTGACACCTCCAGCACCAGCGCCGTGCTGCTCGACAGCGACGGCCGGCCCCGGTCCCTGGCCACCACCGTTACGCGGTGCTCGGCCGCCTGCTCCCGGTCCAGTGTGCTCGCCGTCACCACTTTGTACGAGCCGCCCGACGACGACACGAGCGACAGCGGCGACTCGCCCGACAGCTCGCACAACACCTCCCCGTTCTCCCCGGAGTCCGGATCGTCCACGTTCAGGAGGGCCACCACCGTGCCGGCCGGCGCGTCCTCGGGCACCGGGCTAGATACCGATGTCAGTATCACGTCGGGCGCATTGTCGTTGACGTCCAGTACCTCCACCTCCACTTCGCAGTGCGCAAGCAGGCCTCCCCCGTCCTTCACCTCCACCAACAGCGTGTAGCCTCGCGTGTCCTCGAAGTCCAACGTTTCTTTCAGTGTGATCATCCCGCTCTCCGCGTCCACCACGAACTTCTGAAGCACCTTGGCCGGCATTTTCCCGAACCTGTATGTGATGCGGGCGTTCGTCCCGGCATCCGCATCAGAGGCGGAGACGATCACCACCGTCGACCCCGGCGGCGCGTCCTCCAGCAGGGTCGCGCGGTACCGGTCCTGCGCGAACACGGGCGCGTTATCGTTGGCGTCGGTGACGTTGATGCAGAGCTGGGCGGTGCCGCTCCGGGGCGGGTCACCGCCGTCCAGCGCCGTCAGCACCAGACGCAGGCTCGGCTCGCGCTCCCGGTCCAGCGCGCGGCGCAGCACCAGCTCCGCGAACTTGCTGCCGTCCGGACTCTCCTTCACCTCCACCGCGAAGTACCCGTTGGCCTCCAGCTCGTAGCCCTGCAGCGAGTTGCTGCCCACGTCCGGGTCTTCTGCCATGCCCAAGGCAAAGCGAGCACCAGGAGATGTCAGCTCGTTGATCTCCAGCTGGAAATTGTCTCGCAAGAAGCGCGGGGCGTTGTCGTTGACGTCCTGAATGGCCACCTCGACATGGAAAACATTGAGTGGGTTCTGCACCAGCGCCTCGAAGCTGACTGAGCAGGATGCCGCCTCGCCGCACATCTCCTCCCGGTCCAGCCTCTCGCTCATGTACAGGTTCCCGTTCTGCCCGCTCACCGTGAAGTATTGTAGCTGCCTTTTCGTGGCAGTCGCCAATCGGAGCTTGCGTGCCGGTAGTTCCGCCGGGCTCAGCCCCAGGTCCCTCGCCAGCGGCCCCACCAGCGAACCTCTGCCCAGCTCCTCGGGGATGGTGTAACGGAGCCGCTCCGCCGCCGCCCGCCAGCACAATCCCAGCAGCAATGCGGGCAGCAGCACTGGCCCGCCTGCTCGCCTCTGTCCGCCCGCCATTCTCGGCAGCGCTCGCCGCGCTTCTCCCTCCTGCCGCAGCCCTACCTCCTTCTAGCCCCTCTCCGCAAACGGCGCAGGGGCCGCCGGAGGGCAGCGAGCGATGTGGGCGCTGGTCCCCAGTCCGCGCCGCCTCTCACCGCTGCTGCCCGTGCCGCTGCCGCTGTGGCCGGCGCCGGGCGAGTGAGCAGCCTGCGGGGGCAGGACGCTGCGGCGAATCCGGCTACGGCTCCGGCTCCAGTGCCGCTCCGCCTCGGCCAACAGCGGCACCCGGAGGCGCCGCGACGCCACCGCAGCCGCCTGATGCCTGAGCTCCCGGGGACCCGTGGTTCTCAACGGGGTATCGTGCCTTCAGCCGTTTTCGGAGTCTCTGTTTCATTAAAATCAGGAAGTGCAGAAGCTCTCGCTTGCTGCGAATCTAAAGGTATTTCGAAGTGATAGACGCTGTCAAGTGCTTATATGTCCTCTCCTTGAGCCGCAATGAATCGCCATCTGTAAATATTCGCAGCACAGCTTCTCTAAACAAAATCAAGATGGGACTGTAAGATCAAAATACAATCGTATATGTAGGGAAGAGATTTTTAGCACTCTGTCAGGTATTTTGAATTTGTTTTCATTACCTAGGACGAATACCGAGAAAGAAATAACTCATGTTCGGGTAACTGATAGAGGATTAGAAACAGTATGAAGCAAAAGTGATTTGGATCCTTCAACACAATGCCTGCAAAGGGTTTCCATCTTCTGTGTGTTTCTTCCTTTTGCTTATGTAAGTCTCTGACTTTTCTCCCATTGTTGAGTTTTATTTTAGGGAGAAGAAAAATTACACTGAGAACTATATCACTGTGGAGGTAATGTGTAGAGTTCAATGCTGAGACAGCAGAATAATCTTCCTATTTTTTTTTCTGATTCACAAAGCTCCTTCTCCATACTAATGGGGCTGACAATGAGAAAGGGTCAAGACGTTGCCTGTTTCACAGTCATAGAATGGTTTGAGTGTGAAGAGAACTTTAAAGATCATCTAGTCCAACCCTTCTACCATGGTGGGGACATCCATCAAAGGACTGGGTTGATCAAAGCGTCGTCCAACCTGACCTTGAACCCTTCCAATTATGACGCATCCATAACTTCTCTGTGTAACTTGTTCATGTGTCTTGCAAACCTTACGGTAAAACAGTTCATCATGTTCAATTGAAACCTCTGCTCTTTTGGTTTAAAACTGTTGTCACTTGTGCTGTCAAAACAGGCCCTGCTAAAAACTCTCTATCTTTCTTACAAGCCCCCTTTATATATCAAAAGGACACCATAAGATCTCCACAGACACTTTTCTTCTCTAGACTGACCCACCTCAACTCTTTCAGCCTTTAATGATTTTTCTGACCCTGCTCTGGACCCAGGTGGGTTTTGTTCTGTATGCCCTAGGGATGGATGCAGTACTTCAGGTGGACATTGCCAATGTCCCATTTGTCTTCCACAAGTACCCCCAAGTCCTTCTCTGCAATGCTGTTCCAATCCCCCAGTCTGTATTGGAACTGAGGATTGTCCCACCCCAGGTGTAGGACCTTGCACTTCAAAAGAACTCACTTCTCAAGTCTGTGAAGGTCCCTCTGGATGACATCACTTCCTTTGAACAAATCAACTCAGCTTGGTGATGTCTGCAAATGTGCTGAAGGTGCACTCAGGCCCATTCTCTGTGTCACTGATCAAGATACTACACAGTACTAGTCCCAGTATGGACCCTTGAGGAACACCACATTATTACTGGTTTTCATTTGGATTTGAGTCATGGACTACAATTCTTTGCATGTGGCCATCCAGCCAGTTCCTTCTCCATCTAACAGTCCCATAGCTCTCCAGTTTAGCAATCAGCATGTTTTGGAGTACCATGAGGGGTCACCCTGCATAGGTTCTGTCACTGACTCCCAGTTTGTTTATGGAAACCTTGCCTGGGCTGGGTTGCCACTCAGTGCTTTAAGGACTACAGGACAGATGGTTTTGCTTTCTTTCACTAGAGACAAGTGTGTTTCTGGAAGCACACTTATGTCTATAAAAGCCTTTCTCTCTACAGCTGTAAACACCAAAGGTGTGTACAGGAACCCCATTTCCCATTTGATCAGACACCCTGAGGTCAACATGTAGCTCATGCAACAAGCAAGGGAAAAGTAGATATAAACATACTGAAATGAACAGATCAGGTGGAATAACATTTCTTAGGCCAAACATATTGATCAGAAGGAATTCAGATTGCATGGTACCACAACTGTGCACCTAAGGGAGTAACTACGATGAACAGGGAAGTGACCATCTCTTTTTCTATGCTTCACTCCTGTCAACAGATCTCCCCCAAATAATTGCACCAACCCTTCACAACTTAGAAGTTTGCTTCTGAGCCCATAACTGGCAAAAACATATCATGGAGGGGTAATGCCATCACACCAAGAAGGGAGATTTAGTACATTTGTCTGCTCACCACCATTCTGAGGAGAAGCAGAAGGATTCTAAAGCATTCTAAAGCACATGAATGATAAATGGCCAAAATAAAAGAAGAGCAGTTATCCAACAGAGATTGCAAATTAATGGCTTAGGGACAATCACCTCTCTTTTATCATATGCACTGTTCTGCAGAGATGTGACTTGAGGTTATGCTTTCATCCACTCTCCGTACCAAAGAACAGAACAAAAAGGTACGCTCACATCTCCTTCTTTTCACACTTGCTGTACCACGATGCACTAAACCACAATGGATTGACAAATGAGAACACACTGCAACTTACACCTAAACCTACATACATAGGAGGGAAGGAAAAAGAGCAAAATCAGAGAAGCAACTCAAGAAAGCATTGATAGGAAAGTGTTGTCAGAGAAACTCTCTGTGAGGACATTTCAGTCTTCACTGCAGACATGGAAATTCATCCCTGAGAGCAGCCAGAAGTTGTTAACCTCTAAAGCTACAAGTGCAACCCTGAAGACTTGCTCTGGCCTACATAGTACAAAAAACTCACCATCTCTCAGTAATTTTTAATACCATGTGGCCTCCTCACCTCCCACAAATATGAAGCTGTAAGTTTAAATGTCCAGAAATGGGGAAAATTAACCACAACCTTCCAGGAAACAAAAGCCTGAAAAAATATATTTACAACTATGAAGAAACTCTACATTGCAAAGGTTTCACATAGGAATAATAAGCTGTTTGACACATGCATCATAATTCTAGGTACATACTTATGCTCAAATAGTTTATTATTGGAGGATTACCATTGCCTTTCAGGACAGGGAATCCAGCAACACAGCATCAATGGCACAGGAATGAAATCAAACCATTGCTTAGCCAAAACCATAGTGACTCACCAATTTTCCTGGTTGGAATCCAGCATCTCACCCTCCTTGCTCTGCATCCGCAGCCTTTGGTTGCACTGTGGACAATATCCAGCTTTTGCCTCTATGTCAGCCACAGGTGAATGAGCATATAATTCAGTGACATTTTGGGGGAAAAGTGGACTATCAAAGCCTTTGTCTTGGCGGCTGAACACTCTCAAGTTATGGGTGAAAATTGCTCCCCCAACCTGATAATTTTAACAGCTCTCTTCTTTAAAGACTATCAGCAAACCGAGGCGCAGTTTTGGAACATGAGAAGAAACATGAAAGGAATGGGAGAACTAGAGAAGTGAAGGACTTGTAGCTTAATATTTCCAATTATGTCAACTGTAGTAGCTACACAAGAAGTGTTTCTAGTTGGCAATAGAAATATTCATCAGCTCTTAGTAACGGTTTTACAGTGTCTGACCTGCTCATCTTCCACAATTATGAAGCCATAAGTGTATGTACCTTATAATAGGCATCATTCTCAAACTCAGTCTCCCGAGTAACTACAGCAGATTATGCTTTTCCTTTTTCTTCCTTTTCTTAGAAACTACAATTCTGTCTTAGGTGATGGAAGGAAGTATTGCTGCAAAACAAAACTCACACTTTCAAATGCAAAAAGCACTGTTCAGAAATGGGAAAAATGAACCACAACCTTCCAGGAAACAAAGTCCTGAAGAAAGTCTAACTATAAATATGAAGAAACTCTACATTGCAAAACTACAGGGAGACAGAGATGGATAAATCAGATTTCACACAGGAATCATAACCTGTTCTATCCATGTGCCATAATTCTAGGTACAGACACTCAAATATTTTATTATCAGAGGACTACCATTGCCTTTCAAGACAGGGAATCTAGAAACACAGCATGGAAGGCACAGGGATTGGCAACAGGCATGAAATCAAACTATTGTCCAGCCAAGACCTTATTGGTCCACCTATTTTCCTGGTTGGAACTCAGTCTGCCATCCTGCTTGCCCTGCATTCACAGCCTTTGGTTACACAGTGGAAAATATCTGACTTTTGCCTATATGTTGTCAACAGGTGAATCTGCATTTCATTCAGCGACGTTTTGGGAAAACAGTGGACTATCAAAGTCTTTGTCTTGGCAGCTGAACATCTTCAAGGTGTGGGTGGAAACTGCTGCCCCAGCCTGATCATTTCAACAGATCTTTCTTTTTAAGGACTATCAGCTAAAATGTGGCACAGTTTTGGGATATGAGGAAAAATAAGGAAGAATCAGAAACCTAGAGAAGCAAAGGAATCATAGGTTAACATTCAGGTTATTTAAATTGTAGTAGGTACATGAGAAGGTTTTCTAGTTGGTAAAAATTACATGGGAGGATCACACAGGAGTTTACACCAAAGACCATAGCCACAGTTCTCCAAGTCATTTATTTGGACAATAAAAAAGGAAAATGAACTGAAGCTCAACTATGGGCCCCATTTAACGACTTGGAGAAAATGAACATTTATACCTGTTTAGATATTTCAAACTATACTATGGTGAACTCTTCCACCAGTCCTGTCTCTCTGCAGAGTCAAGATATCACTTTATTATGAGAATGCACAATGTCTAGTGCTAAATGATAAAACCACCATGCTATCACACCTTCTTCTCAGTACTTATGCAATTTATACTTTTGATTTTGGTTAGACCTCCCCACATTTACACCCTCTTTCCAGGATTGCATGGTAATATACAAATGGTGAGACAAACATTTTCTTGTATTTCACATGCACATGGGTTAGGGTCTTTACTTGGGCACAGGTCTTCTCATGTGTGGATGTCATTTTTAGTATGATAATGAGCTTATAATGAACAAAGTTCATCTAAGGAACACTCTATCTAACAGTCTTAAGACATATGTTAAACAAACTTAACTAATCATGCATGTTCCAATATGTTCAAACCGCAAGGAGAGAAACTCACTCAAATCACTCTGTTTAAGGAGCAGACTGACTCAGTACTGGTCCACTGCTTGTATATTCTTGTTAGCAATTACTGACTAGATATACTTGTTTAATTGGTAATGACTACAGTGTATTTTCAAGTGCAAGCACATCCAGCTCCATTTGAAATAAGTCAGACTTAAAAGACGGAATCAGCAAAAAACATCTCCCATTTTCTCCAGTACCCCTTCACACACAGACACTCAGAGACTTCCTCAAATAGTCACAACTTTTACAATTCCCTTTCATCTTCTTAACAGGCAGACATTGACAAGGGAACACTTGTTGCCCAGACCATTCCTCCATCTCCTGCAAAAACATGGCAACATGAACCAATACAGTGACATTTTGTTTCTTATCCACATTATCATGGAGACACAGGAAGGCTGAGAAAAGCAGAAATGATGGGCAGCTCAGTTCTACGTGGGGGCCTTAATGTTCCATTTCAAGACACTCCCATCCTTCTCAAGCACATGTGCTGTCAGGAAGACATCTGACCATGCTACTTAGGCAAACTTTCATTTGCGAATAGCAAATAGCACACATCAATTTGGAAAAGTTAATAGTGTCAGGAAAAATGGTATGATATGTCTCAGGTGACAAAATGAGAAATGACCTGGCATGTAATTAAAAAGCCCCTGGCAAATGAAACTCAAGCCAACAGAGCCCCACTTCTCCTATCACCCACACAAGCTGTAAGAGTGAGCAACAATCCTTTGTTAAACTCCCTAGAGCAAGAGCCACCAGCACACAGTGCATTACTGAACGAGGCTTTGCATTCCCTGTAACCGAATGTCTCTACACAGTATGCAGAACACAGTGGGGAAAGGGCAGAGAAGCAGCAGAGAGAAGGTGAGCATGAGAACTGTACTTGCACTCAGACAACTGGAACAGACGTGACCTTCCCCTTCAGATTGAGCACCCTGAGATCTAGTTGCCAAAAAGTACATGGGAGGATCACACAGGAGTTTGCACTAAAGACCATAGCCACAGTTCTTCAAGACATTTATTTGGACAATAAGAAAAGGAAAATGCAGAGGAGCACAACTATGGGCCCTGTTGAACAACTAGGAGAAATGAAACATTTACACCTCCCTTTTAGACATTACAAACTATAGCACAGTGAGATCTTCCACCTGCCCTGTCTGTGCAGACCAAATGCTTCAGCATGCTCCAGTACCGCAAAACAAGAAGGATAACTTTGCAGACGAATATCATTGAAATGTTGCACATACAACTTTTCCTGATTGAGACCATGTACCACAACATGGATAAATGCATTAAGTCTTCTCTGCTCATCACACTCATTTCAAGACACATAAAATGCTGTGAAGGGCATATGCAACATGTAGCTCAGTTAAAGGCTCAGTCATCGGTATCATCTCAAAACACCATCATGCATATGGGAAATTTGGAAGAGATGTGACTCTGCAACTGTTATTGAAATGTTTGGCTCTATGTCCAATGATTACCATTCACAGGAAAAGCTGTACTAGACATGACAGTACATAAAATCAGTACTTTCCACACATTACTTCATTGGAGTAGAGGCATTAATAACAGCTGAAGGATGGTCAAGGCTGGGAAAAGCTGAACAGAATGAGGAGAAAAATTGACATCTCAGTCTCATAAGTACATATATGTGGAAAAACTATGTTTCACATAGAAATTACTAGAAATAGTAACCCAGAGTCATATTTGCACTTCCGTGGCTATTACCTGCAGACAAATTTGTCAGAAGATTGTCATCTCCTTTCAGAATGTGGGCAAAGAGGTGGCAGAGGCCTTGGCACTAGGCATGACATTAAAGCACTGCCCAGACAGATGGAGCACACAACCCTCTCTTCTTTTGCTTCCAGGCCAGTCTCTTGCTGATCTTGTACTGACTTCTCACCATGTGTATGTGACAAGCAAGGGCATTTTTTCTCAGGTGCATGATCAGACACACAGAGGCCAACCTTTACCTCATCACAAGAAGCAAGACAAGCCTTTAAATACTTTTCACAGGGAACATCATGCAAATAAAAAGCACAGTGATAAAGCCACAAGAAGCCAGTGATATTGAAAAAGATTACACGTTCAGGCACAGTTTTGGAACACCAGAAATAAACGCCAGGATTCATCAAAACACAAGCCAGGTCTCCACCAGTACCTCATCACACACAACAGTCTCCTCAAACATTTCACAGCTCGAATCATTGTCAATGAGCATCAGATGGACTTCACTCAAAGACAAGTTCTACAGACAACTTATCCTAACTATAGATAGTATTTGACTTCTCAGCATGCATATGTGACAAGCAAGAGCATTTCCTCCAGTAACATTTTAAGGAAACGTGTCTATGGAAGTCCTCCTCTTTACATCTGTAAACATGAAAGACATATACAGGACAGTAAGGAAAAGGTAACAGATGATGGGATCTTCCACACAGAGAGACCAAGGTTCACATTCAGATCATTACAATGAGCAAGACAACAAGGTAATACCTGCAGAAAGGATCAGAACATACGCTTCCAGATTATGGCTTTTAGAGAAGATACATAACGCAGGTATTTAGTAGGGGATGCATAATCATTTGGCTCTAGCATTTATAATTAATACATAGTTAAACTATTAACACATATATTTTTTAATTACTACATACTTAAGCTTTTATTTACACCACAACAACCTGCAAACACACATGAGGAACTTCCCAGGGCTCCCAACACAGCTGAAATGACATGTCTTAGGCCAAACTGACTTGGGAAGAAGAAACTCACGTTGCAACATACTGCAGAAGGGTATTGAAATGGGAAAGCAACAAGTCGTATCTGTTGTTACCTTTAGGAGGCCCCCCTGAACAGCTCCCATGAGCCGTCTCCATGCCTTCACAACTTGCACTATATTGTTTTGTCCATATAATTAGCAGGTACATGTCATCAAAGAGCCCACTGCCCAGACCATTTCTATATAAAGTGAAGCAGGCTCAGATCATGGACTTCACATATATTTTTCACATCTCTCTGATGACATGAAGATACACTGTATCCACACTACACTTCAGAAAAGAAACATCAAGGTTCTAAAGATAAAAGGAGTAGCTGCCCTGCAGGAAAAGACTGAGTCAGCATGTGACAATAGTGACGACATAATGAAAACATAAAGCCCTGCGCTAACAAAACTCAAGCCAGCAGCAGCCCCACTCTTCCTGCCTCCCACACCAGCTGCAGCCCTTATCAACGATGAAAGGTTCACGTAAACAGACCAAGAGTCACCAGCACACAGCGCGTTGCCTGGCGAAGCTTTGCCTTCCCTTTAACCAAACCTCCCTAGGCGGGACGAAGCAGAACGCGGCGGGGAAAGGGCAGAGACGCAGCAGAGGGAAGCGTCGCGGAGAAAGGGCGGTCATTGGAACTCACCGGGGGAGCGGCGGGGTCCTCCCCGAGCAGCGGCGCGGGCTCGTCGGGCGGCGGGCGGGCGGGAAGGGTGTCGCAGCAGCTGGCGCCCGAGAAGCGGAGCTGGCTCTTGCGCGAGTCGGCCGTGAGCGACACCTCGTGCGAGTAGGAGTGCAGGAAGGCGCGGACGCCGTCGATGCCCACGAAGTGCGAGGCCGGCACGCCGCGCAAGGCGCCGCTGTCTGCCGCCAGCAGCTGCGAGCGGCGCCAGCGCCGCAGGCGCAGCGCCAGCAGCAGCAGCAGGAAGGCGAGGAAGAGGCAGGACACGGCCGCCACGGCCAGCACCAGCCAGCGCGTCAGGCTGCCGGCCGGCTCGCCCGGCGCCGCCGCCGATGCCGCGCTGCCCAGCTCGGCCAGCAGCTCGGCCACGCTCTCGGCCAGCACCACCGTCAGCGTGGCCGTGGCCGACAGCGCCGGCCGCCCGTGGTCCTTCACCACCACCACCAGGCTCTGCCGCGCCGCGTCGCGGGCCAGCGGGAAGCGCGCCGTGCGCACCTCGCCGCTGTGCAGCCCCACGCGGAACAGCCCCGGCTCCGTCGCCTTGGCCAGCTCGTACGACAGCCACGCGTTCTGCCCCGCGTCCGCGTCCACCGCCACCACCTTGGCCACCAGCGCCCCGGGCTCGGCCGAGCGCGGCGCCAGCTCCACGCCCGCCCAGCCCGCGCCCGCCGCGAGCGGCGCCGCCGGCGGGTACAGCACCTGCGGCGCGTTGTCGTTCTCGTCCACGATCACCAGCCGCACCGACACGTTGCTGCTCAGCGCCGGCGCGCCGCCGTCCTCCGCCCGCACCCACAGCCCCACCTCGCGCACCTCCTCGTAGTCGAACGAGCGCAGAGCGTACAGCGCGCCCGTCTCCGCCTCCACCGACACGTAGGATGACAGCGGCGCGCCCCGGACATGCCCCTCCCCCAGCCGGTACCGCACGCGCGCGTTCTGTCCCCAGTCCGCGTCCCACGCCCGCACCCTCAGCACCAGCGCGCCCGCCGCGTTGTTCTCGGGCACGCGGGCGCTGTAGCGCGCCTCCGCGAACACCGGCGTGTTGTCGTTCACGTCCAGCACCCGCAGCCACAGCACCGCGCTGCTCCACAGCGCCGGCGACCCGCCGTCCGCCGCCTGTACAGTCAGGTTGTACTCCGACACATGCTCCCGGTCCAGCTCCTCAGCAGTGACCAGGCGGTAGTAATTATCAAACGACTTCTCCAGACGGAAGGGGACGCTGTCGCCGATGCTGCACCGCACCTCGCCGTTCGGCCCCGAGTCCCGGTCCTTCACTTGCAGGAGGGCCACTACCGTCCCCGGCGGAGCGTCTTCAGAGATCGTACTCTGTACCGACTGTATCGATATCTGAGGCTCGTTGTCGTTGACGTCTGTCACGGTGATCGCGACTTTAGCCGTATCAGAATGGTCTCCTCCGTCGCGCGCCTGCACCTCCAGTTCATGTGACGATAATTCTTCGAAGTCCATGTCATCCTCAAGGGATATTTCTCCTGTCTCAGAGTTCAGGTGGAAAATTTCGGATGCCCGACCTGAAATTTTATGGAAACTGTACTTCACGTGCCCGTTAAGTCCCTCGTCGGCATCGGTGGCCGTGACGGTGACGAGGGTGGAGCCCACGGGCACGTCCTCCGGCACACGCACCGTGTACTCCGCCTGGCTGAACACGGGCGCGTTGTCGTTGGCGTCCAGCACCGCCACGCGGATCCGCGCCGTGCCCGTCCGCGCCGGCTCGCCGCCGTCGCTCGCCCTCAGCATCAGCTCGTGAAACGCCTCCTCCTCCCGGTCCAGCGCCTTCGCCAGCACCAGCTCGAGACGCTGATCCCCGCCGGGGCCCGTCAGCACGGCCAGCGAGAAGTGCTCGTCGCCGCTTAGCTCGTAGCTCTGCACAGAATTCGGTCCTGAATCTGGGTCGTGAGCCTCGGCGAGGGGAAAACGCCACCCCGGGGCTGTCGCCTCGCTTATTCTCAGTTCTGTTTCTGCCTCTCGGAAACTGGGGGAGTTGTCGTTAACGTCCGTGATCTCCACTTCGATTCCGTAAACCTGCATTTCACCCTCCACTATCACCCCACATCGCAGCATGCACTTCTCCAGCACTCGGCACAGCTGCTCTCTGTCTATCCTCTCCGCCGTCACTAAATGTCCCGTCTTTCCGTGCAGGGCGAAATACGGCGTCCTACTTTCGGAGATAATGCGGACGCCGGGGTCGGTGAGCGCTGGCAGCTGCAGCCCCAGGTCCTTGGCCACGTCTCCCACGAACGAGCCTTTGGGCATCTCCTCGGGAACCGAGTAGTGCAGCTGTCCCCACGCCGCCTCCCACGCCGCCACCAGCACGCCCCACAGCAGGGCTCGCTCCCGCCGACCCCAGCGCCTCCCCGCCGCCCACATTTCTGCCGCAGCTTCGCCGGCAACGCACCAACAACAGCTCTGGCTCCGGCCTCTTTTCGCCGCTCCCGGCAGCTGCCACCGGCCCCTCCGCCTCGCCGCAGCACGGCTCCGCACCGCGGGGACACTCGCAGATCGCCCGGCCGCCGAGCCAGCCAGCGAGCGAGCGAGCGAGCCGGGCAGCAGCGGGCGGGGCTGCCTGCAGCGCTCCGGCCTTCCTCTCGCTCCTCCTCGGTCAACAGCGGCGCCCGCAGCCTCCTCGTGGCACTGCAGTCACCGAGCGCTGCCCAGCGCTGCCCGTCCGGCCTGTCCCACTCACAGCTCGCGGCCACGGGACAGTGGCCACGGAGACATCGCTTCCCTCCAGGGGTGAGTGATCTCCTGCGTCGGCTCTTCTCCAGAGGAGCTTTTCGTTTTCCTCTATCTACAACCGGAAGAAAGGCAGAGTCCTCCTTTTGATCTGTTATTTCTAGCACATGGGAATTTTTTTATTTTAAATGGTAGTGTTCTGTAACACAGAATCTTTCTCAGGGTGATGTGTAGACTGTTATGAGGCCTTCCCATTAGTCTAAAAGCACAATTCCTGGAATGGCCCTCAAAAGATGTGAGGGTACACGGCAGAAGCAAAGGAATAATCTGTAACTTCTCCATTCAAGGAGTCACACGTACATTCCCTTGGGAGTCCAACACCAAAGCAGCATTAAACAAAGTGGGTTTTGTTAGCTGTCAACCAGGTTCAAGTACATAACTTTGGGAAAAAGCGATCAGGAAGGAAAAAAATTTCCAGCACCAAGTGTCAACCCTGTTTTCGTTACCTCACTGTGTAGAATTAGTGAAGGATTAGTGGATCTCATTATAGAGTCAGGATCCACCACTCACTGTTACTGACATTTCAGACAACATAAGCTCTCAGCTGAACCTGAACCTGTGACTGCTGATGGAAGTGCCAACACCCACTTCGTACTCTGAATGGAATGGGGTAATACTCTTCCTACTTCCATTCCTTCATAGACACATAAATCAGCACTTCTGATCCATATAACGCAGGAAAACCCGGGAGAAACAGGAAGGAGGCGCAGGAATCACAGAATGTTAGGGATTGGAAGTGACCTCAAAAGCTCATCCAGTCCAATCCCCCTGCCAGAGTCATAACACTTAGATGAGGCTAAACAGGAATGTGTCCAGGCGGGTTTTGAATGTCTCCAGAATAGAATATTCTACAACACCCCTGGGCAGCCTGTTCCAGTGTTCTGTTACCCTTACTGAGAAGAAATTTCTTCTCAAATTTAAGTGGAACGTCTTGTGTTACAGTTTGAACCCATTACCCCTTGTCCTACCGTTGGTTGTCACCAAGAAGAGCCTGGCTCTGTTCTTGTGGCACTCACCCTTTATATATTTGTCAACATTAATAAGGTCACCCCTCAGCCTCCTCTTCTCCAAGCTCCAGAGCCCCAGCTCCCTCCGCCTTCCCTCACACGGGAGATGCTCCACTCCCTTAATCATCTTTGTTGCCCTGCACTGGACTCTCTCCAGCAGTTCCCTGTCCTTCTGGAACTGAGAGTCCCAGAACTGAACACAATATTCCAGGTGTGGTCTCCCCAGGGCAGAATAGAGGGGAAGGAGAACCTCTCTGACCTACTGACCACCCCCCTTCTAATCCACCCCAGGTACCATTGGCCTTCCTGGCCACAAGGGCACAGTGCTGGCTCATGGTCATCCTGCTGTCCACCAGGACTCCCAGGTCCCTTTCCCCTACACTGCTCTCTAATAAGTCATTCCCCAATTTATACTGGAACCTGGGGTTGTTCCTGCCCAGATGACAGACTCTACACTTGCCCTTGTTTTATTTCATTACATTTTTCCCCGCCCAACTCTCCAGCCTGTCCAGGTCTCTGGATGGCAGCACAGCCTTCTGGCATGTCAGCCACTCCTCCCAGCTTGGTGTCATCAGCAAACTTGCTGATAGTGCACTCTATTCCCTCATCCAAGTCATTGATGAATATACTGAATAATACTGGCCCCAGTACTGAGCCCTGAGGCACTGCGCTAGATACAGGCCTCATGGAAGGATCTTGGTCTACCAATACTAATGCATACTATTTTATACAGCACAAGTTGTGGACACAAAAATTCTCAGCTGAATCTGAATGCATGAGAAACTAAGGATGCCACCAACAACTGCCTGCTCTGAGTTGGAAAACAAGCAAACAAACAAACAACAACAACAACGAACAACAACCTTTATTTTTTTTTGTCTTGTGAACGACTAACATCAGC
This sequence comes from Columba livia, assembly GCF_036013475.1. Taxonomy (NCBI): domain Eukaryota; kingdom Metazoa; phylum Chordata; class Aves; order Columbiformes; family Columbidae; genus Columba; species Columba livia. The sequence goes on along the minus strand of NC_088615.1, from coordinate 17,915,222 downwards.
AGAGCTCATTACATTTTACACTTTCACCACAAATCTACAATTTCGTCCAGCAAATAACCATGGTAGTAAATACATAAATTTCAATAATTGATTCACAAGGCATTTGCTCACTGTTCCCATGCAACTGATTTCAGAGCAGAGCAAAGCAGTTGTCCTTGATGGACTTTATCCTCAGCCTTTCTGCAGACCAAAAATGCACCATGGAGTAAGGCAACTACTTGTGAAGTCAGAACAGTCAGTCCCTGGATCCTGAAGTACAAGGATTCCCAAACATTTAACACTACCACAAGGCAGCAATGAAATCCCACCTCAAAAGGAGGGAGGGTCCACCCTTCTCTCTTGATTTTGTTACTTCTCAGTATCGAGGCTGGTCTTATTCATACTCCGTTTACCCCTTTTCTCTGACCACCATTTTGGATTTTTTTAATAATAAACTTACATTACAGACTGTGCTTACACATAGGATTCAGTACTCCCTTCTAGAGTAACTCAGCAGCAGGTAGTGGTATATATCCACTCTCAGTCAGGGAGATCATTACCAACATAAAAAAAAAAAAAGGACCGAAAAATTTAGACCTTGTCCCATATGAGAGCTCCTGAGTATGGGTGATTGTTCAGGAAACATCACCAAACACTTGGAACATCTAAAGATGCAAATAATATTGAAAAAAAAAAAACTTAGCGGACAGATTTTACCTTTTAATTGTAATATATAAATTTAGGGTTGGGATAGTTTATACACGATTACCTGGAAAAATCATGCCTGTGTAATATTTATCCGTCCCAATAAGGCAGCCATTTCCACGGCAACTTTCTTCCAAAAAATGAGAGAGCACACGGAGGAAGATGAGAATATTCAATAGGGTGGAACCACTTGTAATTTCGTAATTCATGGAGCTACACGCACATTTCCTTTAGGAAGACACGGGTCTTGCATCAAGTTATCAAGCAAGTTCAAGTATATCAGTTTGGGAAAAAATTGTTGAGGAAGAAAATATGTGTAACACGAGGGAGAAGTCCATCACGTATCTCATCATGGGACACCATTAATTTATCACTTTACGAACTCATATCAGAATTGTAGTCAACACCTCTTAACTGAACCTGAATCTGCGACAACTTAAGAAACAGTAAATGACGCCATTACATGTAAGCTACGACTACTATACCCCGATCAGTCATTTTTACAAGGAAGATGTGGACTAGTACTCCCTATTCTCACCACTCCCCGAAAAGCCAGGAGAATAGGGAAGAAGGTTCAGAATACTTCAACTAAAATACCGAGAGAGCGCGGACTTACAGACCTGCGGTGCGTCGGGGTCGGCAGGCGGCTCTCCCGCGCCGGCGCTGCTGCTCAGGCTTCTCTTCCCGCTGGGCTCCCCGCCCAGAAGCTCCTCCGCGGGCAGGCTGGGAAGCGGCGGCGGCAGCCAAGCGGCCTCGGCCACGGCGCGGCCCGACGCCACGCACAGGTTGTAGGAGTAGGGCAAGGTGCCCTCGCAGAAGTCGGCCGGGAAGGCGGCGCCGGCCACGGACAAGCGCTGCGCGCCCAGGCAGCGCAGGACGGCGGGCGGCCCGGCCCGGCGCAGCCGCGCCAGCACGGCCAGCGCCACGCTCAGCAGGAACAGCGCGGACAGCAGCGCCAGCGCCAGCACCAGGTAAAACTGCAGCTCCGCCGCCGAGTCGGCGCCCGCCGCCCGCTCGCTCAGCTCCGGCAGCGCCTCCTGCAAGCTCTCGGCCAGCACCACGTGCAGCGTGGCCGTGGCCGACAGCGCCGGCTGCCCGTGGTCCTTCACCACGGCCACCAGCCGCTGCTTGGCCGCGTCCCTCTCCGACACGGCCCGCGCCGTGCGCACCTCGCCGCTGTGCAGCCCCACGCGGAACAGCGCCGGCTCCGCCGCCTGCACCAGCTCGTACGATAGCCACGCGTTGCGCCCCGCGTCCGCGTCCACCGCCACCACCTTGGCCACCAGGTACCCGGCCTCGGCCGAACGCGGCACCACCTCGAACGGCTCCAACGCCGGCGCCGACCCCGGCACTCTCTCTCTCGCTTCCGGCGCCGGCCAGAGCACCCGCGGCGCGTTGTCGTTGCGGTCCAGCACGAAGACGCGCACCGTCGCCGTCGAGCTCCGCGCCGGCTCCCCGCCGTCCTGCGCCCGCACGACCACGGCGAACTCGCGGCACTGCTCGTAGTCGAAGGAGCGCTGCGCGTACAGCGCGCCGCTCCGCGCCTCCACCGACACGTACGCCGCCGCGTCCGCGCTGCCGCCCGACAGCCAGTAGCTCACGCGACCGTTGGCGCCCGCATCCGCGTCCCGCGCGAGCACGCGCAGAACCGGCGCGCCCGCCGCGTTGTTTTCTGACACGTAGGCGCTGTAGGCGGCCTCCTCGAACACCGGCGCGTTGTCGTTCACATCCGACACCTCCAGCACCAGTGTCATGCTGCTTGACAGCGCCGGCCGGCCCCGGTCCCTGGCCACCACCGTTACGCGGTGCTCGGCCGCCTGCTCCCGATCCAGTGCGCTCGCCGTCACCACTTTATACGAGCCGCCCGACGACCCCACGAGCGACAGCGGCGCCTCGCCCAACAGATCACATGACACCTCACCGTTCTCCCCGGAGTCTCGGTCCCGAACTTTCAGAAGCGCCACCACCGTGCCGGCTGGTGCTTCCTCGGACACTGGGTTCGACACTGACAGCATCGTGATTTCGGGAGCGTTGTCGTTCTCGTCAGTGATGTTTATCTGCACCTTGCAGTGACCAGTGAGCCCACCGACGTCCCTCGCCTCCAGGCCGAAACTGTATTTGCTCTTTTCCTCGAAATCGAGGGATCCCACCGTCGTGACCTCGCCGCTCTCGCTGTCGACATTGAACAACACCCGGACGCCGTCTGGGACGTTGCCGAAGGAGTAGGACACCCGCCCGTTGGAGCCCGCATCCGCATCCGTGGCCCTCACCCGCAGCACCAGCGATCCCGCCGGCACATTCTCCCGCACTCGCGCAACGTAGACACTTTTACTGAACACTGGCGCGTTGTCGTTGGCGTCTGTCACGTTGATGCGAATCTGGACAGTCCCGGACCTCACGGCTTCACCTCCATCCACCGCCGTCAGCACCAACTGGAAGGAGCTCTGCTTCTCCCTGTCCAATGCTCTCTCCAACACTAACTCTGGCTGTTTGCTTCCATCTGGACTCTCTTTCACGGCCAGAGTGAAAGCCGGGTTGTCAGTGAGCTGGTAAGTCAGCAGTGAGTTGCTGCCAACGTCCGCGTCTCGGGCCATCTCCAGCGGAAATCGTGCTCCGGGCGGGATCCCTTCACCGATGTCGAGGTCCAGAGCCGCCTTGCTGAAGGTCGGAGAGTTGTCGTTGACGTCCTGGATGGCCACCTCGACGTGGAAAACGTTGAGTGGGTTCTGCACCAGCGCCTCGAAGCTGACGGAGCAGGACGCCGCCTCGCCGCACATCTCTTCCCGGTCCAGCCTCTCGCTCACGTACAGGTTCCCGTTCTCCCCGCTCACCGTGAAGTATTGCTTGTCCGCGCTGAGTCGCAGCCTGCGTGCCGGCAGGTCCGCCGGGCTCAGCCCCAGGTCCCGCGCCAGCGGCCCCACCAGCGAACCTCTGCCCAGCTCCTCGGGGATGACGTAGCGGAGCTTCGCCGCCGCCGCCCGCCAGCACAATCCCAGCAGCAAAGCGGGCAGCAGCACTCGCCCGCCTGCTCGCCGCCGCCTCTGCCTCTGTCCACCCGCCATTCTCGGCAGCGCTCACCGCACTCCTTCCTCCTACCGCTGCTCTCCCTCCTTCCAGCCCCTCTCCGCAAACAGCGCAGGGGCCGCCGGAGGGCAGCGAGCGATGAGGGCGCCGGCTCAGACTCCGCTGCTCCCCAGTCCGCGCTGCCTCTCGCTCCTGCTGCCTGTGCCGCTGCCGCTCTGGCCGGCGCCGGGCGAGCGAGCAGCCTGCGGGGGCAGGACGCTGCGGCGGATCCGGCTGCTTCTCCGGCTCCAGCGCCGCTCCGCCTCGGCCAACAGCGGCACCCGGAGGCGTCGCGACGCCACCGCAGCCGCCTGATAGCCGCGCTCCTGGGGACCCGGGCTCCTACACTCGCCTTCGGGGTCTCACTTTCATTAGAATTAGAGAGCTCAAAAGCTTTCGCTTGCTGCAACTCCAAGGTCGGTTAGGACAGAGTGACGTTGTCGATCGCTTTTAGGCTATCTCCTTGAGTCGCAATGGTCAGCTGTAAATATTTGCAGCAGAGCAAGCAATAAAGGAACTCAGCTGTGTTTATTGAAAATCAAGATGGAACTGTATAGTATAGCTAGGGAAGAGCTTTTTATCACTCTGTCAGGTATTTTGAATTCTGCTTTCCTTACCTAGGATAAATACCAAGAACAAACATTCATAATAGACTATTTGATATGCAGTCAGAAACAGAATGAAGCAAAGGGTTTCAAGTCCTGCAAAGGGTTTCCATCTTCTCTGTTTTTTTGTTTGTTTTTATTTGTTTTTCCATAAGTCAGAGACTTATGTGGTGATTTCTATTTTAGGGAGAAGAAAATCTATTGTGTTTTATCACGTGCACTGTTCTACAGAGATGTGACTTCTACTTAAGGTTATGCTTTCATACACTCCGTACCGAAAAACAGAATACAAAGGTACCCTCAAATGTCCGGCTTTCCACACCTGCTGTATCATGAGCAAGAGGCACTAAACCACAATGGATACACTGCTACTTTAAAAAAAACCTACATAGGTAGGAGAACAGGAAAAAGACCAAAATCAGACAAGTAACTCAATAAAATCTCAAAAAGAAAGTGTTCAGAGTAACTCACTGAGAGGATGCCTTGGTCTTCACTGCAGACAAGGAATTGATCTCTGAGAGCACCTGGACGCTGTCTATCTCTAAAGCTGCAAGTGAAACCTTAAGTCTTGCTCTGGACTACATGGTAAGAAGTAGTTATCAGCGCTCAGAATTTTTTTAATACCATGTGGTCTCCTCACCTCCTACAAATATGAAGCTGTAAGTTTAAATGTCTTATCACCGGCCTCTTTCTCAAGCTCCGTCTTCTGAGAAAGGGTAACAGAATATCTTTTAGTTTCTGCTTCATTCTCCTTACACCTAAAGTTCTGTCTTGGATGGCTGAAGGAAGTATTTGCTGCAAAGCAACACTACACTTTCAAATGCAAAAGCACTGTGAAGAAATGGAGAAAATGAACCACAACCTCCCAGAAAACAGAGGCCCCAAAGAAAGTGTAACTACAAATACGAAGAAATTCTACACCACAAAGCTTTCACACAAGAGTCATAAGCTGTCCTACCCATGAATCACAGTTCTATGTACACACTGAAGCTCAAATAGTTTATTATGAGAGGACTACCATTGCCTTTCAGGACAGCAAAACTAGGACCACGGCATGAATCATAGTGTCATTTCATTTGGAAGAGACCCTCAAGATCATCTAGTCCAACTGTAACCTAACTCTAGCCCTAAACCATGTGCCTAAGAACTTTGTCTATGCACCTTTTAAACACCTCCAGGGATGGTAACTCCACCACTGCCCAGGGCAGCCAGTTCCAATGCCTGACAACCCTTTCTGTGAAGAATATTTTCCTAATATCCAATCTGAACCTTTTCTGGTGCAACCTGAGGCCATTTCCACTTGTCCTATCACATGCTACTTTGGAGAAAAGACCAATGCATTCCATGATACAACCTTTCTGGTAGTTGAAGACAGCGATAAGGTCTCACATCAGCCTCCTTTTCTCCAGGCTAAACAGCTCCACTTCTCTCAACCACTCCTCATAACACTTGTGCTCTGGGGCCCTCAATAGCTTTGTCACCTTCCTCTGAACTCTCTGTAGTACCTCAATGTCTTTCTTATAATGAAGGCCCCAAAACTGAACACAGTATTCAAGGTGAGGCCTCACCAGTGCAGAGTACAGTGGCACAATCACTCCTCTACTTCTGCTGGCCACACAGTTCCTGATACAAGCCAGGATGCTGTTGGCCTTTTTGGCCACCTGGTCACGTTGCTGGCTCATATTCAGCTGCTGTCAATCAACATCCCCAAGTCCTTTTCCATCAGGCAGTTTTCCAGCCACTCTTCCCCAAGACTGTATCATTGCAGTGGGTTGTTGTGACCTAAATGCAGGACCTGGCACTTGGTCTAATTAAATCTCGTATAATTGGCCTCAGCCCAATGATCCAGCTGGACCAGGTCCCTCTGTGGAGCCTTTTTACCCTCCAGCAGATCAACACTCCCACCCACAGTGTCATCTGCGTAGTTATTAAGTGTGCACTCAATGCCCTCATCCAGATCATTGATAAAGATACTAAACAGAACTACCGAGCCCTGAGAAACACCACTCATGATCAGCCACCAACTGTATTTGACTCCATTCACCACAACTCTTTGGACCTGGCCCTCCAACCAATTATTTTATCCATGACAGAGTACTCCCATAAAGGCCACAAGCTGCAGCTTATCCAGGAGAATGCTGTGGGATACAGCCTCAAAGGCTTTACTGAAGTCTAGGTATACAACGTCCACAGTCTTTACATCATCTACTAGGCAGGTCACCTTGTCATAGAAGGAGATCAGGTTGGTCAAGCAGGACCTGCCTTTCACAAACTCATGCTGACTGGGCCTGATTGTTATCTTATATGTGCCATGTGACAGCACTCTAGGATGATCAGCTCCATGACCTTCCCTGGCACTGAGGTCAGACTGACAGGCCTGTAATTCCCTGGATCCTCCTTCTGGCCCTTCTTGTAGATCAGTGTCATGTTTGCCAACTTCCAGTCAATGGAGACCTCCCCAGTTAGACAGGATTGCTGATAGATAATGGAAAGTGACTTCGTCACCTTCTCCGCCAGCTCCCTCAACACCCTTGGGTGGGTCCCATCTGGCCCCATAGATTTGTGGGTGCCTAATTAGTGTAGCAGATCTCATTTCCCCTTGGATTACTGGGTCTTCATTCTGCTGCCCATCCTTGTCTTTTGACTCAGGGGGCTGGGTACCTGAAGCACAACTGGTCTTAAATACTAAGGCAAATAAGACATTTAGTACCTCAGACTTGCCCTCATCTTCTGTCACTGTGTTTCTCCCTGCATTCACCAGAGGATGGAGACTCTCCTTAGCTCTTCTTTTGTTGGTGATATATTTATAGAAACATTTCTTGTTGTCTTTTGCAACAATATCCAGGCTCAGATCTCATTAAGCTTTGGCCATTTTAATTTTCCCCCTTCATAACTTCACAGCATTCTTTAATCCCTCTTGAGCAGCCTGCCCCTCCAAACTACCATTCTCCTTTTATTCCTAAGTTCCAGTCACAGTTCTCTATTCAGCCAGGCTGGCCTTCTTCCCCGCTGGCTTGACTTTCAGCATATGGGAACAGCATGTTACTGTTCCTTTTGGATTTCCACCTTGAAGAGAGACCAACCTCCCTAGACTCCTTTGTCCTTCAGGACTGCCTCCCAAGGGACTCTGCCAACCAACCTCCTAAACAGACGAAAGTCTGCCCTTCAGAAGTCCAAAATAGCAGTTCTGCTGGCCACCCTCCTTACTTCTCCAAGGACAGTAAACTCAATAATTTTGTGATCACTATGCCAAATGCAACCCCCAACAAACATGTTACCCATGAATCCTTCTCTTGGCAGCAGGCATGAAATCAAACCATTGCCCAGCCAAAACCACATTGGTCCACCTATTTTCCTGGTTGGAATACAGCCTCTCACCCTCCTTGTTCTGCATTCACAGCATTTGGTTGCACCATGATTGTCCGAATTTTGTCTCTATGTCGGTCACAGGTGAACAAGCATCTCATTCAGCAACATTTCTGAGAAACAGTGGTGTAGGAAGTCTTTGTCTTGACAGCTGAACATCTTCAAGATATGGGTGGAAACTGCTCCTGTGGCTTGATAATTTTAACAGATCACTACTTTAAGAACTATCAGCCAAAATGATGCCCAGTTTCAGAACATAAGAAGAAACATAGAAGGAATAGGAAACCTAGAGAAGCAAAGGACTCATAGGTTAATATTTCAGATTATATCAGTTGTAGTTGGTACACAAGAAGGGTTTCTAGTCGCTAAAAAGCAGATGGGAGGATCACACAGGAGTTTGCACCAAACACTATAGCCACAGTTGTCCAAAGATATTCTTTGGACAAAAAGAAAAGGAAAATGCACAGGAGCAGAACTATGGGGCCCATTTAAGAATTAGGAGAACATTAGCATTTATACCACTCCTTTTAGACATTCCAAACTATAGCAGAGTGAGCTGTGGCACTTGTCCTGTCTCTTTACAGACCGAATGCTTCAGTATGCTCCATTATCACACAACAAGGAAGAAAGATTTGCAGACAGACACCACTGACACAGATGTTGCACATGCAATTCCTCCTTATGGAGAACAAGGCTCACAACATGAATGCATGCATGGAAACTTCTCTGCTCACCACACTCATTTCAAGAATTAGAAAAATGTTCTCAGGGCACTAGAAACAGTTCAGTTCAAGTAGTTCAGTTAAAGGCTCAGTCATCACTATCAGATCAAAACACCATCATGAACATAAGTAGCTTGGAAGAGATGTGATTCTGCAACCAATACTGCAATGTCTTTCTCTATGCTGAATGATTACCATTCACAAGAAAGGTTGTATTGGACATGACAGTGCATAAAATTAATTCCTTCCTTGCACCAACTTAAAATAATATAATAAGACCAAACCTAGAAATTCCTGAAGAAAATACACTCCTATCCCCTACATTCACAGCACTTTTAATGCTGATGAAACATCAGCAGTTACTTCATAGGAGCAAGAGCCATTAATAATATCTGAAGGCTAGTCAAAGCTGGGGATAGTTTAATACAACCAGGATGAAAATGCACATAATAATCTTATAAGCACATATATCTGGAAAAGGGACATTTCACACAGAAATTACTAGAAACAGTACCTCTGAGTCATGTACCGTTGAGTACTCCCATATCTATTACTTGCAGAACAACTTGTCACAAGATTGTCATCCTCTTTCAGGAGGCAGGAGAAGGGTTGTAGTGTAAGTGGCGGAGGCCTTGGCACTGGGCATGACATTAAAGCACTGCCCAGACAGATGGAGCACACAACCCTCTCTTCTCCAGATTCCAGGTCACTGTCTTGCTGATCCCGCACTGACTTCTTGTCATTTGTATGTGACAAGCAAGGCCATTAACTCCAGTGATTTTTTCAGGTGCATGATCAGACACAAAGAGCCCCACCTCTACCTCATCACAACAAGCAAGGCAAGCCTTCAAATACCATTCACAGGGAACATCATGCAATAAGAAAGAACAATGATGAACCTACAGGAGGTCAGTCTGACCAAGATGATAATAAGACACCTTCAGACACATTTTCAAAAGGTCAGAAACAATCCTTGGGAATCGACAAAACACATGCCAGATCTCCACCCATACTTCCTCACACACAGCACTCCCAAAACTCTCCTCAAACATTTTACAGCTCACATGGTTATAAATGGTGTTCATCATTTGCACATGCACTCCACCTAATGGAAAGCTGCACAGAAATCTTCTCCTTTCCATGGATGATATTTGACATGTATGTGACAAGCAAGGGCATTTTTTTCTAGTAACATTTTAAAGAAACAGGTCTATGGAAGTCTTTCTCTTTACAGCTGTAAACATGAAAGATACATAGGTGACACTCAAGCAAATGTAGCAGATGGGATGTTCCACACATTGTCAGAGACAAAGGCCCATCTTCAGATCACTACAGTGAGCAAGACAGGAAGTTACTACCAGCAGAAAGGAAGGGATCACAAAATAGTCTTACAGATTATGGCTCCTGGTGAAGTTACATAACCCAGGTATTTAGCAGGGAATGAATAATAATAATTTGGTTCCACCAATTACAATTAGTATATTATTAATCTATTTGTACATGACATTTATAATAAGTACATAATTAAGCTATGAATAAAGTACATAAGGACAACCTGCAAACACACAGTGCTCCCAATACACCTGGAGTAACGTGTCTTAGGCTAAACTGACTTGAGAAGAAGAAGCTCAGATGTGAACTGAACAGGGAAAGCAGCAAAGCAGAACTCTTTTTCCCTTTAACAGCTCCCACGACTATTGTTTCCAAACCTTCCCAACTTTTCACATACGTATCATTTACATCTATGCAAAGATGAGTTGTCTCTTCACTATGCTTCAGAGAAGAAATATCGATAGTATAAAAGTAAACAAGAAGGGATCCTCCATGAGAAAACTGGGTCAGTCAACAACATGTAACACCATAACCACGTAATAAAAACAGAATGCCCTAAACTAATGAAACTCAAGCCAGCAGTAGCTCCACTTCTCCTGCTTCCCACATCAACTGTGACCCTGAGCAATGATCCCACATTCACCTCCACAAAGCAATGGCCACAAGCATGCAGTGTATTGCCGAAAAAAATACATGTGAAGTATAAAGGCCAAACTGACCTGGGAAAAAGAAACTCACGTGGAAAGATACTACACATGGCCAATGAACACAGAAAAAACAAACTGTCTCACTTCTGTCCTGTCAAGAACAGCTGCAGGACTCTGTCATCCAGACTTCACAACTGTAGTAATATACTTTGACCATGATGATTTGCAAACACTTTTCCTCAAACGGGCTGTTGTCCACATCCTTACTCTTTTGCATGCGTCAGGATCATGCCATGGGTTTCACATCAATAGTTTTACATCTCTATGCAACGAAGACGATACACTGTCTTCTCACTACAATTCGGAGAAGAAACGTCAAGACATGTCGATCTTCCAGTAGACTGGGTCAGTATAAAATGTGTAACACAATGACAATGTGATTAAAAAAACCAAAATCCTACTCAAACAAAACTCAAGCCAACAGCAGCCCCACTTCTCCTGCCTCCCACACGAATGGAAACTCTGAGCAACGATCACACATTCACCTCCCCGGAGCCAAAACCACCAAAACACAGCACATTGCCGAACGAAGTTTTGATTTCCCTGAAGGCAAAACCTCCCTAGGCGAGACGCAGCAGAACTCGGGGGGTAAGGGGCAGAGCAGCAGCAGAGAGAAGCGTCGCGAAAAAAGGGCGGTCACTGGAACTCACCGGGGGAGCGGCGGGGTCCTCCCCGAGCAGCGGCGCGGGCTCGTCGGGCGGCGGACGGGCCGGAAGGGTGTCGCAGCAGCTAGCGCCCGAGAAGCGGAGCTGGCTCTTGCGCGAGTCGGCCGTGAGCGACACCTCGTGCGAGTAGGAGTGCAGGAAGGCGCGGACGCCGTCGATGCCCACGAAGTGCGAGGCCGGCACGCCGCGCAAGGCGCCGCTGCCCGCCGCCAGCAGCTGCGAGCGGCGCCAGCGCCGCAGGCGCAGCGCCAGCAGCAGCAGCAGGAAGGCGAGGAAGAGGCAGGACACGGCCGCCACGGCCAGCACCAGCCAGCGCGTCAGGCTGCCGGCCGGCTCGCCCGGCGCCGCCGCCGATGCCGCGCTGCCCAGCTCGGTCAGCAGCTCGGCCACGCTCTCGGCCAGCACCACCGTCAGCGTGGCCGTGGCCGACAGCGCCGGCCGCCCGTGGTCCTTCACCACCACCACGAGGCTCTGCCGCGCCGCGTCGCGGGCCAGCGGGAAGCGCGCCGTGCGCACCTCGCCGCTGTGCAGCCCCACGCGGAACAGCCCCGGCTCCGTCGCCTTGGCCAGCTCGTACGACAGCCACGCGTTCTGCCCCGCGTCCGCGTCCACCGCCACCACCTTGGCCACCAGCGCCCCGGGCTCCGCCGAGCGCGGCGCCAGCTCCACACCCGCCCAGCCCGCGCCCGCCGCAAGCGGCGCCGCCGGCGGGTACAGCACCTGCGGCGCGTTGTCGTTCTCGTCCACGATCACCAGCCGCACCGACACGTTGCTGCTCAGCGCCGGCGCGCCGCCGTCCTCCGCCCGAACCCACAGCCCCACCTCGCGCACCTCCTCGTAGTCGAACGAGCGCAGCGCGTACAGCGCGCCCGTCTCCGCCTCCACCGACACGTACGACGACAGCGGCGCTCCCCGCACACGCCCCTCCCCCAGCCGGTACCGCACGCGCGCGTTCTGCCCCCAGTCCGCGTCCCACGCCCGCACCCTCAGCACCAGCGCGCCCACCGCGTTGTTCTCGGGCACACGGGCGCTGTAGCGCGCCTCCGCGAACACCGGCGCGTTGTCGTTCACGTCCAGCACCCGCAGCCGCAGCACCGCGCTGCTCCACAGCGCCGGCGACCCGCCGTCCGCCGCCTGCACAGTGAGGTTGTACTCCGACACATGCTCCCGGTCCAGGTCCCGAGTCGTTACCACGCGGTAGTAATTATCAAACGACTTCTCCAGACGGAAGGGGAGGCTCTCGGCGATGCTACACCGCACCTCGCCGTTCCCTCCTGAGTCGCGGTCTTGCACGTGGAGAAGGGCCACCACGGTCCCCGACGGGGCGTCTTCAGAGATCTCGCTCAGCACAGACGACACTGTGATTTCAGGCGCGTTGTCGTTGACGTCTGTCACGGTGATCGCGACTTTTGCCGTGTCAAAAAGTTCTCCCCCGTCATGTGCCTGAACCTCCATTTCATACAAGTCGCCTTCCTCGAAGTCCAGGCTATGCACCAATGTGATCGCTCCCGTTTCACCCTCCAGCTGGAAAATTTCTATTTCCGACATTTTCTTCAAGGAGTACTTCACGTGCCCGTTGAGCCCTTCGTCGGGGTCTGTGGCCGTGACGGTGACGAGGGTGGAGCCCACGGGCACGTCCTCCGGCACACGCACCGTGTACTCCGCCTGGCTGAACACGGGCGCGTTGTCGTTGGCGTCCAGCACCGCCACGCGGATCCGCGCCGTGCCCGTCCGCGCCGGCTCGCCGCCGTCGCTCGCCCTCAGCACCAGCTCGTGAAACGCCGCCTCCTCCCGGTCCAGCGCCTTCGTCAGCACCAGCTCGGGACGCTGATCCCCGCCGGGACCCGTCTGCACGGCCAGCGAGAAGTGCTCGTCGCCGCTTAGCTCGTAGCTCTGCACAGAATTCGGTCCTGAGTCCAGGTCAAGGGCGCGGTCCAGAGGAAACCGCGAGCCCGGGGCTGTCGTCTCGCTCATTCTCAGTTCTTTTTCTGCCTCTCGGAAGCTGGGGGAGTTGTCGTTAATGTCCGTGATTTCCACTTCGATTCCGTAAACCTGCATTTCTCCCTCTACTATTACTTCACAGCGCAGCACGCATTTATCCACCAGCCGGCACAGCTGCTCTCTGTCTATTCTCTCCGCCGTCACTAAATGTCCCGTCTTACCGTGCAGAGCGAAATATTGCGTCCTACCTTTGTCCAGGATGCGGACGCTGCGGTCGCGGATCCCAGGCAGCTGCAGCCCCAGGTCCTTGGCCACGTCTCCCACGAACGAGCCTTTGGGCATCTCCTCGGGAACCAAGTAGTGCAGCTGCCCCCACGCCGCCCCCCACGCCGCCACCAGCACGCCCCACAGCAGGGCTCGCTCCCGCCGTCCCCAGCACCTCCCCGCCGCCCACATCTCCGGCGCGTCCCGCCGGCACCGCACCAACAACAGCAGCTTCCCGCTACCGCCCGTTCCGGCTCTGTCTCGCCGCTCCCAGCCGCCGCCGCCGGCCCCGCCGCCTCGCTGCAGCACGGCTCCGCACCGCGGGAATGCTCGCAGACCGCCGGGCCGCCGAGACAGCCAGCGAGCGAGCCGGGCCGCAGCGGGCGGGGCCTTCCTCTCCGGCCTTCCTCTCGCTCCTCCTCGGTCAACAGCGGCGCCCGCAGCCTCCTCCCGGCACTGCAGGCACTGAGCGCTGCCGCGCGCCGCCCGCCCGGCCTGTCCCACCCACCCGCAGCTCGCGGCCACGGGTCAGTCTCCACGTAGAAATCGCTTCTCTCCAGCGGTGATCTCCTGCGTCGGCTTTTCTCCACCCGAGCTTTTCTTTGTTCCTCTATACACAACCAGGGAGAAGGCAAATTATTCCTGTACCTCTGTTACTTTTACACCACGGGTAAAATAAAGGTTGGCTTTAACTGTTTTGTTGGTGGCGGGGCGGGGAGAGGGTTTAAATGGTAGTATAATTTAGAGGAAGAAATTTTCTTATTCTGTCTTGTAGAATATTACGAGGTGTATCCCATTATTTTGAAAGCACAATATCCTCCACGGGTTGCACAGTTTTATGTAGCAGTCGTCCTTGAATTATTTTTCTCTCGCCCTTTCTGCAGACTAATACAGCCTCATATTGGACCATCACCAACCATATTTCCCAAATCTTGACCAACATCACAAGGCAGCAGTGAAATCCTCCTTCAAAAAGAGCCCTCCTTAGAGACGGCCCTTCAGATTTGAACTTATTACTTTCCAGCTGCATATCAAAGGCTACTCTAAATCAGACTCCATCTCTCCCCCTTCTCCAAGAGATTTCGTTGTAAGCTTATACTACAGGCCATGCTTACACTTAGGACTAATTCTAGACTAATTATCAGCAGGCAGAGATACACATACAAAGAGAAAATAAAACAATTAATCATCCTCAGTAGTGCTACCATTTAACAATGGCTTTCCTTCAAAAGACCTGAGGGTACTCGTCAAAGAAATAATCTGTATCTTCTCCTTTAACGGAGCCACATGCACTTTCTTTTGAGAGTCCAACACCGAAGCAGCAATAAAAAGGGTGTTTGTTCAGCAGTCTACAAGGTCCAAGTACATAATTTCGGGAAAAAGAGGTCAGGAAGGAAAAGTCAAGCGTCAACCCCATTTTCCCGACCCCACTGTGTAAGATCAGTGCATTTCATTGTAGAGTTAGGATCCACTACCATTACTGGCATTTCAGACGACATAAACTTCGTAATCAAAACCTCTCAGCTGAATCTGAACGTGCGACTGCCAATGAAGCAAGAAGTGCTAACACCTACTGCGTGCTCCGAAGGGAACAGGGTTATACTGTTCCGTCTTTAACGCCCTCCACTACTAGAGCATACCATTTTATAAAGCACGAGTTGTGGAGCCAAAACTTCCCAGCTGAATCTGAAGGCTCAATAACTTTCTGCTCTGAGTGGATTTTTTTTTAACTTGTGGAAGACCAGCATCAGCGAGAGCTCCTTAGTTCAAACAGCTTTACCACACCTTTACAATTTTGTTCAGCACAAGTTGAATGGCAAGAACCTCCCCATCGAGCCCATCTGAGGCACAGCTGATGAAGCAGTCCACACTACCTGCTGCCAAAAAAGCAGTGGTATAGGATTAGGTCGTTCCTTCACGGAAACACGGATTGACACCAACCGCCAGAGCAGATAAACCGAAAGCAAACAGCCCACTACCTCCAGCATGAAGAAAACCCCAGGGAAATATGGACGAAGTTACAGGAAAGTTCACGGGAAAGAGAGAGAGAGCACGGGCTCATAGACCTAGATTTTTTTCAGACACATGATCAGAAATCGCAGCAATCAAGCAAACCCATTCACAGGGAAATGCAATAAAGAAACATACTGAGGAACTTTCAGGGGGCCAGTACAAGCAAGGTGGTATTCAAATATAAGACAACTTCAGACCCAGTTTTAGAATGCCAACAACAAAACCTGGCTATCATATACAGCACCCCCAACAGTCTCCTCACACACTTCACAGTTCATGTTGTTGTCAACGATGGTCATAGGCTTAGCGTGTTACACAGTAACGGCACGATAAAAACACGAAGTCCCACTACAGAAAGGGGAGAGGCGGATCAGCACTCCCCATGCTCACCACTCGGGAAAACCCACGAAAACAGGGAAGAAGGTTCAGAAAAGCTCAAGGGAAACGCGAGAAAGTTCGAGCCTACAGACCTGCGGGGCATCGGGGTCGGGGGGCGGCTCTCCCGCGCCGGCGCTGCTGCTCGGGCTTCTCTTCCCGCTGGGCTCCCCGCCCAGAAGCTCCTCCGCGGGCAGGCTGGGCAGCGGCGGCGGCAGCCAAGCGGCCTCGGCCACGGCGCGGCCCGGCGCCACGCACAGGTTGTAGGAGTAGGGCAAAGTGCCCTCGCAGAAGTCGGCCGGGAAGGCGGCGCCGGCCACGGACAAGCGCTGCACGCCCAGGCAGCGCAGGACGGCGGGCGGCCCGGCCTGGCGCAGCCGCGCCAGCACGGCCAGCGCCACGCTCAGCAGGAACAGCGCGGACAGCAGCGCCAGCGCCAGCACCAGGTAGAACTGCAGCTCCGCCGCCGAGTCGGCGCCCGCCGCCCGCTCGCTCAGTTCCGGCAGCGCCTCCTGCAAGCTCTCGGCCAGCACCACGTGCAGCGTGGCCGTGGCCGACAGCGCCGGCTGCCCGTGGTCCTTCACCACGGCCACCAGCCGCTGCTTGGCCGCGTCCCTCTCCGACACGGCCCGCGCTGTGCGCACCTCGCCGCTGTGCAGCCCCACGCGGAACAGCGCCGGCTCCGCCGCCTGCACCAGCTCGTACGACAGCCACGCGTTGCGCCCCGCATCCGCGTCCACCGCCACCACCTTGGCCACCAGGTACCCGGACTCGGCCGAACGCGGCACCACCTCGAACGGCTCCAGCGCCGGCGGCCCTCCCGGCACTCTGTCTCCCACTTCCGTTGCCGGCCAGAGCACCCGCGGCGCGTTGTCGTTGCGGTCCAGCACGAAGACGTGCACCGTCGCCGTCGAGCTCCGCGCCGGCTCCCCGCCGTCCTGCGCCCGCACGACCACGGCGAACTCGCGGCACTGCTCGTAGTCGAAGGAGCGCTGCGCGTACAGCGCGCCGCTCCGCGCCTCCACCGACACGTACGCCGCCGCGTCCGCGCTGCCGCCCGCCAGCCAGTAGCTCACGCGCCCGTTGGCGCCCGCATCCGCGTCCCGCGCGAGCACGCTCAGTATCGGCGCGCCCGCCGCGTTGTTCTCTGCCACGTAGGCGCTGTAGGCGGCCTCCACGAACACCGGCGCGTTGTCGTTCACGTCCGACACCTCCAGCACCAGCGCCGTGCTGCTCGACAGCGCCGGCCGGCCCCGGTCCCTGGCCACCACCGTCACCCGGTGCTCGGCCGCCTGCTCCCGGTCCAGCACGCTCGCCGTCACCACTTTGTACGAGCCGCCAGATGACTTTACGAGCGACAGCGGCGCCTCGCCCGACAGCTCACAAGACACCTCCCCGTTCTCCCCGGAGTCCCGGTCCCGCACTTTCACCAGCGCCACCACCGTGCCGGCCGGCGCGTCCTCGGGCACCGGGCTCGACACCGACGTCAGTGTCACCTCAGGCGCGTTGTCATTCACGTCCAGCACCTCCACATCCACTTCGCAGTGCGCCACCAGACCGCCCCCGTCCCTCGCCTCCACCAACAGCGTGTAGCCTCGCGTGTCCTCGAAGTCCAACGCTTCCTTCAGTGTGATCGTCCCCCTTTCCTCTTCCACCACGAATTTCTGAAGCACCTTGGCAGGCATTTTCCCGAAGCTGTACGTGATGCGGGCGTTGGTCCCGGCATCCGCATCAGAGGCGGAGACGTTCAACACCGTCGAGCCCAGCGGTGCGTCCTCACGCAGGCTCGCGCGGTACCGGTCCTGCGTGAACACGGGCGCGTTATCGTTGGCGTCGGTGACGTTGATGCATAGCTGGGCGGTGCCGCTCCGGGGCGGGTCGCCGCCGTCCAGCGCCGTCAGCACCAGACGCAGGCTCGGCTCGCGCTCCCGGTCCAGCGCGCGGCGAAGCACCAGCTCTGCGAACTTGCTGCCGTCCGGACTCTCCTTCATCTCCACCGCGAAGTACCCGTTGGTCGCCAGCTCGTAGCCTTGCAGGGAGTTGCTGCCCACGTCTGCATCTTCCGCCTTGCCCAAGGCAAAACGGGCGCCGGGAGAAGTGAACTCATTGATCTCCAGTTGGAAATTGTCTTGAAGGAAGTACGGCGCGTTGTCGTTGACGTCCTGGATGGCCACCTCGACGTGGAAAACGTTGAGTGGGTTCTGCACCAGCGCCTCGAAGCTGACGGAGCAAGACGCCGCCTCGCCGCACATCTCCTCCCGGTCCAGCCTCTCGCTCACGTACAGGTTCCCGTTCTCCCCGCTCACCGTGAAGTATTGCTTGTCCGCGCTGAGTCGCAGCTTGCGTGCCGGCAGGTCCGCCGGGCTCAGCCCCAGGTCCCGCGACAGCGGCCCCACCAGCGAACCTCTGCCCAGCTCCTCGGGGATGGTGTAACGGAGCCGCTCCGCCGCCGCCCGCCAGCACAATCCCAGCAGCAAAGCGGGCAGCAGCACTCGCCCGCCTGCTCGCCGCTGCCTCTGCCCGCCCGCCATTCTCGGTAGCGCTCCCCGCGCTCCTCTCTCCTGCTGCTGCTCTGCCTCCTTCCAGCCCCTCTCCGCAAAAAGCTCAGGGGCCGCCGGAGCGATGTGGGCGCCGGCTCGGACGCCGCTGCTCCCCAATCCGTGCCGCCTCTCGCCGCTGCTGCCCGTGCCGCTGCCGTTCTGTTCGGCGCCAGGCGAGCGAGCAGCCTGCGGGGGCAGGACGCTGCGGCGGCTCCGGCTGCGGCTCCGGCTCCAGCGCCGCTCCGCCTCGGCCAACAGCGGCACCCAGAGGCGCCGCGACGCCACCGCAGCCGCCTGGTGCCCGCGCTCCCTGGGATCCGGGCTCCAGGGTTTGGTGCCTGCATCCAGCTGCGGGTTATCGCTTTCATTAGAATCACTTAGCGCAGAACCTCTCGCTTGCTGTGACTCCAAAGTCGTTTAAAACTAAGGGACGCTGTCAGGGGATTTTAGGCCATCTCCTTGAGGTTTAGTGAATACTAATCTGTAAATATTCACAGCAGAGCCAGAAATAAAGTTGCTCATTATAATCCAGATGACACTGTAATATCAAGATATGACTGTATAGCTACAGGAGACCGTTTTAGCACTCTGTAAGGTATTTTAAATTCTACTTTCCTCACCTGCGAGAAATAGCTAGGAAAAAAAATATATATATTGGAGTAATCAATACACAATCAAAAGCAGAAGGAAGCAAAATTAATTTAATCTTTTCAGGCAAGGCCTGACAAGGGTTTCCTCTTCCTTTTGGTCATCTAAGTCTCCGTTTTTTTGTGCTTTTTTTTTTTTCTGTTGTAAATTTTTATTTTAGGGAGAAGAAAATTATATTGAGAACTATAGAACTCAGTATTGTGTAAAGCTCTAGGCTGAAATAGCAGAATAATTTTCCTATTTTTTTCTGACCCACAAAGTTTCTTGGTTTGCATCTCCATAGTACAGGTGCTGACAATGGGAAAGTGCAAAGTGATGTTGAGTGTTTCACAGAATGATGGAATCATCTAGGTATGAAGTGACCTTTGAAGATCATCTAGTCCAACTCTTCTACCATGGCAGGGGCATCCATCAAATTATCAGGTTGCTCAAAGCCCCATCCAACCTGACTTCGAACCTTTCCAATGACAGCACATCCATAACTTCACTGGGCAACTCATTTCAGTGTCTCGCCACCTTTATCATAAACATTTCACCTTATGTTCAATTGAAACCTCAACTCTTTCAGTTTAAAACCATTGCCCCTTGTCCTTTTATGACAGGCTCTGCTAAAAACTCTTTGTCTTTCTTACAAGCCCCCTTTGTATATTGAAAGGCCACCATAGCTCTCCTCAGAGCCTTCCCTTCCCCAGGCACCTCAACAACTCTTTTACAGTTCAATGAATTTTCTGGCCCTCCTCTGTACTCACATGTTTTTCTTCTATAGGCCCCAGAGGTGGATGCAGTACTTCAAGCAACATTGCCAGCTCGTGTCCCATTTGTCTCCCACAAGTACTTCCAAGTCCTTCTCTGCAAGGATGCCCTAAATGTGTGCCTAAGGCAGTAACCATGACTAGCAGGAAAATGACCATTCCCTTTTCTACACCCTGCTCCTGCCAAAAGAGCTCCCTCAAATCTTTTCTCCAACCCTACACAACTTGCATGTTTGTTTCTGACTCTCAGAAGACACAGAAATATAGCATGTGAGGATAATACACTACCATCACACCAAGAAGGGAGGTGTATTCATCTGCTTCCCACCATGCTGAAGAAAAACAGAAGGATTCTAAAGCACATGAATGATAAATGGCCGAAGTAAAACAAGAGCAGTCATCCAAGAGAGACTGGATCATCAAAAAAATGCCTTAGGGACAATCTCTCCTCTTTTATCACATGCACTGTTCTACAGAAATGCAACTTTTACTTGAGGTTACACTATTATCTACTCTTCCTACCAAAAAACAGAACACAGAGGTACGCTAACATCTCCTGCTTTCCACCCCTGCTGTACCATGAGCAAGAGGCACTAAAACCCAATAAATTGATAAATGAGGATATGTACCTACTTAAAAATAAACCTACATACACAGAAGACCTGGGAAAAGACCAAAATCAGAGAACCAACTCAAGAAAGTTTTAAAAGGAAAGTATTGACAGAGGAACTTGCTGGGAGGATGTCTTAGTGTTCACTGCAGACATGGAAATTTGTCCATGAGAGCACCTGTAAACTGTTAATCTCTAAAGCTGCAAGTGCAACCCTAACATCTTGCTCTGGCCTACATAGGAGGAAATACTCATCAGCTCTCTGTAATTATTTTATACTAAGTAGCGTCCTTATCTCCTGTAAATATGAAGCTGTAAGTTTAAATATCTTATCATGGGCCTCTTTCTCAAGCTAAGAAAGTGTCAAAAATTATCTTTCAGCTTCTGCTTCCTTCTCCTTACACCTAACAGTCTGTCTGTGGTGGCTGAAGGAAGTATTTGCTGCAAAACAACACCCACAGTTTCAAAAGCAATAGTACTGTCCAGAAATGAGAAAAATGAACCACAACCTTCCAGGAAACAAAGGCCCAAAGAAAGTGTAACTACAAATGTGAAGGAACTCTACATCTCAAAGATACAGGGAGATACAGATGGATAAAGAGGTTTTACACGGGACTCACAGCTCTTCTACCCATGCATCATAGCTCTAGGTACATACTTAAATAGCTTATTATCAAAGGACTACCATTGCCTTTCAGGACAGGGAATCCAGGATGAAAGCATGAATAGTATGGGCATGAAATCACACCATAGGCTAGGCAAAAACATATGAACCCATTCCTTTTCCTGGTTGGAATCCAATCTCTCACTCTCCTTGCTCTGTATTCACAACCTTTGGGTGCACCATGGATAATATGCAACTTTTGTCTCTATGTTGGCAACAGGTGAAAGAGCATTTAATTCGGCAACATTTTGGGGAACCAGTGGTCTAGGAAAGTCTTTGTCTTGACAGCCAACCACTTCCACTGTATAGGTGAAAAGTACCTCCCCATCCTGACAATTTTAACAGATCTCTACTTTTAAAGACTGTCAGTCACAATGTAGGCCTGGTTTTAGAACATGAGAAGAAATAAGGAGGAAATGGGAAATCCACAGAAGTGAGGGAATCATAGCTTATTGTTTCAGACTATGTCAATGGTAGCAGGTACATGAGAAGGATATCTAGTTGGTTAAAATGTACATGGGAGGATCACACAGGAGTTTACACCAAAGACCATAACTACAGTTCCCCAAGTAATTTATGAGGATGATAGGAAAAGGAAAATGCACAGGACCACAACTATGGTTCCCATTTAACAAGTAGGAGAAGCGGAACACTTATACCTCCCTTTTAGACATTTCAGTCTATGCCACAGTGAACTCTTCCACCTGCCCTGTCTCTGTGCAGGCCAAATGCTTTAACATGCTCCAACATCACACAACAAGGAAGAAAACTTTGCAGACAGACACCATCAAAGAAATGTTGCACCTACAACTTCTCTTGATGCAGAATAAGGATCACAACATGGATGCACACATGAAGACTACTCTGCTCATTGTGCTCATTAAAAGAAACATAAAATGCTTTGAAGGGCATAAGTTAAAGACTTAGTCATCAGTATCAGCTCAGAACATCACCATTCTTCATCAGCCATGAGCAATTTGGAAGAGATGTGACTCTGCAAGTGTTAATACAATGTTTACCTCTATGCCAAATGTCTACCATTCATAGGAAAATCTGTACTGATCATGATAGTGCAAGAAAATCAGTATCTTCCTTGTACATACTTCAAATAGGAAGCCCCACACCCACAAATTCCTAACAAAAATACACTCCCATCCCCTACATTCACAGCAATTTTAAGGCAAAAAAAACATAAAGAGTTACTTCATTAGACCAAGAGCCATTATAACATTGGAAGGCTGGTCAAGGCTTGGAAAGGCTTATTAAAAAGAATGTGAAACTCTACATCTCAGTCTTATAAGCTCTTATAAGAAAAATTACATTTCACACCGCAGTTACTACAAATAGCATCCCTGATTCATGTTTGCACTTTCTTAGCTATTGCTTGCAAACCAGTTTCTCAGAAGACTGTCATCCCTTTTCAGGACATGGGAAAAGGTGTCTAAGCGTAAGTGGCAGGAAAGCGTTCAGAGAAACTCACTGAGAGGGTGCTTTGGTCTTCATTGCAGGCCTTGAAATTCAACCCTGAGAGCACCTGGAAATTGTTCACCTCTAAAGCTGAAAGTGCAACCCTAAAGGCCTCTGGATTACATAGGAAGAAATACTCATCAGCTCTCAGTGTTTTTTTTCAGTATCTGGCCTCCTCATCTCCCACAAAAATGAAGCCATGAGTGTAAAGGCCTTAAAATGGGCCTTGTTCTCAAGCTCATTCTTCTGAGAAATTACAGCAGAATCTCTTCCAGCTTCTGCTTCATTTTCCTAATAACTAAAATTCTGTCTTAAGTGATTGAAGGAAGTATTTGCTGCAAAACAACACCCACAGTTTCAAAAGCAAAAGCACTGTCCAGAAACTGAGAAAAAGAAGCACAACCTTCCAGGAAACAAAGGTCTGAAGAAAGTGTAACTACAAATATGAAGGAACTCTACACCTCAAAGTTAAAGGGTGATAGAGACGGACAAAGAGGTTTCGAACAGCAATCATAAGCTGTTCTCCCCATGTGCCATATTTCTAGGTACATACTTACACTACAAATATGAAGAAATTCTACATCAAAAAGTTACAGGGAGATACAAATGTGTAAACTAGGTTTCCAAGAGGAATCACAAGCTCTTCTACCCATGCATCATAGTTCTAGGTCCACGTTTAAGCTCAAATATTTTCTTACCAGAGGACTACCATTGTCTTGCAGGACAGCAAATCTAGGATCACAACACGAATGTCAAAGACATGAAATCAAACCATTGTCCAGTCAAAACCACATAGAACCACATCTTTTTGTAACTGGAGCCCACCATCTTAGCCTTCTTGCTCTGCATTCCAAAACTTGGGTTGCACTGTGGACAATGTCCAGCTTTTGCCTCTATGTTGGCCAAAGAGCATTTCATTCAGCAACATTTTTGGGAAACAGTGGTCTATCAAAATCTTGGCAGCTGAACACCTTCAAGTTATGGGTGGAAACTGCTCCTGCAGTCTGATAATTTTAACAGAACTGTACTTTAAGGACTATCAGTCAACTGAGGTCCAGTTCTAGAATATGAGAAGAAACACAGAAGAAATGTAAAACCTATAGAAATGAAGAAATGAAAGGTTAGGATTTCAGATTATGTTAGCTGTAGCAGGTACACAAGAAGGGTTTCTAATTGGTAAAATGTACATGGGAGGATCACAGAGGAGTTTATACCAAAGACGATAGCCACAGTTCTCCAGGTAATTTCTTTGGGCAATAAGAAATGGAAAATGCCCAGGAACACAACTATGGGCCCCATTTAACAACTAGGAGAAAATGCATATTTACACCTCACTTTTAGACATTACAAACCATACCACAGCGAGCTGTGCCACTTACCTTGTCTCTCTGCAGACTGAATGTTCTAGTGTGCTCCAACATAATACAAAAAAGGGAAGATAATTTTGCAAATAGAAACCACTGAAACAAATGTTGTACATGCAGCTTCTCCTTGTGGAGACCAAGAATCACAACGTGGATATATGCATGGAAACTTCCCTGCTCATCACACTCATTTCAAGAAAATAAAGTGCTCTAAAGGGCATATACAACATGCAACTCAATTAAAGACTCAGTCATCAGTGTCAGCTCAAAACATGATCATGCACATTGGCAATTTGGACAAGATGTGACTCTGCAACTGTTATTGAAATGTTTGCCTCTATACCCCAATGATTACCATTCACAGGAAAATCTGGATTGGAAATTACATTGGACAGTGTATAAAATGAGTACCTTCCTCACACCTACTTTAAATTACAAGGCCCAAACCCAGAAATTCCAGACAAAAATACACTCCAATCCCCTACATTCACACCACTTCTAAGGCTGAAAATACATCAGCAGTTACTTCATAGCAGCAAGAGCAATTAATAACATCAGAGGGTTGATTTATGCTGGGAAAAGCAACCAGGATGAAACCCAAGCACATGTATCTAGAAAAAGGACATTTCACACAGCAATTAGGAGAAACAGTCTCCCTCATTCATGTTTGCATTTCCATGGTTATTACTTGCAGAGCAGTTTGTCAGAAGATTGTCATCCCCTTTAAGGGTGGGGTAAAAAGGCTCTAGTGTAAGTGGCAGAGGTCTTGACACTAGGTACGATATTAAAGTACTGTCCAGAAACATGGAGCACACAACCCCCTCTTTACCTGCTTCCAGGCCAGTCTCTTGCTGATCCTGTGCTGACTTCCCACCACGTGTATGTGACAAATAAGGACATTACTTCCCATGATTTTTCTGACACATGATCAGACACACAGAGGCCCATCTTTGCCTCATCATGGTAAGCAATCCAAGCCTTTAAATACTATTGACAGGGAACATCGTGCAACAAGAAGGAACACTGATGAAACAAGATGGGGCCAGTCCAAGCAATGTGATATTCAAAACTAAGCCATCTTCAGACCCGTTTCTAGAAGGCCAGTAATAAACCCTAGGAGTCAACAAAACACACGCCAGGTATCCACCAGTCTCCTCAAACACTTCACAGCGTGCCAGTCTCTCACTTCTGTTCATCATTTGCATGTAGACTCCACCTAATGAAAATCTACACAGACATTTTCTCCATACTATGGATAACATTTGACTTTACAGGATGTGTAAAAGACAAACAAGAGCATTTCTTCCAGAGTCATTTTCGGGAAACAGGTCTATGGAAGTCTTTGTCTTTGCAGCCGTAAACATGAAAGACATGTATGGGAAACTCAGGCAAATGTAACAGATGGGATCTTCCACTCACTATCTAGTAAAGAATGAGAAGCCATTCGCTTCTACACATTTATTATTAATACTTAACTAAACCATTCGCACCTGCAATATATAATTAGTACATAATTAAGCTATTCGTTAACTGCAACACGGTAACATGCAGGAAGAAGAAATTCACGTTACAAGATACTGCAGATTGGCACTGAACAGAAAAGGAACAAAACAGATTTCTTGTGTCCTTCAATAGCCCCTAACATATAGCTATCACGACTTTTATCTCCAGCAACAATAGTGTGCTTTGACCGAGATAATTTTCATGCACTTCTCATTAAACAGCCAGTTGCTCAGACCATTTATCTCTAAAGTGCACCAGATTTGTCTCACACGCTACACACAAGTAAAACTATGCTAAGATAAAGCTACTTTGACTTCTCACTACAGTTCACAAAAGAAACAACAAGGGTCTAAAAGTAAACGAGAAGCTGTCATACAGGAGAAAACTGGGTCAGTCAACAGCGTAAAGACCGGACAAAAACATATATGCCCGCTCTGAAGAAGTTCAAGATAAGAGCAGACCCACTTATGCTGCCAACCACACCAACGGTAACACTGACCAACGATCCTCAGTTCACCTCCCTGAGGCAAGAGCCACCAGCACAGAGCGCGTTGCCGAATGAAGCTTTGCTCTCCCTGTAACCAAACCTCCCTTGCCAGGACACAGCGGAACGTGGCGGTAAAATGGCAGAGAAGCAGCAGAGGGAAGCATCGCGATCACTGCAAAGGGCGGTCATTGGAACTCACCGGGGGAGCGGCGGGGTCCTCCCCGAGCAGTGGCGCGGGCTCGTCGGGCGGCGGGCGGGCCGGGAGGGTGTCGCAGCAGCTGGCGCCCGAGAAGCGGAGCTGGCTCTTGCGCGAGTCGGCCGTGAGCGACACCTCGTGCGAGTAGGAGTGCAGGAAGGCGCGGACGCCGTCGATGCCCACGAAGTGCGAGGCCGGCACGCCGCGCAAGGCGCCGCTGCCCGCCGCCAGCAGCTGCGAGCGGCGCCAGCGCCGCAGGCGCAGCGCAAGCAGCAGCAGCAGCAAGGCGAGGAAGAGGCAGGACACGGCCGCCACGGCCAGCACCAGCCAGCGCGTCAGGCTGCCGGCCGGCTCGCCCGGCGCCGCCGCCGATGCCGCGCTGCCCAGCTCGGCCAGCAGCTCGGCCACGCTCTCGGCCAGCACCACCGTCAGCGTGGCCGTGGCCGACAGCGCCGGCCGCCCGTGGTCCTTCACCACCACCACCAGGCTCTGCCGCGCCGCGTCGCGGGCCAGCGGGAAGCGCGCCGTGCGCACCTCGCCGCTGTGCAGCCCCACGCGGAACAGCCCCGGCTCCGTCGCCTTGGCCAGCTCATACGACAGCCACGCGTTCTGCCCCGCGTCCGCGTCCACCGCCACCACCTTGGCCACCAGCGCCCCGGGCTCGGCCGAGCGCGGCGCCAGCTCCACGCCCGCCAGGCCCGCGCCCGCCGCAAGAGGCGCCGCCGGCGGGTACAGCACCTGCGGCGCGTTGTCGTTCTCGTCCACGATCACCAGCCGCACCGACACGTTGCTGCTCAGCGCCGGCGCGCCGCCGTCCTCCGCCCGCACCCACAGCCCCACCTCGCGCACCTCCTCGTAGTCGAACGAGCGCAGCGCGTACAGCGCGCCCGTCTCCGCCTCCACCGACACGTACGACGACAGCGGCGCGCCCCGCACACGCCCCTCCCCCAGCCGGTACCGCACGCGCGCGTTCTGCCCCCAGTCCGCGTCCCACGCCCGCACCCTCAGCACCAGCGCGCCCGCCGCGTTGTTCTCGGGCACACGGGCGCTGTAGCGCGTCTCCGCGAACACCGGCGCGTTGTCGTTCACGTCCAGCACCCGCAGCCCCAGCACGGCGCTGCTCCACAGCGCCGGCGACCCGCCGTCCTCCGCCCGCACCGTCACGTTGTACTCCGACACATGCTCCCGGTCCAGCTCCCGAGTCGTCACTACGCGGTAGTAATTATCAAACGACTTCTCCAAGCGGAACGGGAGACTCTTGGCGATGCTACACCGCACCTCGCCGTTCGGTCCCGAGTCACGATCCTGCACGTGGAGAAGGGCCACCACGGTCCCCGACGGGGCATCTTCAGAGATCTCATTCAGAGCCGACCGAATCGATATCTTGGGCACGTTGTCGTTGACGTCTGTCACTGTGATCGTGACCTTTGCGGCATCGAAAAGGCCTCCACCGTCCCGTGCCTGCACCTCCAGTTCGTAAGAGTCGCCTTCCTCGAAGTCCAGGCTACGCACCAGCGAGATCGCTCCCGTCTCCCCGTCCACCTGGAAAATCTCTGTTGTCATGTCCGTCGCCTTCTTCAGTGAGTATTTCACGTGCCCGTTGGGACCCTCGTCAGCGTCGGTGGCCGTGACCATGACGAGGGTGGAGCCCACGGGCACGTCCTCCGGCACACGCACCGTGTACTCCGCCTGGCTGAACACGGGCGCGTTGTCGTTGGCGTCCAGCACCGCCACGCGGATCCGCGCCGTGCCCGTCCGCGCCGGCTCGCCACCGTCGCTCGCCCTCAGCACCAGCTCGTGAAACGCCGCCTCCTCCCGGTCAAGCGCCTTCGCCAGCACCAGCTCGGGACGCTGATCCCCGCCGGGACCCGACTGCACGGCCAGCGAGAAGTGCTCGTCGCCGCTTAGCTCGTAGCTCTGCACAGAATTCGGTCCTGAGTCCGGATCGTGAGCCTCGGGCAGGGGAAACCGCGACCCTGGGGCTGTCGTCTCGCTTATTCTCTCCTCCAGATCCGCTTCCTTAAAGCTGGGGGAATTGTCGTTAATGTCCGTGATCTTCACTTGAATTCCATGAACCTGCATTTCTCCCTCCACTAACAATTCACAGCGGAGCACACATTTCTCCACCAGCCGACACAGCTGCTCTCTGTCTATCCTCTCCGCCGTCACCAAATGTCCCGTCCTCTCGTGCAGGGAGAAATACTGTGTCCCATCATCGGAGACAACGCGGACTCCGCCTTCTCCTAGTGTCAGCAGCTGCAGCCCCAGGTCCTTGGCCACGTCACCCACGAACGAGCCTTTCGGCATCTCCTCTGAAACCGAGTAGCTCAGATGTCCCCATGCCGCCTCCCACGCCGCCACCAGCACACCCCACAGCAGGGCTCGCTCCCGCCGGCCCCAGCGCCTCCCCGCCGCCCACATCTCCGCCGCGTCCCGCCGGCACCGCACCTACAACGGCAGCTCTGTGGCGCCTTCTCCTGTTTCGGTCCCTGCTCTCCGTTCCCGGCCGCTACCGCCGGCCCCTCCGCCTCGCTGCAGCACGGCTCCGCACCGGGGGGACACTCACAAAGCGCCCGACCGCCGAGCCAGCGAGCGAGCGAGCCGGGCCGCAGCGGGCGGGGCTGCCTACAGCGCTCCGGCCTTCCTCTCGCTCCTCCTCGGTCAACAGCGGCGCCCGCAGCCTCCTCCCGGCACTGCAGACACCGAGCGCTGCTCAGCGCTGCCCGCCCGGCCTGTCCCACCCACAGCTCGCAGTCGCGGGACAGTGGCCACGGAGGCATTGCCTCTCTCCAGCGGCGACCTCTTGCTTCGGCCTTTCTTCAGCCGAGTTTATCTTTGCTCGTCGGTCCACAACCAGAAGAAAGGCAGAGGCCTCCTGTTGCTTTGTTATTTCTTGTGTAGGGATAAGTTTTTTTCTTTTAAATGTCGGTCTTCTGTAATATAGTGAAAGAATCTTTCTCAGTGCGACGTGTAGACTGTTATGAGGCCTAACCCATTAGTCTGAAAGCACAATCTCCTGCTCTGATTGCACAGATTTTGGTATCAGTGGGGTTTGAATGATTTTTCTCTCACCTTTTCCACAGACTAATGCAGCTTCATATTGGAACGCCACCAGCCACCTTTTTCAAATCCTGACCAACACAAGGCAGTATAAGGGAGTGATAAATATCCTTCTTCAAAAGCACTCCCTTCACTATTGATCTTGTCACTTTTCAGATGCATATCAGAGGTTGCTCTGAATCATCCTCAATTGCTCTCCCTAATCCAACAGGTTTCGTTATAATCCTATACTACAGGCCGTGCTTTCGTTTAGGAGTTGTTCCATTCTAGAGTGATTAATCAGCATGCAGTAATACATATACAAAGGTGAAACCGTTTGAGAATAAGGGGATACAAGAACCTCTGTAGGAAAAGACAAATCAGACACGGAAAGGAAAGGAAAGGAAAGGAAAGGAAAGGAAAGGAAAGGAAAGGAAAGGAAAGGAAAGGAAAGGAAAGGAAAGGAAAGGAAAGGAAAGGAAAGGAAAGGAAAGGAAAGGAAAGGGAAGGGAAGGGAAGGGAAGGGAAGGGAAGGGAAGGGAAGGGAAGAGAAGAGAAGAGAAGAGAAGAGAAGAGAAGAGAAGAGAAGAGAAGAGAAGAGAAGAGAAGAGAAGAGAAGAGAAGAGAAGAGAAGAGAAGAGAAGAGAAGAGAAGAGAAGAGAAGAGAAGAGAAGAGAAGAGAAGAGAAAAAGAAAAGAAAAGAAAAGAAAAGAAGATAAAAGAAAGAAAAGAAAAGAAAAGAAAAGAAGATAAAAGAAAGAAAAGAAAAGAAAAGAAAAGAAAAGAAAAGAAAAGAAAAGAAAAGAAAAGAAAAGAAAAGAAAAGAAAAGAAAAGAAAAGAAAAGAAAAGAAAAGAAAAGAAAAGAAAAGAAAAGATGACAGCCTCATCTAGTATTACAATTCATCCAATGCCCTCCCCTCTAAAGACAGGAGGGCACACGGCTGAGGCAAATGAATCATCTGTAAGTTCTCCACCACTGAAGTCACATGCACTTTCCTTTGGGAGTCATGCGCTTTCCTTTGGGAGTCCAACACCGAAACAGCATTAAAACTAAGGGGTTTTGTTTAGCTCTCAACCACCTCCAAGTACATAACTTCATAATAAAAAACTGTGAGCTGAACCTGAACTTGCAACGGCCCATGAACCAGATGTTCCAACACCTACTTCACACTCTGGTAATACAGAGTGGTAATACTGTTTCTTCTTTCATTCCTTCATGAATGTGGAGCTGAATCTGAATGCATGATGAACTAAGGGTGCCACCAATAACTGTGTTATGGACGACCAACATCAGTAGAGCTCATTACACTTCAGAGTTTCACCATAAATCCACAATTTTGTTCAGCAAATAATAACAGTAATAAATACATAAATTCTAAAGACTGATCCAAATGGCAATAGCCCATGAACACCGTTCCCATGCAACTGATTTCAGAGCAGAGCAGTCATGCTTGGTTGATTCTATCCTCAGCCTTTCTGCAGACCAAAAGAGCACCATGGAGTAAGAAAACTACTCATGAAGTCAGAACGGTCAGTTCCTGGATCCTGCAGTAGAGGGTTTCCCAAACACCAATACCACAAGGCAGCGATGAAGATCCCCCCTTCAAAAAGAGGGACTATGCTTCTCTCTTGATTTTGTTACTTCTGACCTCAACATCGAGGCTGATTCATAGTCCATCTGTCCCCTTTCTCCAAACACCATTTCTGATTTTTTAATAATAACCTTACACTAGAGCCTATCCTTAAACTTAGGACTTTCTGCTCCCTCCTAGAGTAACTCAGCAGCAGGCAGAGATGCATATGCTCTCTCTATAGGGGAAATCATCAAAAAAAAAAAAAAAAAAAGGAGATCTCAGGCAACATCACCAAACTGATGGGACATCTAAAGATGAAGCTAATACTGAGAGAAGAAAGATAATGGATAGATTTGCCTTTTTCTTTTGATACGTAAATCTGGGTTTGGATAGTTTCTACGCAATTACTCGGAAAAACCATCCCTGCGCAATATTTATCCATCCCATTAATGCTGTCATTTCTGCAGCAACCTTATTCCAAAAAAAAGGAGAGACCAGAGGGAGGAACTATCTCTAATTTCACCATTCATGGAGCTATATGCACCATTCCTTTTAAGAAGCCAACGGTTTTCCATGCAGTTTTCAAGCAAGTTCAAGTACAGTTTGGGAAAAAAAAAGGTGGTGGCGAGGAGATGAGAAATGAAAATTCTCTAACACAAGGGGTCCATCACATTATTCATAGTGTACAATCATTCAATTATTGCGTTCTTAACTCAAATGAGAATTGTAGTCAACACCTCTCAGGTGAACCTGTATCTGTGACCACTGAAAAAACATGAGATGACGCCATCACCTTCCTAATATGGGCTGGAGGAGAATAAACGGATATTTCTTTTTTTTTTTTTTCACGGAGAACCGAAAAAGCACTTCCCGGTCTCACCACTCAGGAAAACCCAGGTGAACAGAGAAGAAGGTTCAGAAAAACTCAAGGAAAATACCGACAGAGCGTGGGCTTACAGACCTGAGGGGCGTCGGGGTCAGCGGGCGGCTCTCCCGCGCCGGCGCTGTTGTTCGGGCTCCTCTTCTCGCATGACTCCGCGCCCAGAAGCTCCTCCGCGGGCAGGCTGGGCAGCGGCGGCGGCAGCCAAGCGGCCTCGGCCACGGCGCGGCCCGGCGCCACGCACAGGTTGTAGGAGTAGGGCAAGGTGCCCTCGCAGAAGTCGGCCGGGAAGGCGGCGCCGGCCACGGACAAGCGCTGCGCGCCCAGGCAGCGCAGGACGGCGGGCGGCCCGGCCCGGCGCAGCCGCGCCAGCACGGCCAGCGCCACGCTCAGCAGGAACAGCGCGGACAGCAGCGCCAGCGCCAGCACCAGGTAGAACTGCAGCTCCGCCGCCGAGTCGGCGCCCGCCGCCCGCTCGCTCAGCTCCGGCAGCGCCTCCTGCAAGCTCTCGGCCAGCACCACGTGCAGCGTGGCCGTGGCCGACAGCGCCGGCTGCCCGTGGTCCTTCACCACGGCCACCAGCCGCTGCTTGGCCGCGTCCCTCTCCGACACGGCCCGCGCCGTGCGCACCTCGCCGCTGTGCAGCCCCACGCGGAACAGCGCCGGCTCCGCCGCCTGCACCAGCTCGTACGACAGCCACGCGTTGCGCCCCGCGTCCGAGTCCACCGCCACCACCTTGGCCACCAGGTACCCGGACTCGGCCGAACGCGGCACCACCTCGAACGGCTCCAGCGCCGGCGCCGACCCCGGCACTCTCTCTCCCGCTGCCGGCGCCGGCCAGAGCACCCGCGGCGCGTTGTCGTTGCGGTCCAGCACGAAGACGCGCACCGTCGCCGTCGAGCTCCGCGCCGGCTCCCCGCCGTCCTGAGCCCGCACGACCACGGCGAACTCGCGGCACTGCTCGTAGTCGAAGGAGCGCTGCGCGTACAGCGCGCCGCTCCGCGCCTCCACCGACACGTACGCCGCCGCGTCCGCGCTGCCGCCCGCCACCCGGTAGCTCACGTGGCCGTTGGCGCCCGCGTCCGCGTCCCGCGCGAGCACGCGCAGTATCGGCGCACCCGCCGCGTTGTTCTCTGCCACGTAGGCGCTGTAGGCGGCTTCCTCGAACACCGGCGCGTTGTCGTTCACGTCCGACACCTCCAGCACCAGCGCCGTGCTGCTCGACAGCGACGGCCGGCCCCGGTCCCTGGCCACCACCGTCACCCGGTGCTCGGCCACCTGCTCCCGGTCTAGCGCGCTCGCCGTCACCACCTTGTATGAGCCGCCCGACGACGACACGAGTGACAGCGGCGCCTCGCTCGACAGCTCACACGACACCTCCCCGTTCTCCTCGGAGTCCGGGTCATTCACATTCAGGAGGGCCACCACGGTGCCGGCTGGCGCGTCCTCTGGCACCGGGCTCGACACCGACAGTATCGTGATTTCGGGCGCGTTGTCGTTCTCGTCCGTGACGTTTATCTGCACCTTGCAGTGACCGGTGAACCCGCCGCCGTCCCTCGCCTCCAGACCGAAGCTGTATTTGCTCTTCTCCTCGAAATCGACGGGTCCCGCCGTCCTGACCTCGCCACTCTCGCTGTCGACACTGAACAACACGCGGACGCCGTCTGGGACGTTGCCGAAGGAGTAGGACACCTGCCCGTTGGAGCCCGCGTCCGCATCCGTGGCCCGCACCCGCAGCACCAGGGAACCTGCCGGCACGTTCTCCCGCATTCGTGCCTCGTAGACGCTCTTACTGAACACGGGCGCGTTGTCGTTGGCGTCAGTCACGTTGATGCGAATCTGGACAGTCCCGGACCTCACGGGGTCCCCGCCATCCACCGCCGTCAGCACCAGCTGGAAGGAGCTCTGCTTCTCCCGGTCCAACGCTTTCTCCAACACCAGTTCCGGCTGTTTGCTTCCATCTGAACTCTCCTTTATGGACAGAGTGAAGGCCGGGTTGCCAGTGAGCTGGTAAGTCAGTAAGGAGTTGCTGCCCACGTCCGCGTCTCGGGCCATCTCCAGAGGAAAACGTGCCCCGGGCGGGATCCATTCACCGATCTCG
This sequence comes from Columba livia, assembly GCF_036013475.1. Lineage (NCBI taxonomy): Eukaryota > Metazoa > Chordata > Aves > Columbiformes > Columbidae > Columba > Columba livia. Next base: position 17,881,659 of record NC_088615.1, on the reverse strand, counting down.
AGGTCCAGAGCCGCCTTGCTGAAGGCCGGGGAGTTGTCGTTGACGTCCTGGATGGCCACCTCGATGTGGAAAACGTTGAGCGGGTTCTGCACCAGCGCTTCGAAGCTGACGGAGCAGGACGCCGCCTCGCCGCACATCTCCTCCCGGTCCAGCCTCTCGCTCACGTACAGGTTCCCATTCTCCCCGTTCACCGTGAAGTATTGCAGCTGTCTTTTCGCGGCAGACGCCAGCCGCAGCTTGCGTGTCGGCAGGTCCGCCGGGCTCAGCCCCAGGTCCCGCGACAGCGGCCCCACCAGCGAACCTCTGCCCAGCTCCTCGGGGATGGTGTAGCGGAGCCGCTCGGCTGCCGCCCGCCAGCACAAGCCCAGCAGCAAAACGGGCAGCAGCACTCGCCCGCCTGCTCGCCGCCGCCTCTGTCCGCTCGCCATTCTCGGCAGAACTCGCCGCACTCCTCCCTCTTGCCGCTGCTCTGCCTCTTTCCAGCCCCTCTCCCACAAAGCGCAGGGGCCGCCGGAGGTCAGCGAGAGATGTGGGCGCCGGCTCGGACGCCCCTGCTCCCCATTCTGCGCCGCCTCTCGCTGCTGCTGCCCGTGCCGGTGCCGGGCGAGCGAGCAGCCTGCGGGGGCAGGACGCTGCGGTGGCTGCGGCTCCGGCTCCAGCGCCGCTCCGCCTCGGCCAACAGCGGCACCCGGAGGTGCCGCGACGCCACCGCAGCCGCCTGATGACCGCGCTCCCGGTAAACCGGGATTCTCACCGAGGTTTGGTGCCTGCACCCAGCTGCAGGGTCTCACTTTCTTTAGAATCAGGGAGCACAGAACCACTAATCTAAATCTTAGCGTGAAGGGTATCGATTTTGACATCACCAGCAGTCTAATACTGAAAAGGTTACGTGTAGAATTTTGAAGTATTGCACTTCTCAAAGCACTTCTGTCTCCTCTGTCCCATCATCTGACCAGTCCACCTAAGGACAGCATGATCAGCTGGAAGTTTTCAATGATTTCTGATGATCAATATATGAAAGCAAGTCCTTCGTCTAACCTCACTGGGGTAGGTGTATCAGTGCTGTGATTTCTAGGTGCTTTGCTACAACTTTGCCTTCAAAACTCATCCCTTTGGCAACCTGGGAAGTTACAGAGGCCTCAAGATGTAAGACAGGCAAATCATAGTGATTAAGAGGGGCTCCTAGGTCTCTTTTGCACTTACTGAATGACTTTGCTAAGCTTCAGATCTTCCTTTTATCAGAACAACAAAACTCCCTGACACCAAATCCAAAGCAAATACCTCCCACTGACCAACACGGGGCTGTTTATTCACTGTTGTGACACATCCAGGCCTGTGCAGTGTAGGAAGTCACAGAGATGTACACGTAGTCTCGTAGTCCCCAAACCACAGGTAGGTGGGACTGGCCAGCAGGACTCTACAGTCTGCACTGTGTTCCTGAGCTTGCCAGAGGGGTATCTGCTTCTATGCAATAATGCTCGCTTATCTTGTTTGATGCTTGTTAGCCACTTTGTGTAGGCAATAGGTAGGGGTGTATACAAGTGTTCTCCACAAAGTCCTTCTTGAAAGAAGATCAAAGATTTCAATAATTTCTGATTATTATGGAATGAAACCAAAACCTCCAACTGGACTCTGTGAGGTAAATACTTGACTCCTGGAATGTCCAGATGCTTTGCCATATCTCTACCTTGAAAATTAATCTCCCAGAGCACCTGGAAGTCACTGAGGTCTGCACCTGTAAGCAAGGCCCTAAAATCTTAACTGGAACTACAGAGCCAGTGGGTTACATTTGGAAATTCATCAGTTTGTGTTTTTGCTGCAAAAGAACACTCACAGTTTCAGATACAAAAGAACTATCTGCAAATGAAATACAGCAAACGATGCCTGAAGGATGAGAAAATGTATTTACGACTTGGATAAAATTCTCCATCAAATCACTACAGGGAGATATACATGGCTATAGGTTCCACACAGGAATTATAAGCTGTTCTGCCCATATGTAATAGTTGGGGAAACCAAGGTGTATCCAAGTCTTTGTCTCAGCAGCTGAACACCTTAAAGGTATGGGTGGAAACTGCCTGCCCAGTTTGACAGTTTTAATGGATCTCTACTTTTACCAGTGATCAGCCAAACTAAGGCCCAGTTTTAGAACTTGAGAAGAAACAAAGAAGGAATGGGAAACCTAGAGAAGTGATGGACTAGTAGGTTAATATTTCAGAGTGTGTCAACTGTAGTAGGTACACAAGAAGGGTACCTAGTTGTTAAAACGTACATGGCAGATCGCAGAGGATTTTACACCGAAGAAAATAGCCACAGTTCTCTATAGCCACAGTTCTCCAAGGAATTTCTTTAGACAATAAAAAAGTGAAAATGCAGAGAACCACAACAATGGGGCCCATTTAACAACTAGGAGAAAAAGATCTTTTAAACCTCCATTTTAGATATATCATAATATAACACAGTGAATTCTTCTAACTGACCTGTTTCTTTGCAAACCAAATGCTTCAGTGTGTGCTGTCATCACACAATAAGGAAGGTAACTTTGAATACAGACACCATTAAAGAAATGTTGCACATACAACTTCTCCTGATGCAGAATGAAGATCACAATATGGATGCATGCATGGAGACTTCCCTGCTCACCACACTCATTTAAAGAAAGAGAAAATGTTCTAAGGGCACAAAAAACATGCAGCTCAGTTAAAGGCTCAGTTGTTAGTGTCAGCTCAAAACACCATCATGCACATAAGCAGCTTGGAAGAGATGTGACTCTGCAACCAATACTGAGATGTTTACCTCTATGCCCAATGATTACCATATACAATAGAAGTTGTAATGGACATGACAGTGTAAAAAATGAGTACCTTCCTTGCCCCAACATTAAATAATAAGAGCAAACCTAGAAATTTCTGAAGAAAACATACTCCCATCTCCTACATTCACAGCACTTTCCATGCTGATGAAATACCAGCAGTTACTTCATAGGAGCAAGAGCCATTAATAGCATCTGAAGGCTAGTCAAGGCTGGGGACAGCTTAGTACAACCAGGATGAAATTGTGGATCACAGTCTTACAAGCACATGTATCTGGAAAAGGGACATTTCACACAACAAATACTAGAAGTAGTACCCCGGAGTCACTTTTACACTCCCATGTCTATTACTTACAAAATAACTTGTCACAAGATTGTCATCCTCTTTCAGGAATGTGGGAAAAGGGCTGTAGTGTAAGTGGCAGAGGCCTCAGCACTGGGCATGACATTAAAGCACTGCCCAGACAGATGGAGCACACAACCCTCTCTTCTCCTGCTTTCAGGCCAGTCTCTTGCTGATCCTGCGCTGACTTCTCACCATGCGTATGTGACAAGCAAGGGCATTAATTCCAGTGATTTTTTCAGGTGCATGATCAGACACAAAGAGGCCTGCCTCTACCTCATCACGACAAGCAAGGTAAGCCTTCAAATACCATTCACAGGGAATGTCATACAATAAGAAAGAAAAATTATGAACCTACAGGAGGTCAGTCTGAGCAAGGTGACAATAAGACACCTTCAGGCACATTTTCAGACTGTCAAAAACAAACCCTGGGAATTGACAAAACACCCCCAAAACTCTCCTCAAACACTTTACAGATCATGTGGTTATCATCATTTGCACATACATTCCCCCTAACAGACAGCTGCACAGACATCTTCTCCTTACCATGGATGATATTTGGCTTCTCAGCATGTGTAGGTCACAAGTTGATGCACCCCAGGAAACACAGTTGACCCTCTTGGCTGCCAGGACACACTCTTGGCTCATGTTCAACTTGCCATCAATAAGAACCCCCCCAATCCCTCTCCATAGAGCTGCTTTCCAGCATCTTGTCGCCCAGTCTGTATGTACAATCAGGGTTGACGTGTCCCAGGTGCAAAATCTGGCACTTGCCCTTGTTGAACTTCATGCGGTTGGTGATTGACCAGTTCTCCAATTTGTCCAGATCCCTCTGAAGGGCCTCTCTGCCTTCATGAGTGTCAACAGCTCCTCCCAAACTGTGTCATCTGCAAACTTAATAAGTAATCCCTCAAGTCCTGAGTCTAGGTCATTTATAAACACATTGAAGATTGCTGGCCATAAGGCGGATCCCTGCAGAACCCCACTAGTGACTGGTTGCCAGCCAAATGTAACCCCATTTACTAAAACCCTTTGAGTCCAGACCATGAGCCAATTGCTTACCCGCTGCATTGAGTGTTTATCCAGCTGTATGCTGGACATCTTGTCCAGGAAGGGACTGTGAGAGACAGTATCAAAGGCTTTACTGAAATCCAAAAAGATCACATCAACAGGCTTCCCTTGGCCATCTAAGTGGCTAACCTTGTCGCAGAACAAAATTAAGTTTTTTAAGCAGGACTTTCCCCTCATGAACTCATGCTGGCTGGGACCAGTGACTGCATTGTTGTTCAGATGTTTTTTGATAAATTCCAGAACAATCTTCTCCATGATTTTGCCAGGAACAGAAGTGAGGCTGACAGGCCTGTAGTTGTCAGGGTCATCCCTGTTGCCCTTCATGTAGATTGGGAAAATGTCTGCCAGCTCCCAGTCATCTGGGACCTCTACAGATTCCCAGGAGTGTTGAAAAAAACCACTGAGAGAGGTCTCGCAATAACATCAACCAGCTCTTTAAGTACCTTTGGATGAATCACATCAGGCCAAATTGACTTGTAGGGATCTAGCTGGAGTAGCAAATCCTATACAAATTCTGGATTGATTGGGAGTTTATTGTTCTTGCAGCCATGGTTTTATGACCCAAAGTTATTTGGGCTCCCAAGTCCATCTTCAGTGTTGAAAACAGAGATGAAATAAGCATTAAATACCTCAGGTTCGTCTATGTCCCTGTTAACAAGTTGACCATGCTCATCAAGTAATGGACCAATGTAATTTCTAGTTTGCCTTTTTTATTGTCCTTGACCATACTGGCCAGCTTCAATTCTAATTGAGCTTTGGTAGCACAAATTTCTTCCCTACAGTGGTGAGCAGCACTGTATATACATGGGGCCATTAACATTCCATTTTCTCATCCTACTCAAGAACACAGGCAGTCAGGAAGACATCTGACTCTGTTTCCATTTGCTAGTAATGCAACACATCCATTCAGAAGAGCTAATACTGTCAGGAAAAAGAGTATTACACATGTCAGAGGACAAAGAGAGAAACAATCTGGTGTGTGATAAAGAAACCATGCCTTGCTCCAGTGAAACTCAAGCCAGTAGCAGCTCCACATTTCCTGCCCACCACACTGTCTATGATACTGAGCAATGATCCCATGTTCACCTCCCCAGAGCAAGAGCCACCACCACACAGCGCATTCCTGATAGAAGCTTTGCCTTCTTTGTAACCAAATCTCGTTATACAGGAAGCAACAAAATGCAGTGGAGAGAGGGCAGAGAAGGGGCAGACAGATGGTGTGTACACAAACTGCACCTGCACTCAGACAACTAGAAAGGAAGTGACCTTCTCCATTTGATCAGACACCCTGAGGTCGAGCTATAGCTCATGACAAGCAAGGGAAAATTTAAAAACACAGAAAAGTGAATGGATCAGTTGGAATAACATTTTTTAGGCCAAAGTTATTGAGCAGAAGCAACTCAAATTGCATGGTACTCCATTAGGCACATGCTTGTGTTAAGCAAGACCAGCAAGGAAATGATCATCAGTTCTTCTCTAGCCACCCTCACAGAGCTCCCCTGACTTCTCTCCAACTCTACACAACTTGCACGTTTGCTTCTGACCTTCTCAGAATTGGCAAAGGCATGTCATGAGAGGATAATGAACTACGATCGCACCAGGAAGGGAGGTCCATTTGTCTCCTCACCACCATTCTGAGCAGAAACTGAAGGATTCCAAAGCACACAAATGATAAATGACAAAAGTAAAAGAGGACTGGTCATCCAACAGAGACTGGGTCATCAATTTAATGGCTTGGTGGCAATCTCCCCTCTGCTATCACACGTGCAGTTCCACAGAGATGCAACTTCTACTGGAGGTCATGTTTACATGTATTCCCCTCTGACAATAACATAAAACAAAGGTATCCTCCCATCTCATCCCTTTTATACCCACAGTAGCATGAATACGAGGAACAAACACACAATGCATTGTGAGATGAAGCTATGTTGATCATTACAGACAAGCGAAGTAAGTAAGTATTAGAAGAGAAAGCATTGTCAGAGAAAATCACTAGGAGGACTTCAAAGACTTCACTACACTCATTGAAATTCATCCCTGAGAGCATCTGGAAGTTGTTGAGGTATCAAGCTGCAAGTGTGGCCCTAGAGTGTCACTCTGGACTACATTGCTGGGGGTTTCATTTTAAGAAAGTCATCAGCTTTCAGCAGTTCTTCTAATATATGGCCTACTCAGTTCCCACAGATAGGGTGCCATATGTGTAAATGCTTTATCATAGGCTTTGTTCTCAAGCTCAGTCTTTTGAGAAAGGAGAACAGATTATCTTTTAGCTTCTGCTTAATTTTTTTCACAACTAAATTTCTGTTTTAGGTGGCTGAACGAAGTCTTTGCTGCAAACCAACTCACTTTTAAATGCAAGACACTGTCCGGAAATGGGGAAAATTAACCATGAACTTCCAGGAAACAAAGGCCTGAAAGAAGGCCTAAGTACAACTATGAACTAACTCTACATCACAATGTTCCAGGGACACAAAGATGAATAGAGGAGACACTTTATGATTAGAGAACTACCATTAACTTTCAGGACAAGGAATTCAGGATCACAGCAAAAATGGCGCAGGCCTTGCCACCAGACATGAAATCAAACCATTGCTCAATAAAGAACACACTGTCTCAACCATTTTCCTGGTTTGAATCCATCCTCACACCCTCCTTGCTCTGCATTCACAGACTTTAGTTGAACCACAGACAATATCCAGTGTTTTGACTGTATAGCAGCCACAGGTGAAAGAGCATTTCATTCAGGGATGTTCAGAGTGTTTGTCTTGGCAGCTGACCACTTTCAAGGTATGGATGGAAACTGCTCCTCCAGCTCAACAACTAAAGAGAGCTTTTAATGTTTTCAGGGTTACCATCCATAATGAGGCCCAGCTCTAGACCTGGACAACAAACAAGGCAAGAATGGGAAACTTGCAGAAGTGAAAGAATCATAGCATAATGTTTCAGATTATGTCAACTATAGTAGATATACAAGAAAGGCATCTAGTTGGTAAAAAGAACACAGGAGTCTCACACAGAATCTCACATCACAGATCCTGGTCACAGTTCCTCAATATAATGACTCTGCTCATCACACTAATTCGAAGAAACATTAAATGTTCTCACATGCATAAGTGACATGCAGCTCCAATAAAGACCCAGTCATGCAAGTATCAGCTCAAAGACACCATCATCCCTATTCACCACATGAGTAATTTGGAAGGTTCACGATGCTCAAATTTAATATAACGGTGTATGGGTGATAACTGCCACTCACAGAAAACAGAAAAGAGATGAAGCCTCAACTCAGACAGCTAGAATCTGATAAAACCAGCAAACGAGCACACCTCGATTTTGGTTAGTACCTCTCCACGTTTCCACTCCTTTTCCAGCTTTCACACATGGTTACACAATGATTTTCTTGTACTATGTATGCTCGTGGGTTAGGGTCCTGTCTTGGACAGGAGCCTTCTCATCGGTGGATGTGATCTTTAGTATTAGAATGAGCTTACAACGAACAAAGTTAATCTAAAGGACACCCTGACAGTTTTAAGATGTATACTAAAGAATCTCAACTAATTACGCATGTTCCAGGATTTTCAAATTGCAAGGAGAGGAAGTCCCTCAGATCAGTCTATGTTTAAGGAGCAGACTGACCCGGTACAGGTCCACTGCTTATATATTCTTAGGGTAGTAATTGCTGACAGGATTTAAACACCCTCAGGTTCGTAATTGCTGAAAGGATACATCTCTTTACTTATTAACGACTACAATGTCTTGTCATGCCCAGGCACATCCAGCTTCGTTTGAAATAAATCAACAAAATCAACAGAAATCAACGATAAAACATCTCCTGTTTCCTCCAATACCCCTTCACTCGCAGCCACCTAGACACTCTAGAATAGGTACAACTTGTACGAAACTCTTGCTTCTTCATAACGGGCAAGCAGACACCGACAAGGGGCCACTTGTTGCCCATTTCTCCACCCGCTACAAAAACATGGCAGCAGAAACCAATAAAGAGACATTTCGTTTTTCATCCACGTAATCATGGAGAAACAGAAAGGCTGAGAAGCGTGGAAAGGATAAGCAGCTATGTTCTACACGGGGACCATAATGTTCCATTTCAAGACACACATCATTCTCAATAAATCGTTAAGAAGAGCTAACAATTACAGGGAAAAAAAAAAAAAAGGTATGACACGTCAGGGAGCAAAATAATACAGACAATACAGACAAAAGCCCCACTCTGATGAAACCAAAGGCAGAAGAAGTTCCACTTCTCCTGCCTCCCACACGAGTTGCGACGCTGAGGAACACTCCCACGTTCACCTCCCTGGAGTAAGAGGCACCAGCACACAGCGCGCTGCCGAACGAAGCTTTGCCTTCCCTGTAACCAAACCTTCCTACGCGGGATGCAGCAGAACACGGCGGGGAAAGGGCAGAGAAGCAGCAGAAGGAAGCATCGCGATAATTGCAAAGGGCGGTCACTGGAACTCACCGGGGGAGCGGCAGTGTCCTCCCCGAGCAGCGGCGCGGAGAAAAGGCAGTATGGACCAATACAGAGACATTTGGTTTCTCATTCACATTATCAAGGAAAAATAGAAAGGCTGAGAAGAGTAGGAACTATGAGCAGCTCAGTTCTACATGGAAGCCTTAATGTTGCCTGTTAAGATACTCTGATCTTACTCAAGCACATGTGCTGTCGGAAAAACATCTGAGCCTGCTAATAACGCAAAATTCCATTTGCTAATAACGCAATACAACAATTAAAACAATATTACACATCTAAGGGGGCAAAACGAGAAACGACCTGACGCCTAAAACAGGCCAAAAGCCCTGCTTTAATGAAATTAAAGATAACAGCAATCCCAATTCTCCTGCCTCCCACACAAGCAGTAACGTTGAGTGACGATCCCCAGAGCAAGAGCCACCAGCTCACAACGCGTTGCCGGACGAAGCTTGCTTTCCCTGTAACCAAACCTCACTACGCGGGACGAAGCAGAAGGCGGAAGGAAAAAGGCACAGAAGTAGTACAAGGGAAGCGTCTCGGAGAAAGAACGGTCATTGGAACTCACCGGGGGAGCGGCGGTGTCCTCCCCGAGCAGCGGCGCGGGCTCGTCGGGCGGCGGGCGGGCCGGGAGGGTGTCGCAGCAGCTGGCGCCCGAGAAGTGGAGCTGGCTCTTGCGCGAGTCGGCCGTGAGCGACACCTCGTGCAAGTAGGAGTGCAGGAAGGCGCGGACGCCGTCGATGCCCACGAAGTGCGAGGCCGGCACGCCGCGCAAGGCGCCGCTGCCCGCCGCCAGCAGCTGCGAGCGGCGCCAGCGCCGCAGGCGCAGCGCCAGCAGCAGCAGCAGGAAGGCAAGGAAGAGGCAGGACACGGCCGCCACGGCCAGCACCAGCCAGCGCGTCAGGCTGCCGGCCGGCTCGCCCGGCGCCGCCGCCGATGCCGCGCTGCCCAGCTCGGCCAGCAGCTCGGCCACGCTCTCGGCCAGCACCACCGTCAGCGTGGCCGTGGCCGACAGCGCCGGCCGGCCGTGGTCCTTCACCACCACCACCAGGCTCTGCCGCGCCGCGTCGCGGGCCAGCGGGAAGCGCGCCGTGCGCACCTCGCCGCTGTGCAGCCCCACGCGGAACAGCCCCGGCTCCGTCGCCTTGGCCAGCTCGTACGACAGCCACGCGTTCTGCCCCGCGTCCGCATCCACCGCCACCACCTTGGCCACCAGCGCCCCGGGCTCGGCCGAGCGCGGCGCCAGCTCCACGCCCGCCCAGCCCGCGCCCGCCGCGAGCGGCGCCGCCGGCGGGTACAGCACCTGCGGCGCGTTGTCGTTCTCGTCCACGATCACCAGCCGCACCGACACGTTGCTGCTCAGCGCCGGCGCGCCGCCGTCCTCCGCCCGCACCCACAGCCCCACCTCGCGCACCTCCTCGTAGTCGAACGAGCGCAGCGCGTACAGCGCGCCCGTCTCCGCCTCCACCGACACGTACGACGACAGCGGCGCGCCCCGCACACGCCCCTCCCCCAGCCGGTACCGCACGCGCGCGTTCTGCCCCCAGTCCGCGTCCCACGCCCGCACCCTCAGCACCAGCGCGCCCGCCGCGTTGTTCTCGGGCACACGGGCGCTGTAGCGCGTCTCCGCGAACACCGGCGCGTTGTCGTTCACGTCCAGCACCCGCAGCCACAGCACCGCGCTGCTCCACAGCGCCGGCGACCCGCCGTCCGCCGCCCGCACCGTCACGTTGTACTCTGACACCTGCTCCCGGTCCAGCTCCTCAGCAGTGACCACGCGGTAGTAGTCGTCGAAGGACTTCTCCAGGCGGAACGGGAGGTTCTCAGCGATGTTGCACCGCACCTCGCCGTTCGGTCCCGAGTCCCTGTCCTGCACGTACAGCAAGGCCACCACTGTCCCCGACGGGGCACCTTCAGAGATCTCATTCAGAGCCGACTGTGTCAAAATGTGGGGCGCGTTGTCATTAACGTCTGTCACGGAGATTACGACTTTGGTGGTATCAGAAAGGTCTCCTCCGTCTCGAGCCTGCACCTCCAGTTCATGTGAAGATAATTCTTCAAAGTCCAAGTTGTCCTTCAGGGATATTTCTCCTGTCTCAGAGTTCAGGTGGAAAATCTGCGATGCCCGGACTGAAATTGTATGGAAACTGTATATCACATACCCGTTGAGCCCTTCGTCGGGGTCTGTGGCCGTGACGGTGACGAGGGTGGAGCCCACGGGCACGTCCTCCGGCACACGCACCGTGTACTCCGCCTGGCTGAACACGGGCGCGTTGTCGTTGGCGTCCAGCACCGCCACGCGGATCCGCGCCGTGCCCGTCCGCGCCGGCTCGCCGCCGTCGCTCGCCCTCAGCACCAGCTCGTGAAACGCCGCCTCCTCCCGGTCCAGCGCCTTCGCCAGCACCAGCTCGGGACGCTGATCCCCGCCGGGACCCGTCTGCACGGCCAGCGAGAAGTGCTCGTCGCCGCTTAGCTCGTAGCTCTGCACAGAATTCGTTCCCGAGTCTGAGTCATGAGCTTTGACCAGGGGAAACCGCGACCTCGGGGCTGTCGTCTCGCTTATTCTCAGTTCTGTTTCTGCCTCTCGGAAACTGGGGGCGTTGTCGTTAGTGTCCGTGATCTCCACTTCGATTCCGTAAACCTTCATTTCATCCTCCACTATGACGCCAGATCGCAGCATGCATCGGTGTACATTCTCACAGAGCTGCTCTCTGTCTATCCTTTCCGCTGTCACTAGATGTCCCGTCTTCCCGTGCAGAGCAAAATAAGGTGTCCTACCTTTGTCCAGGATGCGGACGCCGCTGTCGCTGAGCGCCGGCAGCTGCAGCCCCAGGTCCTTGGCCACGTCGCCCACGAACGAGCCTTTCGGCATCTCCTCCGGAATCGAGTAGCGGAGCTGGCCCCACGCCACCTCCCACGCCGCCACCAGCGCGCCCCACAGCAGGGCTTGCTCCTGCCGACCCCAGCGCCTCCCCGCCGCCCACATCTCCGCCGCGTCCCGCCGGCACTGCACCAACAACGGCAGCTCCTCGTCGCCGCCTCTTGCTTCGGCACCTTTCGAACGCTCCCGGCCGCTGCTGCCGGTCCTTCCGCCTCCCTGCAGCACGGCTCCGCACCGCGGGGACTCTCGCAGACCGCCCGGCCCACGAGCCAGCGAGCGAGCGAGCCGGGCTGCAGCGGGCGGGGCTGCCTGCAGCGCTCCGGCCTTCCTCTCGCTCCTCCTCGGTCAACAGCGGCGCCCGCAGCCTCCTCCCGGCACTGCAGCCACCGAGCACCCGGCATGTCCCACCCACACCTCGCGGCCACGGGACAGTAGCCACGGAGACATTGCTTCCCTCCGGGAGTGATCTTCTGCGTCGGCTTTTCTCCAACCGAGCTCTTCTCTTACACTCGCGGTGATCACAACCAGGGAGAAGGTAGAGGATTCCCGTGGTCGCCGTATTCAGTACGGAGTGGTCGACCGCACAGGAAAAAATGACCGAATTTGTCTATATATGTAAAGTAAAATATGACGCGTAGAATATTACAAAGCTTATCCCAGTAGTCTTAATGCATGATCTCTCCACGAATTGCACAGCTTGTTATAGGTGTCGTCCTTGAATGACTTTCTCTTACCCTTTCTGCAGATCAAAGGTACATCATACAGACCCATTAGTTCCCCACATCCCGACCAATAGAGGAAAGCAGCAATGCCAGGTCCCTAAGCACCACACATCTGTTTATACGTCCTGAGATGGTGACTCAGCCACTTCCCTGGACAGCCTGTTCCTGACAACCCTTTCACTAAAGAATTATTTCCTAATATACAATGAAAACCTCCCCTGGTGAAACTTGGGGACATTTACTCTCGTTCTATTGCTTGTTACTTGGGAGAAGAGAACAGCACCCACTTTGCTACAACCTTCTTTCAGGTAGCTGTAGAGAGTGATAAGGTCTCCCTTCAGCTTCCTTTTCTCCAGGCTCAATAACCACAGTTATCTCAGCCACTCCTCACGAGACTTGTGCCCTAGATACTTCACCAGCTTCGTTGTAGTGAGGGGCCCATAACTTAACACAGTAAGGTTATGTTATATGTTATGTCATGTCACTGCACACAGTGCTGTTTCTATTTCATGGAAAAATCCCTTGTTAATAACGATATACATAAAGTAAAATATTTTTTCTTATTTTATGCAAAACCACAATCCACACCATGATTTTTTGCCATGCCTAATGCCCGGTACAAGGGTAACAAAAGAGAACAGGTTCTGAAATACAAACCATGATATTTATGCTCCCGAGGAACCAGAGATATCAGGCTCAATATCATATCAGGCTTCAAGCAGCAGGAACCCTTCTTTAATAGCTGGACCGACTGGGGAAGTGGCTTTTCTATTGTCAGAAATAATGATGTAAAGGATTGCAACTTGTTTATAAAATATTCACCTGATCCTTGAGTTTTTATGTTGATAGGACAGCTTTTAAACAAAATACTCTAGGTCACAGCAGGATTACGCAGACCAAGTGCCTAATCGCTGTCATTTTGTATATCTCTTTGTCTCTTTAGATGTGTCCTCAGGGTGAATACAGCTTCTCCTAGTAAAACAGACAAACATAACAAGGATTGCAGAAAGTTGCAGAGAGACTTAATTCCACGCAATCAACCAGGACCAAGAACCCCTGTTGGGGAAAGGCAATCGAAAAGAGCACAGGGCCTGAAATAATAATGCGATATTTTTCCTTGAGATCTCATTGTACACCTTCACCTGTGTATGAAAGACAGATCGGGAAGGGTGAAAAAGAGGGACCTACCATCCAAAAAGGAATAAGGAGGAAAAACAAACAAACATATATATAATCATACATAGATAGATATGCAAGTAAACAAATATGTATGTATCTATATATAAAAAAGTAATTGCAAAGAGAAAAAATGCACGGACGAATTTACCTGTGACACTCGTGCTACCTTTTCTGCAGAAGCCTCACACCAAAAGGCTGGCGACACTCTCCTCTTCATCAAGGAGAAACAACCCATAACTTCTCCTTTCATGGAGAAAGCACGCATGTTTCAGGAAAAAAACATGTCTAACACCAAGAGACAATTTCAGTCTCGCGACACCATCATGTAGAATCAGTGGATCTCATTCTACGTATCAAGGATCCGTCATAACCGTTAAAATTGGAAATAACTGCACTAAGAACTGGGAAAAATCTTGCGTGGATAGTGTTTACCCGTCCCGTCAATGCTGCCATTTCTGTAGCATCCTTGTTCCAAAACCCGATAAAACACACGCAGGAAGAGGGGAACATTCAATAGGGAGGATCTATCTGTAATTTCGCCACTCATGGAGCTACACGCACCTTTCCTTTGGCAAACCAACGGTTTTGCATCCAGGTGCAAGCACATCAGGTTGGGGGAAAAAACGGTGAGAAAGAAGAAATCTCTAACTTAAAGCGTTCATCACATTTTTCATCTTGCCGAGTCATTAATTTACCGCGTTACTAGCTCCTATGAGAGTAGTAGTTAACACCTCTCAGTTGAACATGGAAGCACCAAAGAAATGATAGCTGATGCCACGAGCTGCCTGCTTTGAGCGGGAGGCGGGTATTTGGATTATTCATTTCTTGACGGGGACATAGACCAGCACTCCTCATTCTCACCACTCGGGAAAACCCAGGGAAACAGGGAAGAAGGTTCAGAAAAGCTCAAGGAAAATACCGACAGAGCGTGGGCTTACAGACCTGAGGGGCGTCGGGGTCGGCGGGCGGCTCTTCCGCGCCGGCGCTGTTGTTCGGGCTCCTCTTCTCGCATGACTCCGCGCCCAGAAGCTCCTCCGTGGGCAGGCTGGGCAGCGGCGGCGGCAGCCAAGCGGCCTCGGCCACGGCGCGGCTCGGCGCCACGCACAGGTTGTAGGAGTAGGGCAAGGTGCCCTCGCAGAAGTCGGCCGGGAAGGCGGCGCCGGCCACGGACAAGCGCTGCGCGCCCAGGCAGCGCAGGACGGCGGGCGGCCCGGCCCGGCGCAGCCGCGCCAGCACGGCCAGCGCCACGCTCAGCAGGAACAGCGCGGACAGCAGCGCCAGCGCCAGCACCAGGTAGAACTGCAGCTCCGCCGCCGAATCGGCGCCCGCCGCCCGCTCGCTCAGCTCCGGCAGCGCCTCCTGCAAGCTCTCGGCCAGCACCACGTGCAGCGTGGCCGTGGCCGACAGCGCGGGCTGCCCGTGGTCCTTCACCACGGCCACCAGCCGCTGCTTGGCCGCGTCCCTCTCCGACACGGCCCGCGCCGTGCGCACCTCGCCGCTGTGCAGCCCCACGCGGAACAGCGCCGGCTCCGCCGCCTGCACCAGCTCGTATGACAGCCACGCGTTGCGCCCCGCGTCTGCGTCCACCGCCACCACCTTGGCCACCAGGTACCCGGACTCGGCTGAACGCGGCACCACCTCGAACGGCTCCAGTGCCGGCGCCGACCCCGGCACTCTGTCTCCCGCGCCCGTTGCCGGCCAGAGCACCCGCGGCGCGTTGTCGTTGCGGTCCAGCACGAAGACGTGCACCGTCGCCGTCGAGCTCCGCGCCGGCTCCCCGCCGTCCTGCGCCCGCACGACCACGGCGAACTCGCGGCACTGCTCGTAGTCGAAGGAGCGCTGCGCGTACAGCGCGCCGCTCCGCGCCTCCACCGACACGTACGCCGCCGCGTCCGCCGGGCCCGCGCTGCTGGGCGCGAGCCAGTAGCTCACGCGCCCGTTGGCGCCCGTGTCCGCATCCCGCGCAAGTACGCTCAGTATCGGCGCACCCGCCGCGTTGTTCTCTGCCACGTAGGCGCTGTAGGCGGCCTCCTCGAACACCGGCGCGTTGTCGTTCACGTCCGACACCTCCAGCACCAGCGCCGTGCTGCTCGACAGCGACGGCCGGCCCCGGTCCCTGGCCACCACCGTCACCCGGTGCTCGGCCGCCTGCTCCCGGTCCAGGGCACTCGCCGTCACCACCTTATACGAGCCGCCCGACGACGACACAAGTGATAGCGGCGCCTCACCCGACAGCTCGCACGACACCTCCCCGTTCTGCCCGGAATCCCGGTCCCACACTTTCAGAAGCGCCACCACCGTGCCGGCTAGCGCATCCTCCGACACTGGGCTCGACACCGACAGCATCGTGATTTCGGGAGTGTTGTCGTTCTCGTCGGTGATATTTATCTGCACTTTGCAGTGAACAGTGAGCCCGCCGCCGTCCCTTGCCTCCAGACCGAAGCTGTATTTGCTCTTCTCCTCGAAATCGAGGGGTCCCGCCGTCCTGATCTCGCCGCTCTCGCTGTTGACATTGAACAACGTGCGGATGCCATCCGGGACGTTACCGAAGGAGTAAGACACCCGCCCGTTGGAGCCCGCGTCGACATCCGTGGCCCGCACCCGCAGCACCAGCGACCCCGCCGGCACATTCTCCCGCACTCGCGCCTCGTAGACGATCTTACTGAACACTGGCGCGTTGTCGTTGGCGTCAGTCACGTTGATGCGAACCTGGACAGTCGCGGACCTCACGGGGTCCCCACCATCCAGTGCTACCAGCACCAGCTGGAAGGAGCTCTGCTTCTCCCGGTCCAACGCTCTCTCCAGCACCAATTCCGGCTGTTTGCTTCCATCTGGGGTCTCCTTCACGGCCAGAGTGAAGGCCGGGTTGTCAGTGAGCTGGTAAGTCAGCAGTGAGTTGCTGCCCACGTCCGCGTCTCGGGCCATCTCAAGAGGAAAACGAGCACCTGGAAGAGTCAGCTCAGCAATCTCGAGGTCCAGAGCCGCCTTGCTGAAGGCCGGGGAGTTGTCGTTGACGTCCTGGATGGCCACCTCGATGTGGAAAACGTTGAGCGGGTTCTGCACCAGCGCCTCGAAGCTGACGGAGCAGGACGCTGCCTCGCCGCACATCTCCTCCCGGTCCAGCCTCTCGCTCACGTACAGGTTCCCGTTCTCCCCGCTCACCGTGAAGTATTGCTTGTTCGCGCTGAGCCGCAGCTTGCGTGCCGGCAGTTCCGCAGGGCTCAGCCCCAGGTCCCGCGCCAGCGGCCCCACCAGCGAACCTCTGCCCAGCTCCTCGGGGATGGTGTAACGGAGCCGCTCCGCCGCCGCCCGCCAGCACAATCCCAGCAGCAAAGCGGGCAGCAGCACTCGCCCGCCTGCTCGCTTCTGCCTCTGCCCGCTCGCCATTCTCGGCAGCTCTTGCAGCGCTCCTCCCTCCTGCCGCTGCTCTGCCTCCTTTCAGCCCCTCTCCCAAAAAGCGCAGGGTCCGCCGGAGGTCAGCGAGCGATGTGGGCGCCGGCTCGGACGCCCCTGCTCCCCAATCTGCGCCGCCTCTCGCCGCTGCTGTCCGTGCTGCTGCCGCTCTGGCCGGCGCCGGGCGAGCGAGCAGCTTGCGGGGGCAGGACGCTGCGGCGGCTGCGGCTCCGGCTCCAGCGCCGCTCCGCCTCGGCCAACAGCGGCACCCGGAGGCGCCGCGACGTCACCGCAGCCGCCTGATGGCCGCGCTCCCTGGGACCCGGACTTCTCACCGGGATTCGATGCCTACACTCGCGTTCGGGTCTCGCTTTCATTAGAATTAAGAAGTGCAAAAGTTCTCGCTTGCTGCGACTCTAGAGTTGGTTAGAACAGAATGACGGTTTCGATTGCTTTTAGGCCATCTCTTTGAGTCGCAATGAATAGTCAGTGTTAAATATTTGCAGCAGAGCAAGTAATAAATGGAAATCAGCTGTGCTTAATAAAAATCCAGATGGAACAAGAACTGGTAGCATAGATAGGGAAGAATTTTTTAGCACTCTGTCAAGTATTTTGAGTTCTGCTTTCCTTACCTGCGATGAATACCAAGAACAAAATAGAAATAATAGAGTAATAAATACGCAATCAGAAACAGAATGAAGCTAATGGTTGCAAGGCCTGCAAAAGGTTTCCATCCTCTCTGCTTTGTTTTTCTTTTTTTTTTCTTTTTTTTCCATATAAGTCTCTGACTTACATGGTGATTTTTATTTTAGGTGAGAAGAAAATCTCTTGTCTTTTATC
Organism: Columba livia; assembly: GCF_036013475.1. NCBI lineage: Eukaryota > Metazoa > Chordata > Aves > Columbiformes > Columbidae > Columba > Columba livia. The sequence continues at coordinate 17,863,929 of NC_088615.1, read as the reverse complement.
ACATACATATTATGCAGAGATGTGACTTCTACTCAAGGTTATGCTTTCATATACTCTCCCTACCAAAAAAAACAGAACACAATGGTACCCTCACATCTCCTGCTCTACACACCTGCTGTAATATGAGCAAGAGGCACCAAACCACAATGGATTTATAAATGGGGACACACTGCTACTTAAAAATAGGAGAACAGGAAAAAGACCAAAATCAGACAAACAACTCAACAAAATCTCAAAAAGAAGGTGTTCAGAGAAACTCACTGAGAGGATGTCCTGGTCTTCACTGCAGACAAGGGAATTGATCCCTAAGAGCACCTGGACATTGCCTATCTCTAAAGCTGCAAGTGAAACCTTAAGTCTTGCTCTGGACTACATTGTAAGAAGTAGTTACCAGCGCTCAGAAACTTTTTAATACCATGTGGTCTCCTCATCTCCGACAAATATGAAGCTGTAAGTTTAAATGTCTTATCATGGGCCTCTTTCTCAAGCCCAGTCTTCTGAGAAAGTGCAATAGAATGTCTTTTAGCTTCTGCTTCATTCTCCTTACACCTAACATTCTGCCTTGGGTGGTTGAAGAAAGTATTTTCTGCAAAGCAATACTACACTTTCAAATGCAAATGCATTGTGAAGAAATGCGGAAAATAAACCACAACCTCCCAGGAATCAAAGATCCCAAAGAAATATGAAGAAATTCTACATTCAAAAGGTTTCACACAGGAAACATAAGCTGTCCTACCCATGAAACACAGTACTGGGTTCACACTAATAATAGTTTATTATCAGAGGACCTTTCAGGACAGTGAATCTAGGACCACAGTATGAATCATAGAATCATTTCATTTGGAAGAGACCCTCAACACCATCGAGTCCAACTGTAACCTAACCCTAGCCCTACCCCATGGGCCTAAGGACCTCGTCTATGCACCTTTTAAACACCTCCAGGAATGGTGACTCCATCCCTGTTCCAATGCCTGTCAACCCTTTCTGTGAAGAATATTTTCCTAATATCTAATCTGAACCTTCCCTGATGGCACTTGAGGCCATTTCTACTTGTTCTACCACTTGCTACTTCGGAAAAAAGACCAAGGCATTCCACGCTATAACCTTTCAGGTAGTTGTAGACAGCGATAAGGTCTCCCCTCAGCCTCCTGTTCTCCAGGCTAAACAGATCCAGGTCCCTCAACCACTCCTCATAACACTTGTCCTTTAGGCTCTTCACCAGCTCCGTCACCTTCCTCTGAACTCACTCTAGTACCCCAAGGTCTTTCTTATAATGAAGGCCCCAAATCTGAACACAGTATTCAAGGTGAGGCCTCACCATGCAGAGTACAGTGGCACATTCACATCGCTAGTCCTGCTGATCACATATTCCTGATACAAGCCAGGATGCTGTTGGCCTTTTTGGCCACCTGGTCACACTGCTGGCTCATATTCAGCTGCTGTCAATCAACATCCCCAAGTCCTTCTCCGCCAGGTAGTTTTTCAGCCACTCTTCCCCAAGCCTGTATCATTGCAGTGGGTTGTGATCCAAATGCAGAACCTGGCACTTGCTCTTGTTAAGCCCCATGTAATTGGCCTCAGACCAATGATCCAGCTGGTCCAGGTCCCTCTGTGGAGCCTTCCTGCCTTCCAGTAGATCAACACTCCCACCCACAGTGTCATCTGCATACTTATTAAGTGTGCACTCAATGCCCTCATCCAGATCATTGATAAAGATACTAAACAGAAGTATTGATCCCTGGGGAGCACCACTCATGATCAGCCACCAACTGCATTTTACTCCATTCACCATAACTCTTTGGGCCTGGCCCTCTAGTCAATCATTTTATCCATCAAAGAGTACACCCATTAAGGCCATGAGCTGCAGCTTATCCAGGAGAATGCTGTGGGATACAGCCTCAAAGGCTTTACTGAAGTCTAGGTACACAACGTCCACAGTCTTTACATCATGTACCAAGCAGGTCACCTTGTCATAGAAGGAGATCAGGTCGGTCAAGCAGGACTTGCCTTTCACAAACCCATGCTGACTGGGCCTGATTGCTTGGTTGTCTTGTGTGTACCATGTGACAGCACTCAGGATGATCAGCTCTATGGCCTTTCCTGGCACTGAGGTCAGACTGACAGGCCTGTAATTCCCTGGATTCTCCTTCTGGCCCTTCTTATGGATCGGTGTCACATTTGCCAACTTCCAGTCAACAGAGACCTCCCCAGTTAGACAGGATTGCTGATAGATAATGGAAAGTGGCTTCGTCATCACCTCCACCAGCTCCCTCAACACCCTTGAATGGATCCCATCTGGCCCCATAGACTTGTGGGTGCCTAACTAGTGTAGCAGATCATCAACCATTTCCCCTCAGATTACCGGGCTTCATTCTGCTCCCCATCCCTGTCTTCTGGCTCAGGGGACTGAATACCTGAAGCACAACTGGTCTTACTATTAAAGTCTAAGGCAAAGAAGGCATTTAGTACCTCAGACTTGCCCTCATCTTCTGTCACTGTGTTTCTCCCTGCATTCATCAAAGGATGGAGATTGTCCTGAGCTCTCCTTTCATTGCTGATATATTTACAGAAACATTTATTGTTGTCTTTTACAGCAATATCCAGGCTTAGATCTCACTGGGCTTTGGCCCTTCTATATTTCCCCCTTCATAACTTCATAGCAGTCTTGAATTCCTCTTGAGTAGCCTGCCCCTCCACCCAAATGTTATAAATTCTCCTTTTATTCCTAAATTCGAGCCACAGTTCTCTATTCATCCAGGCTGGCCTTCTTCCCCATCAGCTCACCTTTCAGCATATGGGGATAGCTTGTTCCTGTGCCTCTAAGATTTCTGTCTGGAAGGGAGACCAGCCTTCCCGGACTCCTTTGTCCTTCAGGACTGCCTCCCAAGGGACTCCTAAATAAATGAAAGTCTGCCTTTCAGAAGTCAAAAGTAGTAGTTCTGTTGACCAGCCTCCTTACTTGTCCAGTAATAGCAAACTCAATCATTTCATGATAACTATGCCAAATGCAACCTCCAACAAACATGTTACCCACGAGTCCTTCTCTTGGCAGCAGGCATGAAATCAAACCATTGCCCAGCCAAAACCACATTGGTCCACCTATTTTCCTGGTTGGAATACAGCCTCTCACCCTCCTTGCTCTGCATTCACAGCATTTGGTTGCACCATGGACAATATCCAAATTTTGTCTCTATGTCAGTCACAGGTGAACAAGCATTTCATTCAGCAACGTTTTTGGGAAACAGTGGTGTAGGAAGTCTTTGTCTTGACAGCTGAACATCTTCAAGATATGGGTGGAAACTGCTCCTGTGGCTTGATAATTTTAACAGATCACTACTTTAAGAACTATCAGCCAAAATGATGCCCAGTTTCAGAACATAAGAAGAAACATAGAAGGAATAGGAAACCTAGAGAAGCAAAGGACTCATAGGTTAATATTTCAGATTATATCAGTTGTAGTTGGTACACAAGAAGGGTTTCTAGTTGCTAAAAAGTAGATGGGAGGATCACACAGGAGTTTATACCAAACACTATAGTCACAGTTCTCTGAAGAATTTCTTTGGACAAAAAGAAAAGGAAAATGCACAGAAGGAGAACTATGGGGCCCATTTAACAAGTAGGAGGAAATTAGCATTTACACCTCCCTTTTAGACATTTCAAACTATAGCAGAGTGAGCCGTGCCACTTGCACTTTCTCTTTGCAGACCAAATGCTTCAGTATGCTCCAACATCACACAAGGAAGAAAACTTTGTAGACAAACACCACTGACACGTTGCACATGCAGCTCCACCTTATGGAGACCAAGGATCACAACATGAATGCAGGCATAGAAACTTCCCTGTTCACCACACTTATTTCAAGAAATAGAAAATGTTCTAAGGGCACAAGCAACATGCAGTTCAGTTAAAGGCTTAGTCATCAGTATCGGATCAAAACACCATCATACACAGGAGCAATTTGGAAAAGATGTGACTCTGCAACCATCAATGCAATGTTTGCCTCTATTCTCAATGGCTACCATTCACAGGAAAAGGTGTAATGGACATGACAGTGCGTAAAATGAATACCCTCCTTGCACCTAGTTCAAATACCAAGACCAAACCCAAAACTTCCTGACAAAAATACACTCCCACTCCCTACATTCACAGCACTTTTAATGCTGATGAAACATCACCAGTTACTTCATAGGAGCAAGAACCATTAACAATATACAAAGGCTGGTCAAGGCTGGGAAAAGTTTAATACAATGAGAATGAAACTGTATATCACTGTCTTACAAGCACATGTATCTGGAAAAGGGACATTTGACACAACAAACACTAGAAATAGTACCCCTGAGACATGTTTGCATTCTCATGCCTATTACTTGCAGAACGACTTGTCACAAGATTGTCATCCTCTTTCAGGAGGCAGGAAAAGGGCTGTAGTGTAAGTGGCAGAGGCCTTGGCACTAGGCATTACATTAAAGCACTGCCCAGTCGGAGTATACAACCCTCTCTTCTCCTGCTTCCAGGTCAGTCTCTTGCTGATCCTGCACTGACTTCTCTTCATGCCTATGTGACAAGAAAGGGCATAAATTCCAGTGATTTTTTCAGGTGCATGATCAGACACAGAGCCCCACCTCTACCTCATCACAACAAGCAAGGCAAGCCTTCAAATACCATTCACAGGGAACATCATGCCATAAGAAAGAACAATGATGAACCTACAGGAGGTCTGTCTGAGCAAGGTAATAATAAGACACCTTCAGACACATTTTCAGAAGGTCAGAAACAATCCTTGGGAATCAACAAAACACATGCCAGTTCTCCACCAGTACCTCCTCACACACAGCACCCTCAAAACTCTCCTGAAACACTACACAGCTCACATGGTTATAAATGGTGTTCATCATTTGCACATGCACTCCACCTAATGGAAAGCTGCACAGAAATCTTCTCCTTACCATGGATGATATTTGACTTCTCAGCATGTGTATGTGACAAGCAAGTGCATTTCTTGCAATAACATTTTTAAGAAACATATCTATGGAAATCTTTCTCTTTACAGCTGTAAACATGAAAGGCACGTAGGGGACACTCAGGCAAATGTAGCAGATGGGACGTTCCACACATTGTCAGAGACAAAGACCCATCTTCAGATCATTACAATGAGCAAGGCAAGAAATTATTACCAGCAGAAAGGAAGGTATCACAAAATACTCTTAAAGATTATGGCTCCTGGTGAAGTAACATAACCCAGGTATTTAGTAGGGAATGAATAATCATTTGGTTCCACCAGTTACCGTTAGTACATTGTCAGCCTATCCATACGTAACATTTATAATAAGTACATACTTAAACTATGAATAAAGTACATCCCAACAACCTGCAAACACACAGAGTTCCCAATACACCTGGAATAATGTGTCTTAGACCAAACTGACCTGGGAAGAAGAAACTCAGACGTGAACTGAACAGTGAAAGCAGCAAAACAGAACTCTTTTTCCCTTTAACAGTTCCCACGATTATTATTTCCAAACCTTCCTGACTTTTCACATACATATCATTTACATTTCTTCCTTATGTCCAATCTAAACCTACCCTCTTTCAGCTTAAAATCTTTACCTCTTGTCCTGTCATGACAGGGCCTGCTGTCAGGTGCAATAACATCTGCTGAGAGCCTTCTCCAGGCTGAAGAACCTCAACGCTCTCAGCCCTCTTCACAGCAGACATGTTCCAGACCGTTGACAATTTTCATAGTACTTCTCTGGACCTACTCTAACAAGTCAATGTCTTTCTTGTAGTGTGTGCTCAAGACCTCCACACAGTACTCCGGGTGCATTCTTGCAAAAGCAGAGTAGAAGGGGAGAACCACCTCCCTTGACCTGCCACTCACACTACTTGCTATGCAGCCCAGGATACAATTGGCCTTCTGGGCTGTGAATGCACATTTCCAGCTCATGTCCCATTCATCACCCACCAGTACCCCTGAATCCTTCTCTGCAAGGCTGCTGTCAGTCCATTCATCCCACTGTCTGTATTGAAACTGGGTATTGTCCCGACCGGGGTGCAGGACCTTGCACTCAGTCGTGTCAAACTTCATGAGGTGCACATAAGAGCCCACTTCTTAAGCCTATCAGAGTCCCTCTGGATGACATCTCTTTCCTTGAGTGAATCAACTGCAGCACTCACCTTAGTGTTGTCTGCAAATTTGCTGAGGGTGCACTCAATCCCACTGTCTCTGAAGGTACTAAATAGTACTGGTCCACCATATGCTACTGGTTGCCAGCTGGACATTCAATTATTAATTATAACTCTTGAGATGTGGATGTCCAGCCAGTTCTTTCTCCATCCAACAGTCCACCAGTCAAACCAATCTCTCTCCAGTTTAGCAGTCAGCATGTTTTGGGGGACTATGTGGGAGACATCCTATAGACGTTCTGCCACGGATCTCTAGCTTGTTCATGGAAACCTTGACTGGGCTGGGTTGCCGCTCGGTGCTTTGAGGACTGCAGTACAGATCGTTTTGCTTTCTTTCACTAGAGACAAGTGTGTTTCTGGAAGAAACATATGTTTATGAAAGCCTTCCTCTCCACAGCTGTAAAAATCAAAGGTGCGTATGGGAGTGAGCACAGATAAGACTTTCCAAATATGATCAGATACCCTGAGGTTAAGGTCATGACAAGAAGCAAGGGAAAAGTTAGAAACATACTGAAGTGAATGGATCAAGTAGAATAATAACATTTCTTAGGTCAAACTATTCAGCAGAAGCAACGCAAAGTGCATAGTACTCCATTAAGCACATGTTTGTGTTAATTGCGGCAAGGAAGGAAATGACTGCCTGTTCTTCTACAGGCTGCTCTGTTTTCTCTCCAACCCTACACAACTTGCAGGTTTGCTTCTGACCTTCTCAGAATTGGGAAAAACATATCATGAGATGATAATGTACTACGATCACACCAAGAAGAAAGGTACATTTGTCTGCTCACCACCATTCTGATGAGAAACAGAGGATTCTAAAGCACAAAAATGCTGAACAGAAAAACAAAAATGGCCATCAAATAGCTTAAGTCGAATCCTTTCTTTCATGACAAACAACGCTCTACAGAGATGTGACTTCTGTAGTAATTTTTTCATCTACTCTCCCTATCAAAAACATAACACAAAGGCAGCCTCACGTCTCCTGCTTTTAACACCCGGTATAGCGTGAGCAAGACGCAAGAATACACAACACATTGCTAAACCAGGTATGCCAATAATTACAAGTAAACCTTCATAGCTAGGAAACCAAAAGAAGAAAAACAGAACCAGAAACCAGCCAACCAATATAAGGAAGCATTAATCAATAAAGTGTTGTCAGAGAAATTCATTCGAAGGATGTCTCAGGATTCACTACAGATGTGGAAATTAATCCCTGAGAGCATTAGAAGTCATTGTGGTCTCACACTGCAAGTGCAATCTTACAATCTTACTCTGGACAACATTTCTGGGGGTTTCTTTTTAAGAAATAGTCATTGGATTTCCTCACATCTTCTAATATGTGGCCTACTCATCTCCCACATATATGAAAACCATATGTGTAAACACTTTATCATGGGCCTCATTCTCAAGTTAAAAGCTCCTGAGAAACTACAATAGATACTTCTTTATCTTCTGCTTCATTTTTCTCACAAAAAAAAAAAAAAAAAAAAAAAAAAAAAAACTTTGGTGTTTGAAGGAAGTGGTTGCTGCAAAACAACACATGCACTCACACTTTCAAATGCAAAAGCACTGGCCAAAAGAAAGACCTGAAATCAAGTGTAATTACAACAGTGGAGCAACTCTACATTGCAAAGTTATAGAGAGACAGAGATGGAAAAAGGAGATTTTACACAGGAATTATAAGCCGTTTATGCATCATCAATCTACATGCACAGTTATTGTGCAAATACTTTACAATTAGAGAATTACAATTGCCTTTCAGGACAGGCAATCCAGGATCACGGCAAACATGGCACAGGCCTTGGAACCAGGCACAAAATCAAAGCAACATTAACTCACATACTTCCATGGTTTTAAGCCACTCTCTCACCCTCCTTACTCTGCATTCACAGCCTTTTCTTGAATCAAAATCACTATCCACTGTTTTGACAATATGGTAGCTACAAGCAAAAGAACATGCCATTCAGTGACATTTAGCGAAACAGAGGTCTATGACAACCTTTGTCTTGCAGCTGAACACCTTCCAAGTATGGCTACAAACTGCTTCCCCAACCAAACGACTATAAGAGTTTTCAGGGCCACCATGTTTTCAGGGCCACCAGCCACAATGAGGCCCAACTGTAGACCTGGATAAGAAAAAAGGCAAGAATGGGAAACTTGCACAAGTAAAGGAATAATAGCTTAACATTTCAGATTATGTCAACTGTAGTAGGTACACAAGACAGGTATCTGGTTGATAAAAAGTCCACAGAAGACTCACACAGCATCTCACACCGCAGACACAGTTCTTTCATGCAATTCCTTCAGACAATAGAAGAGGGAACATGTGTGGAGCCACAACTGTCGGTTCCGTCTAACAAGCAGGACAAATTGAATCATGTAACCTACCTTGTAGGCATTTTGATTACAGCACACCACGTTTTGACCTGCCCTATCTCAAAATAGTCTTTGTTCTACCCAAACATCACAGTAATTCAAATAAATGTTAAATGCAGCTCTAATAAAGATACAGTCATCAAATCTTAATATAAATTGTCCATCTGTGCTCAATAACTGCCATTCACGGAAGACATCATGCAACAGGAAACGCGCGCGTTCTGCCCCCAGTCCGCGTCCCACGCCTGCACCCTCAGCACCAGCGCGCCCACCGCGTTGTTCTCGGGCACACGGGCGCTGTAGCGCGCCTCCGCGAACACCGGCGCGTTGTCGTTCACGTCCAGCACCCGCAGCCACAGCACGGCACTACTCCACAGCGCAGGCGACCCGCCGTCCGCCGCCCGCACCGTCACGTTGTACTCCGACACCTGCTCCCGGTCCAGCTCCTCAGCAGTGACCACGCGGTAGTAATTATCAAACGACCTCTCCAAGCGTAATGGGAGGTTGTCTGCAATGCTACACCGCACCTCGCCGTTTACCCCCGAGTCGCGGTCCTGCACGTGCAGTAGAGCCACCACTGTCCCCGTCGGGGAATCCTCAGAGATCTCGCTCAGAGACGATGACACTGTCAGTTCGGGTGCATTGTCGTTGACGTCTGTCAGCGTTATCGTGACTGTCGCTCTTTCTAGAAATCCCCCGCCGTCCCGTGCCTGCACCTCCAGTTCATGTGAGGGTAATTCTTCGAAGTCCATGTCATCCTTAAGGGATATTTCTCCTGTCTCAGAGTTCAGGTGGAAAATTTCGGAGGACCGACCTGAAATTTTATGGAAAGTGTACTTCACGTGCCCGTTAAAAAAGTAATTGCAAAGAGAAAAAATGCACGGACGAATTTACCTGTGACACTCGTGCTACCTTTTCTGCAGAAGCCTCACACCAAAAGACTGGCGACACTCTCCTCTTCATCAAGGAGAAACAACCCATAACTTCTCCTTTCATGGAGAAAGCACGCATGTTTCAGGAAAAAAACATGTCTAACACCAAGAGACAATTTCAGTCTCGCGACACCATCATGTAGAATCAGTGGATCTCATTCTACATATCAAGGATCCGTCATAACCGTTAAAATTGGAAATAACTGCACTAAGAACTGGGAAAAATCTTGCGTGGATAATGTTTACCTGTCCCATCAATGCTGCCATTTCTGTAGCATCCTTGTTCCAAAACCCGATAAAACACACGCAGGAAGAGGGGAACATTCAATAGGGAGGATCTATCTGTAATTTCGCCACTCATGGAGCTACACGCACCTTTCCTTTGGCAAACCAACGGTTTTGCATCCAGGTGCAAGCACATCAGGTTGGGGGAAAAAACGGTGAGAAAGAAGAAATCTCTAACTTAAAGCGTTCATCACATTTTTCATCTTGCCGAGTCATTAATTTACCGCGTTACTAGCTCCTATGAGAGTAGTAGTTAACACCTCTCAGTTGAACATGGAAGCACCAAAGAACTGATAAATAATGACACGAACTGCCTGCTTTTAGCAGAAGGGGTGTACCTGGATTATTCGTTTCCTGACGGAGACACAGACCGCACACTCCATTCTCACCACTCGCGAAAACGCAGGAGAACAGGGAAGAAGGTTTAAAAGCTCCAGGGAAAACGCGAGAGAGCGAGCTTACAGACCTGTGGTGCGTCGGGGTCGGCGGGCGGCTCTCCCGCGCCGGCGCTGCTGCTCGGGCTTCTCTTCCCGCTGGGCTCCCCGCCCAGAAGCTCCTCCGCGGGCAGGCTGAGCAGCGGCGGCGGCAGCCAAGCGGCCTCGGCCACGGCACGGCCCGGCGCCACGCACAGGTTGTAGGAGTAGGGCAAGGTGCCCTCGCAGAAGTCGGCCGGGAAGGCGGCGCCGGCCACGGACAAGCGCTGCGCGCCCAGGCAGCGCAGGACGGCGGGCGGCCCGGCCCGGCGCAGCCGCGCCAGCACGGCCAGCGCCACGCTCAGCAGGAACAGCGCGGACAACAGCGCCAGCGCCAGCACCAGGTAGAACTGCAGCTCCGCCGCCGAGTCGGCGCCCGCCGCCCGCTCGCTCAGCTCCGGCAGCGCCTCCTGCAAGCTCTCGGCCAGCACCACGTGCAGCGTGGCCGTGGCCGACAGCGCCGGCTGCCCGTGGTCCTTCACCACCACCACCAGCCGCTGCTTGGCCGCGTCCCTCTCCGACACGGCCCGCGCCGTGCGCACCTCGCCGCTGTGCAGCCCCACGCGGAACAGCGCCGGCTCCGCCGCCTGCACCAGCTCGTAGGACAACCACGCGTTGCGCCCCGCGTCTGCGTCCACCGCCACCACCTTGGCCACCAGGTACCCGGACTCGGCCGAGCGCGGCACCACCTCGAACGGCTCTAACGCCGGCGCCGACCCAGGCACTCTGTCTCCCGCTTCCGGCGCCGGCCAGAGCACCCGCGGCGCGTTGTCGTTGCGGTCCAGCACGAAGACACGCACCGTCGCCGTCGAGCTCCGCGCCGGCTCCCCGCCGTCCTGCGCCCTCACGACTACGGCGAACTCGCGGCACTGCTCGTAATCGAAGGAGCGCTGCGCGTACAGCGCGCCGCTCCGCGCCTCCACTGACACGTACGCCGCTGCGTCCGCGCTGCCGCCCGCCACCCAGTAGCTCACGCGACCATTGGCGCCCGCATCCGCGTCCCGCGCGAGCACGCGCAGCACCGGCGAGCCCACTGCGTTGTTCTCTGCCACGTAGGCGCTGTAGGCGGCCTCCTCGAACGCCGGCGCGTTGTCGTTCACGTCCGACACCTCCAGCACCAGCGCCGTGCTGCTCGACAGCGACGGCCGGCCCCGATCTCTGGCCACCACGGTCACACGGTGCTCGGCCGCCTGCTCCCGGTCCAGTGCGCTCGACGTCACCACCTTGTACGAGCCGCCCGACGACGCCACGAGCGATAGCGGTGCCTCACCGGACAGCTCGCATGACACCTCCGCGTTCTCCCCGGAGTCTCGGTCCCGCACTTTCAGCAGAGCCACCACCGTGCCGATCGGCGCGTCCTCGGGCACCGGGCTCGACACCGACGTCAGTGTCACTTCGGGCGCGTTGTCGTTCACATCCAGTACCTCCACATCCACTTCGCAGTGAGCCACCAGACCTCCTCCATCTCTCGCCTCCACAGCCAGGCTGAAGGCTCGTGTGTCTTCGAAGTCAAGCTCCTCCTGCAGCGTGATCGTTCCGCTTTCTGCGTCCACCATGAACTTCTGAAGCACCTTGGCCGGCATTTTCCCGAAGCTGTACGTGATGCGAGCGTAGCTCCCGGCATCCGCGTCGGAGGCGGATACGTTCAACACCGTCGAGCCCAGCGGCGCGTCCTCCCGCAGGCTCGCGCGGTACCGGTCCTGCGCGAACACGGGCGCGTTGTCGTTGGCGTCGGTGACGTTGATGCAGAGCTGGGCGGTGCCGCTCCGGGGCGGGTCGCCGCCGTCCAGAGCCGTCAGCACCAGACGCAGGCTTGGCTCGCGCTCCCGGTCCAGCGCGCGGCGCAGCACCAGCTCCGCGAACTTGCTGCCGTCCGGACTCTCCTTCACTTCCACCGCGAAGTACCCGTTGGCCTCCAGCTCGTAGCCCTGCAGCGAGTTGCTGCCCACGTCCGCATCTTCCGCCTTTCCCAAGTAAAAGCGAGCGCCGGGAGAAGTAAATTCGTTGATCTCCAGCTGAAAATTGTCTTGAAGGAAGCGTGGCGCGTTGTCGTTGACGTCCTGGATGGCCACCTCGACGTGGAAGACGTTGAGTGGGTTCTGCACCAGCGCCTCGAAGCTGACAGAGCAGGACGCTGCCTCGCCACACATCTCCTCCCGGTCCAGCCTCTCGCTCACGTACAGGTTCCCGTTCTCCCCGCTCACCGTGAAGTATTGCTTGTCCGCGCTGAGTCGCAGCTTGCGTGCCGGCAGGTCCGCCGGGCTCAGCCCCAGGTCCCGCGCCATCGGCCCCACCAGCGAACCTCTGCCCAGCTCCTCGGGGATGGTGTATAGGAGCCGCTCCGCCGCCGTCCGCCAGCACAATCCCAGCAGCAAAGCGGGCAGCAGCACTCGCCCGCCTGCTCGCCTCTGTCTGTGCTCGCCCGCCATTCTCGGCAGCGCTTGCCGCGCTCCTCCCTCCTGCCGCTGCTCTGCCTCCTTCCAGCCGTCTCCCAAAATGCGCAGGGGCCGCCGGAGGGCAGCGAGCGATGTGGGCGCCGGCTCGGACGCCGCTGCTCCCCAGTCCGTGCCGGCTCTCGCCGCTGCTGCCGCTGCCTTTCTGGCCGGCGCCGGGCGAGCGAGCAGCTTGCGGGGGCAGGACGCTGCGGCGGCTCCGGCTGTGGCTCCAGCGCCGCTTCGTCTCGGCCAACAGCGGCACCTGGAGGCGCCGTGATGAAACCGCAGCCGCCTGATGGCCGCGCTCCCGGGGACCCGGTCTGCTCAGCGGGATTTGGTGCCTGCCCTCTGCTGCAAGTTGTCGCTTTCATTAGAATTAGAAAGGGCAGAACCTCTTGCTTGCTGCGAATCCAAAGTCGTTTAAAACTAATGGACGCTGTCAGGTGCTTTTAGGCCATCTCCTTGAGGTACAATGAATACTGATCTGTAAATATTCACGGCAGAGCAAGAGATAAAGCTGTTCAATTAAATCCAGGTGAGACTGTAACATCAAGATACTATTGTATAGCTACAGGAGAGCTATTTGGCACTCTGTAAGGTATTTTTAATTATACTTTCCTTACCTGTGAGAAATACATAGGAAAAAAATGTAGTGGAGTAATCAATACACAATCGGAAGCAAAATTAATTTAAATCCTTTTAGGCAAGGACTGTCAAGGGTTTCCTCTTCATTTTCGTCATCTAAGTCTCTAGCTTTTTTTCTGTAGTAAATTTTTATTTTAGGGAGAAGAAAATTATATTAAGAACAATAGAACTCAGTATAGTGTAAAGCTCTTGGCCAAGATAGAATACTCTTCCTATTTTTTTTCTGACCCACAAAGTTTCTTGTTTTGCATCTCCGTAGTACAGGTGCTGACAATGGGAAAGTGCAAAGTTATGTTGAGTGTTTCACAGAATCATGGAATGGTCTGGGTATGAAGTGACCTTTGAAGATCATCCAGTCCAACTCTTCTACCATAGCAGGGATATCCATCAAATGATCAGGTTGCTCAAAGCCCCATCAAACCTGACTTTGAGCCCTTCCAATGACGACACATCCATAACTTCACTGGGCAGCTGATTTCAGTGTCTCACCACCTTTATCATAAACATTTCATCCTTATGTTCAATTGAAACCTCCACTCTTCCCGTTTAAAACCATTGCCCCTTCTCCTTTTATGACAGGCCCTGCTAAAAAAATCTTTGTCTTTCTTACAAGCCCCCTTTGTATATTGAAAGGCCACCATAGGTCTCCCCAGAGCCTTCCCTTCTCCAGGTTGATGCACCTTCACTACTCTTTTACAGTTTAATTAATTTTCTGGCCCTCCTCTGTACCCACATGTTTTTTGTTCTGCAGGCCTCAGGGATAGATGCAGTACTTCAAGTGCACATTGCCAGCTCATGTCCCATTTGTCTCCCACAAGTACTTCCAAGTCCTTCTCTGCAAGGATGCTCTTAATGCATGATACCACAACTGTGTGCCTAAGGGAGTAACTATGACTAGCAGGAGCAGGAAAATGACCATTTCTTTTTCTATGCCCCACTCCTGCCAAAAGAGCTCCCTCAAATCTTCTCTCCAACCCTGCACAACTTGCATGTTTGCTTCTGACTCTTATGAAAGACAGAAATATACCATGAGAGGATAATATACTGCCATCACACCAAGAAGGGAGGGGTATTTTTCTGCTCCCCACCATTCTGAGAAAAAAATAGAAGGATTCTAAAGCACATGAATGATAAATGGCCGAAGTAAAACAAGAGCAGTCATCCAAGAGAGTCTGGATCATCAAACAAATGTCTTAGGGACAATCTCTCTTCTTTTGTCAAATTCCATGTTCTACAGAAATGCAACTTCTACTTGAGGTTATGCCATCATCTACTCTCCCTACAAAAAAAAAAACAAAACACAGAGGTACGCTCACATCTGCTTTCCACCCCAGCTGTACCATGAGCAAAAGGAACCACAACCCAACAGATTAATAAATGAGGATATGCACCTGCTTAAGAATAAACCTACATACACAAAAGACCTGGGAAAAGACCAAAATCAGAGAAGCAACTCAAGAAAGGATTAAAAGGAAAGTGTTGTCAGATAAACTCGCCAGGAGGTTGTCTTAGAGTTCACTGCAGATATGGAAATTTATCCCCGAGAGCACCTGGAATTTTTTCATCTCTAAAGCTGAAAGTGCAACCCTAACGTCTTGCTCTGGCCTACTTGCAGACCAGTTTCTCAGAAGATTGTCATCCATTTTCAGGACACGGGACAAGGCGTCTAAGTGTAAGTGGTAGAGGCCTTGGCACTAGGCCTCACATTAAAGCACTGCCCAGACAGACGGAGCATACAACCCCCTCTTCTTTTGCTTTGAGACCAGTCTCTTGCTGATCCTGCACTAACTTCTCACTATGTGCATGTGCACAATCAAGACCATGACTTCCAGTGATATATTCAGATGCATGATCAGACGTGCAGAGGCCCAACTTTACCTCATCATGACAAGAAATCTGAGCCTTTATGAGCAAGATGATACTCAAAAATAAGACACATCCAGACTCATTTTCAGTAGGACAACAATAAATTCTGAGTATCAACAAAACACATGCTTGGTCTCCACCAGTACTTCCTAACACACAGCACATCCAACAGTCAAAACACTCACAGCTCGTATGGTTGTTGGTGGTGTTCTTCATTTGCATATAGACTCCACCTAATTTAACATTGCACAGACAACTTCTCTTTACCATGGATAATATTTGACATCGCAGTATGTGTATATGATAAACAAGATAATTGCTTCCAACAAAATTTTGAGGAAACACAGCTGTGGAAGTCTTTCTCTTTCCAGACGTAAATGTGAAAGGCACATAGGGGACAGTCAGGCAAATGTAACAGATTGGATTTCCACACTTTGTCAGAGACCAAGGCCCACCTCCAGATCACTACATGGACCCTGCAGAAAGGAAGGGATCAGAACATACTCTTCTGATCTATAGCTCTTGGTGAAGATTCATAACCCAGGTATTTAGCAGGAATGTATACTCATTTGACTCCATGCATTTATACTTAGTACAAACTTAATCTATCAGCTAAGTACAGCATGACAACCTGCAGCCTGGAACCTCACAGGGCTACCAATAGAGCTGGAGTAACGTCTTAAGCCAAAATGACTTGGGAAGAAGAAACTCAGGATAAATGATCCTACAGATTTGCACTGAAAAGAGCCACAATTGAATAAGCTGCGACACTGAGCAACGATCCCATGTTCACCTCCACAAAGCAAGAGGCACCAGCACACAGCGAGCTGCTGAACAAAGCTTTGCCTTCCCTATAATCAAACCCCTCTACAAAGGAAGTAGCACAATGCAGGGGGGAAAGTGCAGGGATGCAGTAGAGAGAGAGTGTGTATGGGAACTGCACCTGCACTCACACAAACAGAACAGATATGACCTTCCCCAATTGATCAGACAGCCTGAGGTCGAGCTACAGCTCATGACAACAAGCAAAGGAAAACTTAGAAACATACAGAAGTGAATGGATCAGTTGGAGTAACATTTCTTAGACCAAAGTTATTGAGCAGAAGCAATTCAAATTGCGTGGTACTCAGTTAGCCGCACAGTTGTGTTAACCATGACAAGCAAGCAAATGACCATCGGTTCTTCTCTAGCCGCTCCCCTACCCTGAGCTGCTCTGTCTTCTCTCCAGCCCTATGCAACATGATTGCACAAAGAAGAGAGGTTCATTTGTCTCCTCACCACCATTCTGAGCAGAAACTGAAGGATTCCAAAGCAAGCAAATGATAAATGACCAAAGTAAAAGAGGAGTGGTCATCCAACAGAGACTGGGTCATCAAACTAGTGGCTTAGTGACAATCTCTCTTCTTTTATGACATGTGCAGTTCCAAAGAGATACAACTTCTACTTAAGATCATGTTTACATGTATTCCCCATTGACGGTAACAGAAAATAAAGGTATCCTCCCATCTCCTGCCTTTCACATTAACAATAGCATCAGTAAGAGGAACAAACACACAATGCACTGCTAGAGGAAGCTATGTTGATCATTACAAGTAAATATACATACACAGGAGACCAGGGAAAGAAAGACAAAATCAAGCAAGCAAGGCAAGGAAGCATTAGAAGACAAAGTGTTGTCAGAGAAACTCACTGGGAAGACTTCACTACAGTCAATGAAATTCATCCCTGAGATTAGCTGGAAGTCACTGAGGCCTCAAGCTGCAAGTGTATCCCTAAAGTCTCACTCTGTACTACACTGTCAGGGGTTTCATTGTAATAAATAGTCACCAGCTTTCAGCAATTCTTCTAATATGTGACCTAATCATCTCCCACAGATAGGATGCCATATGTGTAAGCACCTTATCATAGGCTTCGTTCCCAAGCTCAGTCTTCTGAAAAAGTAGAACAGATTCTCTTTTTAGCTTTTGCTTCATTTTTCTCACAATTAATCCTGTCTTAGGTGGCTGAAGGAAGAATTTGCTGCAAAACAACACACTTTCAAATGCAAAACCACTGTCCAGAAATGGGGAAAATCAACCATGACCTTCCCAGAAACAAAGGCCTGAATGAAAGTCTAATTACAACTATGAAGTAACTCTACACCACAATGTTCCAGGGACACAGAGATGAAAAAAAGATATTTCACACAGAAAGCATAAAATATTAGAGAACTACCATCGTCTTTCAGGGCAGCGAATCCAGGATCACAGCAAAAATGGCACAGGCCTTGACACCAGCCATGAAATCAAACCATTGCTCAGTCAAAATCACACTGATCCATCAGTTTTCTTGGTTGGAATCCATCCTGACACCCTCCTTGCTCAGCATTCACAGTCTTTATTTGAACCGTGGACAATAACCAGTGTTTTGACTGTATGGCAGACACAGGTGGAAGACCATTTAATTCAAGGACAATTTAAGGAAACATCACAATGTTTGTCTTGGTATCTGAACACCTACAAAGTATGATTGGAAACTACTTCCCCAATCAAACAATTGTAAGAGATCTTTAAAGGATTTCTGGGTCACCAGTCACGAGGCCAAGCTCTAGACCTGGACAACAAATAAGGAAAGAATGGGAAACTTGCAGTGAAGGATTCAGATTATGTCAATTGTAGAAGATACACAAGACAAGTATCTGGTTGGTAAAAAGTCGACAGGAGACTCACACAGCGTCTCACACCATAGACCACAGTCATACTTCTTCCATGTAATTCCTTCAGACAATGGAAAAGGGAAAATGTATGGAGCCACAACCGTGGGCCCCATCTAACAAGTAGGACCAATTGAACCATGAAACGTACCTTGTAGGCATTTTGATTATACCACACCACATGTTTTGTTTTGTTTTGACCTGCCCTTTTTCAAAACAGACAGAAATCTTTACCTTCAGACCCATTTTCTGTAGGCCAGCAATTAATTCTGGGAATTAACAAAACTCACAGCTTGTCTTCACCGGTACATCCTTACACACAACACTCAAAAATCTCTGCTCAAACACTTCACAGATCACATCATTGCCAATTGTCTTCGTCACTTCCACATAGAGGACATCTAATGAAAGGCTTCACAGCCAAGTTCTCCTTACCAAGGATAATATTTGAATTCGCAATATGCATATGTGATAAGCAAGATAATTTTCTCTGGCAACATTTTAAGGAAACATATCTATGGAAGTCTGTCTCTTTATAGCTGTAAACATGTCTGGCAAATGTAACAGAAAGGATTTTCACACATTTTCAGATACAGAAGCCCACCTTGAAGACATTACAATGAGCAAGGCAAATAGTTAACGCCTGCAGAAAGGAAGGGGGCAGAACATAATCTTCTAATTTTCAGATGAAGATACATAACCCGTGTATTTAGTAGGCAATGAAGAAATATCTGGCACCACCCATTTCTAATTAGTACGTAATCAAGCATACACTAGGATCGCATCATAGGCTTCCTATCTTTTACACGTCTATGCATACATGAAGTTACATTATCTCCTTATTACATTAAGGTTCTAAAAGTAAAGGAGGTGCCCTCCAAGAGAAGTCTGGGACAGTCAACAGTAATACAGAAACGACGTAATAAAATCAGCAAACCCCCCTCTAATGAAACTCAAGCCAACAGCAGCTCCACTTCTCCTGCCTCCCAAACAAACTGTGACCCTGACCAACGATCCCACCTTAACCTCCACGGAGCAAGAGCCAACAGCACACAGCAGGTTCTTGGACGAAGCTTGGCCTTCCCTGTAACCAAACCTCCCTACACGGGACACATCAGAACGCGGCGGGGAAAGGACACAGAAGCATCAGAGGGAAGCGTCTCGGAGAAAGGGCGGTCATTGGAACTCACCGGGGGAGCGGCGGGGTCCTCCCCGAGCAGCGGCGCGGGCTCGTCGGGCGGCGGGCGGGCCGGGAGGGTGTCGCAGCAGCTGGCGCCCGAGAAGCGGAGCTGGCTCTTGCGCGAGTCGGCCGTGAGCGACACCTCGTGCGAGTAGGAGTGCAGGAAGGCGCGGACGCCGTCGATGCCCACGAAGTGCGAGGCCGGCACGCCGCGCAAGGCGCCGCTGCCCGCCGCCAGCAGCTGCGAGCGGCGCCAGCGCCGCAGGCGCAGCGCCAGCAGCAGCAGCAGGAAGGCGAGGAAGAGGCAGGACACGGCCGCCACGGCCAGCACCAGCCAGCGCGTCAGGCTGCCGGCCGGCTCGCCCGGCGCCGCCGCCGATGCCGCGCTGCCCAGCTCGGCCAGCAGCTCGGCCACGCTCTCGGCCAGCACCACCGTCAGCGTGGCCGTGGCCGACAGCGCCGGCCGCCCGTGGTCCTTCACCACCACCACCAGGCTGTGCCGCGCCGCGTCGCGGGCCAGCGGGAAGCGCGCCGTGCGCACCTCGCCGCTGTGCAGCCCCACGCGGAACAGCCCCGGCTCCGTCGCCTTGGCCAGCTCGTACGACAGCCACGCGTTCTGCCCCGCGTCCGCATCCACCGCCACCACCTTGGCCACCAGCGCCCCGGGCTCCGCCGAGCGCGGCGCCAGCTCCACGCCCGCCCAGCCCGCGCCCGCCGCGAGCGGCGCCGCCGGCGGGTACAGCACCTGCGGCGCGTTGTCGTTCTCGTCCACGATCACCAGCCGCACCGACACGTTGCTGCTCAGCGCCGGCGCGCCGCCGTCCTCCGCCCGCACCCACAGCCCCACTTCGCGCACCTCCTCGTAGTCGAACGAGCGCAGCGCGTACAGCGCGCCCGTCTCCGCCTCCACCGACACGTACGACGACAGCGGCGCGCCCCTCACACGCCCCTCCCCCAGCCGATACCGCACGCGCGCGTTCTGCCCCCAGTCCGCGTCCCACGCCCGCACCCTCAGCACCAGCGCGCCCGCCGCGTTGTTCTCGGGCACGCGGGCGCTGTAGCGCGCCTCCTCGAACACCGGCGCGTTGTCGTTCACGTCCAGCACCCGTAGCCACAGCACCGCGCTGCTCCACAGCGCCGGCGACCCGCCGTCCGCCGCCCGCACCGTCACGTTGTACTCTGGCACCTGCTCCCGGTCCAGCTCTCGAGTCGTTACCACGCGGTAGTAATTCTCAAACGACCTCTCCAGCCGGAATGGGAGAGTCTCAGAGATGCTGCACCGCACCTCGCCGTTGGCTCCTGAGTCGCGGTCCTGTACGTGCAGCAGGGCCACTACTGTCCCCGACGGAGCGTCCTCAGAGATCTCGCTCAGCACCGACGATACTGTCACTTCAGGGGCGTTGTCATTGACATCTGTCACGGTGATCACTGCTTTCGCTGTGTTGGAAAGACCCCCGCCGTCCCGTGCTTGCACCTCCATTTCGTAGGAGTCGCCTTCCTCAAAGTCCAGGCTACGCACCAGCGAGATCGCTCCCGTCTCAGCGTCCAGATGGAAAATCCTCGAGGCCTTTTCCGTGATCTTCTTAAACAAATATGTCACACGCCCGTTGAGCCCCTCGTCGGGGTCTGTGGCCGTGACGGTGACAAGGATGGAGCCCACGGGCAGGTCCTCCGGCACACGCACCGTGTACTCCGCCTGGCTGAACACGGGCGCGTTGTCGTTGGCGTCCAGCACCGCCACGAGAATCCGCGCCGTGCCCGTCCGCGCCGGCTCGCCGCCGTCGCTCGCCCTCAGCACCAGCTCGTGAAACGCCGCCTCCTCCCGGTCCAGCGCCTTCGCCAGCACCAGCTCGGGACGCTGATCCCCGCCGGGACCCGTCTGCACGGCCAGCGAGAAGTGCTCGTCGCCGCTTAGCTCGTAGCTCTGCACAGAATTCGATCCCGAGTCCGGGTCGTGAGCCTCGGTCAGGGGAAACCGCGTCCCCGGCGCTGTCATCTCGCTTATTCTCTGGTCCAGCTCAACCTCCTTGAAGCTGGGGGCGTTATCGTTGATGTCCCTAATCTCCACTTCGATACCGTAAATCTGCATGTCTCCTTCCACTATCACCTCAGAGCGCAGAACGCATTGCTGCACACTATCGCAGGCCTGCTCTCTGTCTATCCTCTCCGCCGTCACTAAATATCCCGTCTTCCCGTGCAAGGCGAAATATTGCGTCCTTCCTCTGTCTATGATGCGGACGCCACTTTCGCCAAGCGCCCGCAGCTGCAGCCCCAGGTCCTTGGCAGCGTCGCCCACGAACGAGCCCTTCGGCATCTCCTCGGGTATCGAGTAGCGGAGCTGCCCCCACGCCGCCTCCCACGCCGCCACCAGCACGCCACACAGCAGGGCTCCCTCCCGCCGGCCCCATCGCCTCCCCACCGGCCACATCTCCGCCCCGTCCCAGCCGACACCGCACCTACAACGTCAGCTCCCCACAGTCTCCGGCTCCGCCTCCGGTCCCTGCTCGCCGCTCCAGGCCGCTGCCGCCGGCCCCTCTGCCTCGCTGCAGCACGGCTCCGCACCGCGGGGACGCTCGCAGACCGCCCGGCCGCCGAGCCAGCGAGCGAGTGAGCCGGGCCGCAGCGGGCGGGGCTGCCTGCAGCGCTCCGGCCTTCCTCTCGCTCCTCCTCGGTCAACAGCGGCGCCCGCAGCCTCCTCCCGGCACTGCAGGCACCGAGCCCTGCCCAGCGCTGCCCGCCCGGCATATCCCACCCACAGCTCATGGACACGGGACAGGGCCACGGAGACATCGCTTCCCTCCAGCGGTGATCTCCTGCGCCCGCTTTTCTCCACCCGAGCTTTTCTCTGATCCTTGAGGAGATCACAACCAGGGAGAAGGCAGACGCCTACCGTGGGCGCCGTATTCCGCACAGTCTGGTCGACCGCACGGGAAAAATACCCGATTTGGGCTATGTATGTAAAGTAAAATATGACGTGTAGCGTTTTACCAATTTACCCCAGCAGTCTGAAAGCACATTCTCCTCCACGAATTGCACAGCATTTTATACCTGTCGTCCTTGAATGATTTTTTCTCTCACCCTTTCTGCAGATCAAAATTATGATATACAGACCCATTAATTCCCCACATCCCTACCAATAGAGGAAAACAGCAATGAAGATACTCCCTCAAATGGAGACCGGTGATTTCCTATATTGGTTTTTCTCTAACTGTGCCCGTTAGAATAATAGAATCCTTTAGGTTAGAAAAGACGTTCAAGATCATCAAGCCTAATCGTTAACTTAACAATGGCAAATGCCTAAGCACCTGTTACTAACAATCTGTTAGTACGTCCTGAAATGGTGATTCAGCCACTTCCCTGGACAGCCTGTTCCCGACAACCCTTTCAGTAAATAGATTTTCCTAATATCCAATGTAAACCACCCTTGGCACATCCTGGGGACAATTCTCCTTCTATTGCTTGTTACATGGGAGAGCAGCACCCACCTCACTATAACCTACTTTCAGGTAGTTGTACAGACTGATAACGTCTCCCCTCAGCTTCCTTTTCTTCAGGCTAAATAATCACATTTCTCTCACCCGTTCCTTATGATACTTGTGCCCTAGATGCTTCAGCAGCTTCATTGTAGTGAGGGCCCCATAACTTCACATTGAAATGTTACGTTATATGTTATTTTATGTCATGTTACTGAACACAGTGCTATTTCTACTTCATGGAAAAATTCCTTGCTAATTACGATATACGTAAAGAAAAACAAAACAATCCCCACCAGGATTTTTTGCCATGCCTGAATACCTCGTACAAGGGTAGCAAATGAAAAAAGGTTCTGAAATACAAAGCGTGATATTTATGCTCCCGAGCAACCAGAGATATCAGGCTCATTAACCCAAATAGCTGGAAGGACTGGGAAAGGGGCTTTTCTATTGTCAGAAATAAAAGTGTAAATTATTACAACTTGTTCATAAAATATTAATCTGATCCTTGGGTTTTTATGTTGCTAGGACATCTTTTCAACAAAATACTCTAGATCACAGCAGGACTACGCCGACCACATGCCTGAACGCTATCATTTTGCATATGTCCTTGTCTTCTTAGATGTGTTCTCAAGATGGGTATAGCTTCTTCTCGTAAAACAGGCAGACATAACGAGGACTGCAGAAAGTGGCTGAGAGACTGAATTCCTCACAATCAATTCCTCAATTTAGTCAACGCAATCAACCATGTCCAATCACCCCTTGCCGGGACTACATATATATGTGTTTATATATATATGTAGATGTAGATATACACACACATATATATATGTATATATGTATATATACATATAAAGTAATTGCAAAGAGAGACAATGCCTGGAAGATTTAACCTGTCACACCTGGGCTACTTTTTTGCAATAGCCTTACAACACAAGATTAGTGACGCTCTCCTCTTCATCAAGGAGGAACAACCTGTAAGTTCTCCTTTCATGGAGAAAGCACGCACGTTTCAGGAAAGAAATATCAAGCGTCAATTCCAGTCTCCCGACCCCATCATGTAGAATCAGTGGATATCCTTCTTCACAGCAAGGATCCGTCCTAACTGTTAACATGGGAAATAACTGCACAAAGAACAGGGAAAAATCTTATTATTCTTGCTGTTATTTCGGCAGCAGCCTTCTTCAAAAACCTGAGAAAGCACACGCAGGAAGAGGGGGAACATTCAACAGGGAGGAACTATCTGTAATGTCGCCCACCTTCCCTTTGCAAACCAACGGTTTTGCATCCAGCTATTAACCAGGTTCAAGTACATCAAGTTGGGGGAAAAATGATGAGGAAGAAGAAATCTCTAACATAAAGCATCCATCACATTTTACATCTTGCCGAATCATTAATTTATCGCATTACTAACTCCTATGAGAGTAGTAGTTAACACCTCTCAGTTGAACATGAAAACACCAAAGAACTGATAAATGATGCCACGAGCTGCCTGCTTTGAGCAGGAGGCGCGTATTTGGATTATTAATTTCTTAACGGAGACATAGACCAGCACGCCTCATTCTCACCACTCGGGAAAACCCAGGGGAACAGGGAAGAAGGTTCAGAGAAGGTCAAGGGAAAACGCGAGAGATCGCGGGCTTACAGACCTGAGGGGCGTCGGGGTCGGCGGGCGGCTCTCCCGCGCCGGCGCTGCTACTCGGGCTCCTCTTCAGGCTGGGCTCCCCGCCCAGAAGCTCCTCCGCGGGCAGGCTGGGCAGCGGCGGCGGCACCCAAGCGGCCTCGGCCACGGCGCGGCCCGGCGCCACGCACAGGTTGTAGGAGTAGGGCAAGGTGCCCTCGCAGAAGTCGGCCGGGAAGGCGGCGCCGGCCACGGACAAGCGCTGCCCACCCAGGCAGCGCAGGACGGCGGGCGGCCCGGCCCGGCGCAGCCGCGCCAGCACGGCCAGCGCCACGCTCAGCAGGAACAGCGCGGACAGCAGCGCCAGCGCCAGCACCAGGTAGAACTGCAGCTCCGCCGCCGAGTCGGCGCCCGCCGCCCGCTCGCTCAGCTCCGGCAGCGCCTCCTGCAAGCTCTCGGCCAGCACCACGTGCAGCGTGGCCGTGGCCGACAGCGCCGGCTGCCCGTGGTCCTTCACCACCACCACCAGCCGCTGCTTGGCCGCGTCCCTCTCCGACACGGCCCGCGCCGTGCGCACCTCGCCGCTGTGCAGCCCCACGCGGAACAGCGCCGGCTCCGCCGCCTGCACCAGCTCGTACGACAGCCACGCGTTGCGCCCCGCGTCTGCGTCCACCGCCACCACCTTGGCCACCAGGTACCCGGACTCGGCCGAGCGCGGCACCACCTCGAACGGTTCCAACGCCGGCGGCGCTCCAGGCACTCTCTCTCCCGCTTCCACCGCCGGCCAGAGCACCCGCGGCGCGTTGTCGTTGCGGTCCAGCACGAAGACGCGCACCGTCGCCGTCGAGCTCCGCGCCGGCTCCCCGCCGTCCTGGGCCCGCACGACCACGGCGAACTCGCGGCACTGCTCGTAGTCGAAGGAGCGCTGTGCGTACAACGCGCCGCTCCGCGCCTCCACCGACACGTACGCCGACACGTCCGCGCTGCCGCCCGCCAACCAGTAGCTCACACGCCCGTTGACGCCTGCGTCTGCGTCCGGCGCGAGCACGCGCAGTATTGGCGAGCCCGCCGCGTTGTTCTCTGCCACGTAGGCGCTGTAGGCGGCCTCCTCGAACACCGGCGCGTTGTCGTTCACGTCCGACACCTCCAGCACCAGCGCCGTGCTGCTCGACAGCGACGGCCGGCCCCGGTCCCTGGCCACCACCGTCACCCGGTGCTCGGCCGCCTGCTCCCGGTCCAGCGCGCTCGCCGTCACCACCTTATACGAGCCGCCCGACGACGCCACGAGCGACAGCGGCGCCTCGCCTGACAGCTCGCACGACACCTCCCCGTTCTCCCCGGAGTCCCGATCCCGCACTTTCACCAGCGCCACCACCATGCCGACCGGCGCGTCCTCGGGCACCGGGCTCGACACCGACGTCAGTGTCACTTCGGGCGCGTTGTCATTCACGTCCAGCACCTCCACATCCACTTTAGAGTGAGCCACCAGACCGCCCCCGTCCTTCGCCTCCACAAGCAGCGTATAGCTTCGCGTGTCCTCGAAGTCCAGCGCCTCCTGCAGCGTGATCGTCCCGTTCTCCGCGTCCACCGCGAACTTCTGAAGCACCTTGGCCGGCGTTTCACCGAAGATGTACGTGATGCGAGCGTAGGTCCCGGCATCTGCATCAGAGGCGGAGACATTTAGTACAATAGACCCCGGCGGTGCGTCCTCCCGCAGGCTCGCGCGGTACCGGTCCTGCGCGAACACGGGCGCGTTGTCGTTGGCGTCGGTGACGTTGATGCAGAGCTGGGCGGTGCCGCTCCGGGGCGGGTCGCCGCCGTCCAGAGCCGTCAGCACCAGACGCAGGCTCGGCTCGCGCTCCCGGTCCAGCGCGCGGCGCAGCACCAGCTCCGCGAACTTGCTGCCGTCCGGACTCTCCTTCACCTCCACCGCGAAGTACCCGTTGGCCTCCAGCTCGTAGCCCTGCAGCGAGTTGCTGCCCACGTCCGCGTCTTGCGCCATGGCTAATGCAAAACGGGCGCCGGGAGAAGTGAACTCGTTGATCTCCAGCAGGAAACTGTCTCTCACGAAGTGCGGTGCGTTGTCGTTGACGTCCTGGATGGCCACCTCGACGAGGAAAACGTTGAGTGGGTTCTGTACCAGCGCCTCGAAACTGACGGAGCAGGACGCCGCCTCGCCGCACATCTCCTCCCGGTCCAGCCTCTCGCGCACGTACAGGTTCCCATTCTCCCCGCTCACCGTGAAGTATTGCTTCTCGGCACTGAGGCGCAGCTTGCGTGCCGGCAGGTCCGCCGGGCTCAGCCCCAGGTCCCGTGCCAGCGGCCCCACCAGCGAACCTCTGCCCAGCTCCTCGGGGATGGTGTAGCGGAGCCGCTCCGCTGCCGCCCGCCAGCACAAGCCCAGCAGCAAAACGGGCAGCAGCACTCGCCCGCCTGCTCGCCACCGCCTCTGCCAGCCCGGCATTCTCGGCAGCGCTCGCCGCGCTCCTCCCTCCTGCCGCTGCCCTCCCTCCTTCCAGACCCTCTCCACAGACAGCGCAGGAGGTCAGCGAGCGATGTGGGCGCCGGCTTGGACGCCGCTTCTCCCCAGTCCGCGCCGCCTCTCACCGCTGCTCCCCGTGCTGCTGCCGCTCTGGCCGGCGCCGGGCGAGCGAGCAGCCTGCGGGGGCAGGACGCTGCGGCGGCTCCAGCTGCGGCTCCGGCTCCAGCGCCGCTCTGCCTCGGCCAACAGCGGCACCCGGAGGCGCCGCGACGCCACCGCAGCCGCCTGATGGCCGCGCTACCGGGGGCCCGGGCTTCTCACAGGGGTTTGGTGCCTTCACTCTGTTGCGGGGGCTCGGTGTCATTAGAAGCTTTCTCTTGCTGCAACACCAAAGGCGTTTAAAACGGGTAGAGTCTGTGATGTGTTTTTAGGTCATCTCCTTGAGCCGCAATGAATACTCAGATGTAAATATTTA
Organism: Columba livia; assembly: GCF_036013475.1. NCBI lineage: Eukaryota > Metazoa > Chordata > Aves > Columbiformes > Columbidae > Columba > Columba livia. The sequence goes on along the minus strand of NC_088615.1, from coordinate 17,836,811 downwards.
CAGCTGATCAATAACTAAAGGAACTCAGCTTCTATTAATAAAATCAAGATGGAAGTATAAGTGCACGATACGGAAGGGTAGGTAGGGAAGAGCTCTTTAGTACTCTGACACTATTGTGAATTCTGCTTTCCTTATCTAGAACAAATGCCACGAAGGAAATATTCATACTGGAGTAATCAATAATTAGTCACAAACAGACTGAAGCAAAACCAGTTTCAGTCCTTTCAGGCAAGGCCTGTAAAAGGGTTCCATCTTCTTTCTTTTTGTTCCTTTTTTATCTAAGTCTCTGACTTTTGTCCTGTTTTTAGCTTTTTTTCCTAGGAGAAGAAAATTTACACTGATACTATATCACCCTAACATTAATGCATTAGGCTTCATGCTGGGACAGCAGAATAATGTTTCCTTTATTTTTTTCTGATGCTCGAGGTTCCTTCTTTTATATCTCCATTCTTGAGGGGCTGACAATGGGAAAGTGCAAAGCCAGGCTGAGTGTTTCACAGAATCAGAATATTTTGGCTGTGAAGGGGCCTTTAAAGATCATCTAATCCAAACCTTGTGCTATGGCAGGGACATCTGTCAAAGGATCAGGTTGCTCAAAGCCCCGTTCAACCTAACCTTGAAACCTTCCAATGATGACACATGTATAACTTCTGTGTGCAACCTGCTCCAGTGTCTCCCCACCCTTATTTTAAAACATTTCATCCTTATGTTCAGTTGAAACCTTCACTCTTTAAAACCACTGGTTTAAAACCATTGCCCCTTGTCCTGTCACAAGAGGCTCTTCTAAAAACTCTTTCTCTGTCATTCTTACAAGCCTACTTTATATAACAAAAAGACACCATAAGGTCTTCACAGAGCCTTCCCTTCTTCAGGCTGACCCACCTCAACTCTTTCAGCCTTTAATGATTTTTCTGACCCACTTCTGGACCCAGAAGTAGGTTCCAGAGATGGATGCACACATCGCCAGCTCATGTCCCATTTGTTACCCACCAGTACCCACAAGTCTTCTCTGCAAGGCTGATCTCAATCTCCCAGTCTGTATTAGAATTGGGGATTGTCCCGACCAAAGCGTAGGACCTTGCACTTGGGTGTGTGGAACTTCACAAGGTTCAAAGACACTCACTTCTCAAGTCTGTCAAGGTCCCTCTGAATGGCATCCTATCCCTCAAGCAAATTAGTTGTACCACTTACCTTGATGTTGTCTGCAAATTCACTGAGGGTGTACTTTATCCAATTCTCTGTGTCACTGGTGAAGATATTACACAGTACTGGTCCCAGTATGTGGCCATCCAGCCAGTTCCTTCTCCACCTAACAGTCCCATATCTCTCCAATTTACCGGTCTGCATGTTTTGAGGGACACCATGCATATGTTCTGCCTGTGACCGCTGTTTTGTTCATGGAAACCTTACCTGGGTTGAATTGCCACTTGGCACTTTGAGGACTATAGGAGAGATTGGTTTGCTTTCTGTCACTACAGCACATGTATGTCTATGAAAGCCATCCTTTCTACAGCTGTAAACATCAAAGGTGTGTACAGGAAATGCCTCTACGCTCAGACACCTGACCAAACACCCTGAGGTCAAGCTGTAGCTCATGAAACAAGCAAGGCAAGAACATACAGAAACATGTTGAAATTAATGGATCCGGTGGAATAATGTTTCTGAGACCAAACTTATTGATCAGAAGGAACTCAACTTGCATGGTATCACAACTGTGTGCCTAAGGCACAAATTATGAGAAGCAGGGAAACGAGCGTCTGTTCTTCTACACCCTACCAAATCATCTCAGCAACACTACACAACCAGCAGGTTTGCTTCTGACTCTCATAAGGGGCAAAAACGTATCATGAGAGGATGGCACACTACAATCACACCAAGAAGAGAGGTGTATTTCTTTGCTCACCACCATTCTGGGGAGAAACAGAGGGATGCTAAAGCACATGAGTGATAAATAGACAAAGTCAAAGAGCAGTCATGCAACAGAGACTATGTCCTCAAACTAATGGCTTAGGGACAATGTCCCCTCTTTTATCACATGCACTGTTCTACAGAAATGCAGCTTCTACTTAAGGTTTTGCTTTCACCTACTCTCCCTACCAAAAAATGGAACACAAAGGTATCCTCACATCTCTTGCTTTCCACACCTACTGTACCATGAGCAAGAGGCGCTAAAACATAATGCATTGATAAATGAAGATACACTGCTTAAAAAGAAATTTTCATAGGTAGAAGAACAGGAAAAATATAAAAATCAGAGAAGCAACTCAAGAAAGGATTAAAAGGAAAGTGTTATCAGAGAAACTCACTGGAAGGATTAGTGTTCACTGCAGATATGGAAATTTGTCCCCAAGAGCACCTGGAAGTTGTTCATCTCTAAAGCTGCAAGTGCAACTCTAATGCCTTCCTCTGCCCTACATACCAAGAAATAGTATAAAATAATCACTGAGAGGTGATGACTAAGTAGCCTTCTCATCCTGTAAATATGAAGCTGTAAGTTTGAATATCTTATCACGGGCCTCTTTCTCAAGCTAAGTCCTTTGAGAAAGTGTAATAAATTATCTTTTAGCTTCTGCTAAAGACATTCTGTCTTAGATGGCTGAAGAAAGTATTTGCTGCAAAAATAACACAGACAGTTTCAAAAGCAAAAATGCTCTCCAGAAATGGAGAAAATTAACCACAACCTTTCAGGACACAAGTCCTGAAGAAGGTGTAACTACAAATATGAAGAAACTCTACATTTCAAAGTTACAGGGAGATAGAGGTGAGTAAAGAGGTTTCACACAGGACTCATAAGCTTTTCTACCCCTGCATCATAGTTCTAGGTGCATACTTATGCTCAAATAGAATAAGGATCACAACATAGATACATGCATGGAGACTTCTCTGCTCATCACAAGAAACATAAAATGCTTTGAAGGGCATAAGTGATACATAGCTCAGATAAAGGCTTAGTCATCAGTATCAGCTCAGAACATCACCATTCTTCCTCAGCCATAGGCAATTTGGAAGAGATGTGACACTGCAACCGTTAATACAATGTTTACCTCTATGCCAAATGTCTACCATTTGTAGGAAAATCTCATCATGACAGTGCAAAAAAGGAGTATCTTCCTCGTACATACTTCAAATAAGAAGCCCCAAACCCACAAATTCCCAACAAAAATACACTCCCATTCCCTATATTCACAGCAGTTTTAAGGAAAACAAAACATCAACAGTTACTTCATTAGACCAAGAGCCATTATAACATTGGAAGGCTGGTCAAGGCTTGGAAGAGTTTGATAAAAATAGTGTGAAACTGCATCTCAGTCTTATAAGCTCATGTATCTGGAAAAATTACATTTCACACAGCAATTACTACAAATAGTATCCCTGATTCATGTTTGCACTTCCTTAGCTATTACGTGCAGACCAGTTTCTCAGAAGATTGTAATCCATTTTCAGGACACAGGAAAAGGCATCTAAGTGTAAGTGGCAGAGGCCTTGGCACTAGGCCTCATATTAAAGCACTGCCTAGACAGATGGAGCACACAACCCCCTCTTCTCTTGCTTTGAGACCAGTCTCTTGCTGATCCTGCACTAAAAGCTTTACATTCCCTATAATGAAACCTATCTACGAAGGAACTAGCAAAAAGCAAGGGGGAAAGGCAGAGATGCATCAGAGAGAGGGTGTGTATGGGAACTGCACCTGCACTCACACAAACAGAACAGATGTGACTTTCTCCATTTGATCAGACAGCCTGAGGTCGAGCTACAGCTCATGACAACAAGCAAGGGAAAAGTTAAAAACATAGAAAAGCAAATGGATCAGTTGGAATAACGTTCCTTAGGCCAATATTATTGAGCAGAAGCAACCCAAATTGCATGGTACTCCTTTAGGCACATGCTTGTGTTGACCATGACATGCAAGGAAATGACCACCTGTTCTTCTATAGCCGCCCCCCACCCCGAGCTGCTCTGTCTTCTCTCCAATCCTATTCAACTTGCAGGTTTGCTTCTGACCTTCTCAGAATTGGCAAAGCTATATCGTGAGAGGATAATGCACTACGATCACACCAAGAAGGGAGGTACATTTGTCTCTTCACCACCATTCTGAGGAGAAAAAGAAGGATTCCAAAGCATACAAATGATAAATGACAGAAGCAAAAGAGGAGTCGTCATCCAACAGAGACTGAGTCATCGATCTTAGTGGCAATCTCCCCCTTTTTATCACATGTGCAGTTCCACAGAGATGCAACTTCTATTTAAGGTAATGTTTATGTGTATTCCCCACTGACGAGAACAGAAAATAAAGGTATCCTTCCATCTCCTGCCTTTCACACTAACAGTAGCATCAGTAAGAGGAATAAACACACGATGCATTGCTAGATGAAGCTATGTTAATCATTACAAGTAAATATATATACACAGGAGACCAGGGGAAGAAAGACAAAATCAAGCAAGTAAGGCAAGGAAGCATTAGAAGACAAAGTGTTGTCAGAGAAACTCACTGGGAAGACTTCACTACAGTCAATGAAATTCGTCCCTGAGATTAGCTGGAAGTCACTGAGGCCTCAAGCTGCCAAGTGTATCCTTAAAGTCCCACTCTGGACTACATTGTTTGGGGTTTCATTGTAATAAATAGTCCTCAGCTTTCAGCAATTCTTCTAATATGTGGCCCACTCATCTCCCACAGATAGTACACCATACAAAGTCAAAGGCAACTCAGGCACGATCTCACAGACTGTAGCCATAGTTCTTCCGTGTAACTCCTTGAGAGAATAGAAAAGGGAAAAAGTCTGGAAACACAACTGTGGGCCCCGTCTAACAAGTAGGACCAATTGAACCATGAAATCTACCTTGTAGGCATTTTGATTATACCACAGCACACGTTTTGTTTTGACCTGCCCTGTCTCGAAACAGACAGTCTTCACTCTCCCCAAATATCACAGTAATTCAAAGAAAGGTTAGATGTTCTCATAACATGCAGCTCTGATAAAGATACAGTCATCAAATCTTAATGTAAATTGTCTGTCTGTGCTTAACAACTGCCATTCACAGGAGACATCATGCAACAGGAAAACAAACTGATGAACCCACAACTTGGTCAACTGGAATTTGAGCAGCGTGATACCCAAAATTAAGACACCTTCAGAAACATATTCTGTCGGCCAACAATTAACGTTGGCAATTAACAAAAAATATGCCTTGCCTCCCAAAGTACCTCCTTACACACAGAACCCCAAAAACTCTGCTCAGACACTTCACAGTTCACATCATTGTTGATGATCTTCATCACTTACACATGGCTGACAACTAATGATATTTGCACAGATAGATTCTCCTTGGCATGGATAATACTTGACTTTTCAGCATGTGTATGTGACAAGCATGAACATTTTTTCCAGTAACATTTTAAAGAAACACATCTATAGAAATCTTTCTCTTTACTGCTGTAAACATGAAAGGCATGTAGGTGAAAATCAGGCAAATATTGCAGATAGGATCTTCCACACATTGTCAGAGACAAAGGCCCACCTTCAGATCATTACAAGGAGGAAAGGAAGAAGAAAGGAGGGGATCAGAGCGTCTTCTATATTATAGATCTTTGTGAGGATACATAACCCAGGTATTTAGTAGGCAACGAAGAAATATTTCACTTACGCATTTCTACTTAGTACATAATTAGGCTATTCGTAAATGGCATTTATACTTAGTACATCATTAAGCTATTACTACGTGCACCAGGATCACATAAGGGGCTTCACATAGCTATATTTTAAACGTCTATGCACAGAGGAAGCTACGTTTTCTTATCGCTACATCAAGGTTCTAAAAGTAAACGAGGTGATCTCCTTTACGACAAGACTTGATCATTCAACATCCTATGATACAGTAGCGACGTCATAAAAAAACACTGTCCTCCACTAACGGAGGTGAAGCCAGCAACAGCATAACTTCTCCGCCCTCTCACGCCTACGGTAACTCTGAGCAAGGATCCCACGTTCACCTCCCGGATGCAAGAGCCACTAGTACACAGCGCGCTGCCGAATGAAGCTCGGCCCTCACTGTAACCAAACATCCGTAAGTGCAACGCATAAAAGCGCAGTGAATCAGCAGAGGGCAGGGTGGCAGAGAAAGGGCGGTCATTGAAATTCACCGGGGGAGCGGCGGGGTCCTCCCCGAGCAGCGGCGCGGGCTCGTCGGGCGGCGGGCGGGCCGGGAGGGTGTCGCAGCAGCTGGCGCCTGAGAAGCGGAGCTGGCTCTTGCGCGAGTCGGCCGTGAGAGACACCTCGTGCGAGTAGGAGTGCAGGAAGGCGCGGACGCCGTCGATGCCCACGAAGTGCGAGGCCGGCACGCCGCGCAAGGCGCCGCTGCTCGCCGCCAGCAGCTGCGAGCGGCGCCAGCGCCGCAGGCGCAGCGCCAGCAGCAGCAGCAGGAAGGCGAGGAAGAGGCAGGACACGGCCGCCACGGCCAGCACCAGCCAGCGCGTCAGGCTGCCGGCCGGCTCGCCCGGCGCCGCCGCCGATGCCGCGCTGCCCAGCTCGGCCAGCAGCTCGGCCACACTCTCGGCCAGCACCACCGTCAGCGTGGCCGTGGCCGACAGCGCCGGCCGCCCGTGGTCCTTCACCACCACCACCAGGCTCTGCCTCGCCGCGTCGCGGGCCAGCGGGAAGCGCGCCGTGCGCACCTCGCCGCTGTGCAGCCCCACGCGGAACAGCCCCGGCTCCGTCGCCTTGGCCAGTTCGTACGACAGCCACGCGTTCTGCCCCGCGTCCGCGTCCGCGTCCACCGCCACCACCTTGGCCACCAGCGCCCCGGGCTCCGCCAAGCGCGGCGCCAGCTCCATGCCCGCCCAGCCCGCGCCCACCGCAAGCGGCGCCGCCGGCGGGTACAGCACCTGCGGCGCGTTGTCGTTCTCGTCCACGATCACCAGCCGCACCGACACGTTGCTGCTCAGCGCCGGCGCGCCGCCGTCCTCCGCCCGCACCCACAGCTCCACTTCGCGCACCTCCTCGTAGTCGAACGAGCGCAGCGCGTACAGCGCGCCGTCTCCACCTCCACCGACACGGACGACGACAGCGGCGCGCCCCGCACACGCCCCTCCCCCAGCCGGTACCGCACGCGCGCGTTCTGCCCCCAGTCCGCGTCCCACGCCCGCATCCTCAGCACCAGCGCGCCCGCCGCGTTGTTCTCTGCCACGTAGGCGCTGTAGGCGGCCTCCTTGAACACCGGCGCTTTGTCGTTCACGTCCAGCACCCGCAGCCCCAGCACGACGCTGCTCCACAGCGCCGGCGACCCGCCGGCCGCCGGCCGCACCGTCACGTTGTACTCCGACACCTGCTCCCGGTCCAGCTCCTCAGCAGTGACCACGCTGTAGTAGCTGCTGCGCGAGCTGCGCAGTCGGAACGGGACGTCGCCGTCCAGCGAGCACCGCACCTCGCCGTTCGCCCCCGAGTCGCGGTCCTGCACGTGCAGCAGGGCCACCACTGTCCCCGGTGGGGCAGCTTCCGAGATTTCACTCAAGGCTGATGAAATTGTGAGTTCGGGAGCGTTATCATTGACGTCTGCCACGGTTATCTCCACTTTTGCCGTAACAAAAAGTTCCCCGCCGTCCCGTGCCTGCACCTCCATTTCGTACGAGTCACCTTCCTCGAAGTCCAGGCTACGCACCAGCGAGATCGCTCCCGTCTCAGCGTCCAGATGGAAAATCTCCTAGGCTTTCTCCGTGATTTTTTTCAACGAGTATTTCACCTGCCCATTCAGTCCCTCGTCGGCGTCGGTGGCCGTGACAGTGACGAGGGTGGAGCCCACGGGCACGTCCTCCGGCACACGCACCGTGTACTCCGTCTGGCTGAACACGGGCGCGTTGCGTTGGCGTCCAGCACCGCCACGCGGATCCGCGCCGTGCCGTCCGCGCCGGCTCGCCGCCGTCGCTCGCCCTCAGCACCAGCTCGTGAAACGCCGCCTCCTCCCGGTCCAGCGCCTTCGCCAGCACCAGCTCGGGACGCTGATCCCCGCCGGGACCCGTCTGCACGGCCAGCGAGAAGTGCTCGTCTCCGCTTAGCTCGTAGCTCTGCACAGAATTCGGTCCCGAGTCTGGGTCGTGAGCCTCGGCCAGGGGAAACTGCCAACCTGGTGCTGTCATCTCGCTCATTCTCAGTTCTTTTTCTGCCTCTCGGAAGCTGGGGGAGTTGTCGTTAATGTCCACTTCGATTTCATATATCTGCATTTCTCTCTCTATTATCACCTCACACCGCAGCACGCATTGCTGCACACTCTCGCAGAGCTGCTCTCTGTCTATTATCTCCGCCGTTACTAAATGTCCCGTCTTCCCGTAAAGAGCAAAATACAGCGTCCTGCCTTTGTCCAAGATACGGAAGCCTCGGTCTCGGAGCGCCGGCAGCTGCAGCCTCATGTCCTTGGCAACGTCGCCCACGAACGAGCCCTTTGGCAGCTCCTCGGGAACCGAGTAGCGCAGCTGCCCCCACGCCGCCTCCCACGTCGCCATCAGCACGCCCCACAGCAGGGCTCGCTCCCGCCAGCCCCAACACCTCCCCGCCGCCCACATCTCCTCCGCGGTTCCGCACCAACAGCGGCAGCCGCCGCCTCCTACTGCTTCGACCCCTGTTTCGCCGCTCCCGGTCCCTGCCGCCGGTCCCTCCGCCTCGCTGCAGCACGGCTCCGCACCGCGGGGACGCTCGCAGGCCGTCCGGACGCCGAGCCAGCGAGCGAGCCGGGCCGCAGCGGGCGGGGCTGCCTGCAGCGCTCCGGCCTTCCTCTCGCTCCTCCTCGCTCAACAGCGGCGCCCGCAGCCTCCTCCCGGCACTGCAGACACCGAGAGCTGCCCAGCGCTGCCTGCCCGGCCTGTCCCACCCACAGCTCGCGGCCACGGGACAGTCGCCACAGAGACATCGCTTAGTTTTACGGCGATTTACCTGTCCCTCAGTCTAAGGTTTTCCTAGTCCCCGAGAAATACCACAAGAGAACACGGAACACCTACTTAAATGAAGTCCTCCTCAGGGACTACCATTCTCTCTTGACTTAGTTACTTCTCGGCTCCATCATCGAGGTTGATCTGAATAATCCTCGATTTCCTGATTCTACGCAATTATGGGGAAAAAAAATCATGCCCGGAAAATATTTATCCGTGCCATTAACAATGCCATTTCTGCAGCCATCATACAAAAAACAAGAAAGCACAGGGAGGAAGATGGGAACATTACATAGAGAAGAGCTGCCATTCATACAGCTACGTGCACCTTTCATTTAGGAAGGCAACAGTTTCGCATCCAGCTATAGACCAGCTACCTGGATATCGGCTCGAGAAAAAAGTTATGAGAAAAAAATTTCTCTAACACAGAGAGTCCAGCACATTTCTCATCGTGTAAAATCATTAATTTTCCACGTTACGAACCCATATGAGATTTGTAGTCAACGCCACTCAGATAAAACAGAACAAAGAACTGAAGCCGTGAGCTACCTGCGATGATTCGGAGGACAGTACCCTGTACCTTCATTTCTTCAACGGAGACACGGACTAGCAATCCCCATTCACATCTCTCGAGAAAACCCAGGGGAACAGGAAAGAAGGTTCAGAAAAGCTCAAGGAAAAACGCGAGAGAGCGTGGACTGACAGACCTGCGGTGCGTCGGGGTCGTCGGGCGGCTGTCCCGCGCCAGCGCTGGTGCTCGGTCTCCGTTTCCCGCAGGGCTCTCCGCCCAGATTCTAACAACTAGGAAGAAAATTCTCGATCCCAGCGGAAGCAGAACAGGCAAGAAACTCCGCACCCCACCGACACTATACGATGGAGAGCTGATGAGGAATAATGTACCGCTGAAAAAGCGGTGGAACAGAATTACTTAATTCTTTCATGGCAACATAAAAGAGCACTAACCACCAAAGCAGACAACCGAAGAACTACCCACTACCCCCAGCACGAGGCTCGGGAAGACAGAGAAAAGGACCACGCGGGCTTACATACCTGTGGTGCGTCAGGGTCGGCGGGCGGCTCTCCCTCGCCGGCGCTGCTGCTCGGGCTCCTCTTCCCGCTGGGCTCCCCGCCCAGAAGCTCCTCCGCGGGCAGGCTGGGCAGCGGCGGCGGCAGCCAAGCGGCCTCGGCCACGGCGCGGCCCGGCGCCACGCACAGGTTGTAGGAGTAGGGCAAGGTGCCCTCGCAGAAGTCGGCCGGGAAGGCGGCGCCGGCCACGGACAAGCGCTGCGCGCCCAGGCAGCGCAGGACGGCGGGCGGCCCGGCCCGGCGCAGCCGCGCCAGCACGGCCAGCGCCACGCTCAGCAGGAACAGCGCGGACAGCAGCGCCAGCGCCAGCACCAGGTAGAACTGCAGCTCCGCCGCCGAGTCGGCGCCCGCCGCCCGCTCGCTCAGCTCCGGCAGCGCCTCCTGCAAGCTCTCGGCCAGCACCACGTGCAGCGTGGCCGTGGCCGACAGCGCCGGCTGCCCGTGGTCCTTCACCACAGCCACCAGCCGCTGCTTGGCCGCGTCCCTCTCCGACACGGCCCGCGCCGTGCGCACCTCGCCGCTGTGCAGCCCCACGCGGAACAGGGCCGGCTCCGCCGCCTGCACCAGCTCGTACGACAGCCAGGCGTTGCGCCCCGCGTCTGCGTCCACCGCCACCACCTTGGCCACCAGGTACCCGGCTTCGGCCGTGCGCGGCACCACCTCGAACGGCTCCAACGCCGGGACCGCTCCCGGTACTCTCTCTTCCGGCGCCGGCCAGAGCACCCGCGGCGCGTTGTCGTTGCGGTCCAGCACGAAGACGCGCACCGTCGCCGTCGAGCTCCGCGCCGGCTCCCCGCCGTCCTGGGCCCGCACGACCACGGCTAACTCGCGGCACTGCTCGTAGTCGAAGGAGCGCTGCGCGTACAGCGCGCCGCTCCGCGCCTCCACTGACACGTACGCCGCCGCGTCCGCGCTGCCGCCCGCCAGCCAGTAGCTCACGCGCCCGTTGACGCCTGCGTCTGCGTCCCGCGCGAGGACGCGCAGCACCGGAGCACCCGCCGCGTTGTTCTCTGCCACGTAGGCGCTGTAGGCGGCCTCCTCGAACACCGGCGCGTTGTCGTTCACGTCCGACACCTCCAGCACCAGCGCCGTGCTGCTCGACAGCGACGGCCGGCCCCGATCCCTGGCCACCACCTTCACCCGGTGCTCGGCCGCCTGCTCCCGGTCCAGGGCCCTCACCGTCACCACCTTATACGAGCCGCCCGACGACGCCACGAGCGACAACGGTGCCTCGCCTGACAGCTCGAACGACACCTCCGCGTTCTCCCCGGAGTCCCGGTCCTGCACTTTCACCAGCGCAACCACCGTGCCGGCCGGCGCGTCCTCGGGCACCGGAGTCGACACCGACGTCAGTGTCACCTCGGGCGCGTTGTCGTTGACGTCCAGTACCTCCACGTCCACTTCGCAGTGAGCCACCAAACCACCTCCGTCCCTCGCCTCCACCAGCAGCGTGTAGCCTCGCGTGTCCTCGAAGTCTAGCGCCTCCTGCAGCGTGATCGTTCCGCTTTCCGCGTCTAGCACAAACTTCTGAAGCACCTTGGCCGGCGTTTCACCGAAGCCGTACGTGATGCGAGCGTAGGTCCCGGCATCAGAGTCAGAGGCGGAGACATTTAGTACAATAGACCCCGGCGGTGCGTCCTCCCGCAGGCTCGCGCGGTACCGGTCCTGCGTGAACACGGGCGCGTTGTCGTTGGCGTCGGTGACGTTGATGCAGAGCTGGGCGGTGCCGCTCCGGGGCGGGTCGCCGCCGTCCAGAGCCGTCAGCACCAGACGCAGGCTCGGCTCGCGCTCCCGGTCCAGCGCGCGGCGCAGCACCAGCTCCGCGAACTTGCTGCCGTCCGGGCTCTCCTTCACCTCCACTGCGAAATACCCGTTGGCCTCCAGTTCGTAGCCTTGCAGCGAGTTGCTGCCCACGTCCGCGTCTTGCGCCTTGCCCAGTGCAAAACGGGCGCCAGGAGAAGTGAACTCGTTGATCTCCAGCAGGAAACTGTCTCTCAAGAAGTGCGGTGCGTTGTCGTTGACGTCCTGGATGGCCACCTCGACGAGGAAAACGTTGAGTGGGTTCTGTACCAGCGCCTCGAAACTGACGGAGCAGGACGCAGCCTCGCCGCACATCTCCTCCCGGTCCACCCTCTCGCTCACGTACAGGTTCCCGTTCTCCCCGTTCACCGTGAAGTATTGCTTGTCCGCGCTGAGCCGCAGCTTGCGTGCCGGCAGGTCCGCCGGGCTCAGCCCCAGGTCCCGCGCCAGCGGCCCCACCAGCGAACCTCTGCCCAGCTCCTCGGGGATGGTGTAACGAAGCCGCTCCGCCGCCGCCCGCCAGCACAAGCCCAGTAGCAATGCGGGCAGCAGCACTCGCCCTCCTGCTCGCCGCCGCCTCTGCCTCTGTCCGCCCGCCATTCTCGGCAGCGCTCGCCGCGCTCCTCCCTCCAGCCGCTGCCCTCTCTCCTTCCAGACCCTCTCCGCAAAGAGCACAGGGGCCGCCGGAGGGCAGCGAGCGATGTGGGCGCTGCTCCCCAATCCGCGCCGCCTCTCGCCGCTGCTGCCAGTGCCGCTGCCGCTCTGGCCGGCGCCGGGCGAGCGAGCAGCCTGCGGGGGCAGGACGCTGCGGCGGCTCCAGCTGCGGCTCCGGCTCCAGCGCCGCTCTGCCTCGGCCAACAGCGGCACCCGGAGGCGCCGCGACGCCACCGCAGCCGCCTGATGGCCGCGCTACCGGGGGCCCGGGCTTCTCACAGGGGTTTGGTGCCTTCACTCTGTTGCGGGGGCTCGGTGTCATTAGAATCAGAAAGGGAAGAAGCTCTCGCTTGCTGCAACACCAAGGGTGTTTAAAACGGGGAGACGCTGTCAGGTGCTTTTAGGTCATCTCCTTGAGCCGCAATGAATAGTGTGCTTTAAATATGTACAGCCGATCAAGAAATGAAGGAACTCAGCTTCTATTAATAAAATCAAGAGGGAAGTATAAGAGCAAGATACCGAAGTACAGGTAGGGAAGAGCTCTTTTGCACTCTGTCATCTATTGTGAATTCTGCTTTCCTTACCTGGAACAAATACCAAGAAGGAAGTATTTGTAATGGAGTAATCAATGTGTAATCACAAACAGAGTAAAGCAAAAGCAATTTCAATCCTTTCATGGCAGGCCTGTAAAGGTTTTCCCTCTTCCCAACATTTCTTCCTTTTGTTCACTTAAGTCTCTGACTTCTGTCCTGCTGATTTATATATTTTTGTAGAACAATTACACTGATAAAAATATATCAGCCCAACAGTAATGTGTATCATTTCATGCTAAGAAAGCAGATTAACGTTTACTATTTTGGTTTTGATTCACAAAGGTTCCTTCTTTTGTGTTTCCATACTCGAGGGGCTGACTATGGGAAAATGTATAGCCAGGTCAAACTTTTCATAGAACCGTAGAATTATTTGGATTGGAAATTGTATTTAAAGATCTAGTCCACCCCTCTGCCATGGTCAGGGATATCTATCAAAAGATCATGTTGCTCAAAAGCCCCATCTGTCCTGACCTTAAACCCTTCAAATGAAGATGCATCCATAACTTCTCTGGGCAACCTGTTCCAGTGTCTCAACACCTTCATTATAAAACTTTCCTTCCTTATGTCCAATCTAAACCTACTCTCTTTCAGCTTAAAATCTTTGACCCTTGACCTGTCATGACAGGGCCTGCTAAAGACTCTTTCTCTGCCTTTCTTATAACCTGCCTTTATTTATTGAAAAGGTGCAATAGCATTTGCTGAGAGCCTTCACTTCTCCAGGCTGAAGCACCTCTACTCTCAGCTTTTCTTTACAGCAGACATGTTCCAGTTCTTTGACAACTGCATGGTACTTCTCTGGGCCTACTGTAACAAGTCCATTTATTGTAGTGTGTGCTGCGCCAGGTGGGTTCTTGCAAAAGCAGAATAGAATGGGAGAACCACCTCCCTTGACCTCCTGGTCATGCTACTTGTTATACAGCCCAGGATACAATTGGCCTTCTGGGCCATTTCCAGCTCATGTCCCATTCATCACTCACCAGTACCCCTGAGTCATTCTCTGCAAGGCTGCTCTCAATCCATTCACCCACTGTCTGTATTGAAACCGGGTATTGTCCTGACCCGGGTGCAGGACCTTGCGCTTGGCCTTGTTGAACTTCCTAAGGTGCACATGTGAGCCCACTTCTCAAGCCTGTCAGGGTCCCTCTGAATGGCATCTCTTCCCTCGAGTGAATCAACTGCAGCACTCACCTTGGTGTTGTCTGTAAACTTGCTGAGGGTCACTTAATCCCACTGTCTATGAAGATACTAAATAGTACTAGTCCCAGTATGGACTCTTGAGGGACACAATATGTTACTGATTGCCAGCTGGACATCAAACTACTGACTATAACTCGGGATGTGGCTATCCAGACAGTTCTTTCTCCATCCAACAGTCCACCAGTCAAACCAATATCTCTCCAGTTTAGCAGTCAGCATGTTTTGGGGACCATGTGGGAGACATCCTGCACACGTTCTGCCACTGACCGCTAGTTTTTTCATGGAAACCCTGACTGGGCTGGGTGGCCGCTTGGCACCCTGAGGACTGCAGGACAGATGGCTTTGCTTTATTTTGCTAGAGACAACTGTGTCTCTGGGAGTACATGTACTACGTCTATGGAAGCCTCTCTCTCCACAGCTGTGAACATAAAAGGTGTGTATGGGAATTAGAGCAGATGAAACTTTCCAAATATGAGCAGATACCCTGAGGGTGAGGTCATTACAAGAAGCAAAGAAAGAGTTAGAAACATACAGAAGTGAACGGATCAGTTGGAATAACATTTCTTAGGTCAACCATATTCAGCAGAAGGAACTCAAATTGCATCGTACTCCATTAAACACATGCTTGTTTTAACTGTGGCAAGCAAGGAAATTATCATCTCTTTTCTAAAGGCCTCACCAGAGCTGCTATGTCTTCTCTCCAACCCTACACAACTTGCAGATTTGCTTCTGACCTTCTCAGAATTGGCAAAAGCATATAATGAGATGATAACGCACTATGATCACATCAAGAAAGGAGGTACATTTGTCTGCTCACCACCATTCTGAGGAGAAACAGAGGATTCTAAAGCACACAAAGGATAAACAGATAAACGAAATGAGGAGTGGTCATCATACTAATGGCTTAGGTGGAATCTATTATCTTCTTTCATAACAAACAACACTCTACAGAGATGTGACTTCTCCTATAGTCATACTTTCATCTATTCTCCCTACCAAAACATAACACAAAGGCAGCCTCCCATCTCTTGCCTTTAACACCTGGTATAGCATGAGCAAGAGACATGAACACACAACACATTGCTAAGCCAGGTATGCCAATAATTATAAGTTAACCTTCATACCTAGGAAACAAAGAGAAGAAAAACAGAACCATAAACCAGACAAGCAATATAAGGAAGAATTAAAGTGTTGTCAGAGAAACTGATTGGAAGGATGTCCCAGGATTCACTATATTTGTGGAAGTTAATCCCTGAGAGCATTGGAAGTCATTGCAGCCTCACACTGCAAGTGCAATACTACAGTCTTACTCTGTACAGCATTGCTGGGGGTTTCTTTTTAAGAAAGAGTCATTTGCTCTCATCACGTCTTCTAATATGTGGCCTTCTCATCTCTCACATATTTGAAACTGTATGCGTAAAGACCTTATCATGGGCCTCATTCTCAAGTTAAAGGCTCCTGAGAAACTACAACAGATTCTCTTTTATCTTCTGCTTCATTTTCCTCACCAAAACAAAAACAAA
Organism: Columba livia; assembly: GCF_036013475.1. NCBI lineage: Eukaryota > Metazoa > Chordata > Aves > Columbiformes > Columbidae > Columba > Columba livia. The sequence continues at coordinate 17,821,044 of NC_088615.1, read as the reverse complement.
AACAAAACACACAAAAAACAAAAAAAAACCAAACACAAAAACAAAAACAAAAAAACCCACAAAAACAAACAAACAAAAAGCTCTCTTAGGTGTTTGAAGGAAGTAGTTGTTGAAAAACAACACGCACACTTTCAAATGCAAAAACACTGTCCAGAAGCAGGGAAGTTATAGGGAGACAGAGATGGGTAGGAGTTTTCACTCAGGAATTATAAGCCATTCTACTGAAGCCTCATCATTCTATGTGCACAGTTATTGTGCAAACACTTTGTGATTAGAGAACTACCATTGTCTTTCAGGATAGGGAATCCAGGATCACAGCAAACATGGCACAGGCCTTGGCACCAGGCGCGAAATCAAAGCAACATTAACCCACATACTTTCATGGTTCTAAGCCAGTTGCTCACCCTCCTTACTCTGCATTCACAACCTTTACTTTAATCAAAATCACTATCCACTGTTTTGACAATATGGTAACTACAGGCAAAAGAACATGTCATTCAGTGACATTTTAGTGAAACAGAAGTCTATGACAATCTTTGTCTTGCAGCTGAACACCTTCCAAGTATGGCTAGAAAGTGCTTCCCCAGTCAAACAATTTTAAGAGATCTTTTATTGTTTTCAGGGCCACCAGTCACAATGAGGCTCAGCTCTAGACCTGGATAACAAACAAGGCAAGAGTGGGAAACTTGCACAAGTAAATGAATCATAGATTATGTCAACTGTAGTAAGTATACAAGACAGGTATCTGGTTGTTAAAGAATCCACAGGAGACTCAGCATCTCACACCATAGACCATAGCCACAGTTCTTTCATGAAATTCCTTGAGACAATAGAAAAGGGAAAACGTGCGGAGCCACAACTGTGGGCCCAGTCTAACAAGTAGAACCAATTGAATCATAAAAACCTGACTTCTAAGAATTTTGATTATACCATAGCACATGTTTTGACCTGTTCTCTCTTGAAACAGTCAGTCTTCACCCTACCCAAACATCACAGTAATTCAAAGAAATGTTAAATGCTCTCATAACATGCAGCTCTGATAAAGATGCAGACATCAACTCAATGTAAATTGTCTGTCTGTGCTCAACAACTGCCATTCACAGGAGACATCATGCAACAGGAAAACAAACTGATGAACCCACAACTTGGTCAACTGGAATTTAAGCCATGTGATATCCAAAATCAAGACACTTTCAGAATCATTTTCTGTAGCCCTGCAAGTAACCTTGAGAATTAAAAAAACACATGCCTTGTCTCCACTAGTACCTCCTTACACAAAGTACCCCAAAAACTCTGCTCAGACACTTCACAGATCACATCACTGTCAATGATCTTCATCACTTGCACATGGACAACACCTAATGAAATCTATACAGATTCTTCTTACCTTGGATAATATTTGAGTTCTCAACATATGTATGTGAAAAGCAAGAGTATTTCTTCCAGTAACATTTTATTGAAACACATCTATGGAAATCTTACTCTTTACAGCTGTAAACATGAAAGGCATACATGTGTCAATCAGGCAAATGTTGCATTTGGATCTTACACACATTGTCATAGACAAAGGCCCGCCTTCAGATCATTACAACGAGGAAAGGAATAAGAAATGAAGGGGTCAGAACGTATTCTTCTAAATTATAGATCTTAGTGAGGATACATAACCCAAGTATTCAGTAAGCAAAGAAGCAGCATTTGGCTCAACGCATTTATAATTAGTACACAATTAAGCTATTACTACATGCACTAGATCATATAAGGGGTTTCATAAAGGAATATTTAGCATAGAAGAAGCTACGTTTTCTCCTCACTACACCAAGGTTCTAAAAGTAAACGAGATGTTATCCTTCAGGACAACACTTGGTGACTCAACATCCTGTAATACAGCAACGACGGGATAAAAACACAAAGCCCTCCAATAACGAAGCTCAAGGCAGCAACAACCCCACTTTTCCCCCCTCCCACGCCCACGGTAACAGTGAACAACGATCCCAAGTTCACCTCCAAGAAGCAAGAGCCACCAGCACACAGCGCGTTACTGAACGAAGCTTTGCCTTCCCTGTAACCAAACCTCACTAGGCGGGATGCAGCAGAACGCGGCGGGGAAAGGACACAGAAGCATCAGAGGGAACCGTCGCGGAGAAAGGGCGGTCATCGGAACTCACCGAAGGAGCGGCGGGGTCCTCCCCGAGCAGCGGCGCGGGCTCGTCGGGCGGCGGGCGGGCCGGGAGGGTGTCGCAGCAGCTGGCGCCCGAGAAGCGGAGCTGGCTTTTGCGCGAGTCGGCCGTGAGCGACACCTCGTGCGAGTAGGAGTGCAGGAAGGCGCGGACGCCGTCGATGCCCACGAATTGCGAGGCCGGCACGCCGCGCAAGGCGCCGCTGCCCGCCGCCAGCAGCTGCGAGCGGCGCCAGCGCCGCAGGCGCAGCGCCAGCAGCAGCAGCAGGAAGGCGAGGAAGAGGCAGGACACGGCCGCCACGGCCAGCACCAGCCAGCGCGTCAGGCTGCCGGCCGGCTCGCCCGGCGCCGCCGCCGATGCCGCGCTGCCCAGCTCGGCCAGCAGCTCGGCCACGCTCTCGGCCAGCACCACCGTCAGCGTGGCCGTGGCCGACAGCGCCGGCCGGCCGTGGTCCTTCACCACCACCACCAGGCTCTGCCGCGCCGCGTCGCGGGCCAGCGGGAAGCGCGCCGTGCGCACCTCGCCGCTGTGCAGCCCCACGCGGAACAGCCCCGGCTCCGTCGCCTTGGCCAGCTCGTACGACAGCCACGCGTTCTGCCCCGCGTCCGCATCCACCGCCACCACCTTGGCCACCAGCGCCCCGGGCTCGGCCGAGCGCGGCGCCAGCTCCACGCCCGCCCAGCCCGCGCCCGCCGCGAGCGGCGCCGCCGGCGGGTACAGCACCTGCGGCGCGTTGTCGTTCTCGTCCACGATCACCAGCCGCACCGACACGTTGCTGCTCAGCGCCGGCGCGCCGCCGTCCTCCGCCCGCACCCACAGCCCCACCTCGCGCACCTCCTCGTAGTCGAACGAGCGCAGCGCGTACAGCGCGCCCGTCTCCGCCTCCACCGACACGTACGACGACAGCGGCGCGCCCCGCACACGCCCCTCCCCCAGCCGGTACCGCACGCGCGCGTTCTGCCCCCAGTCCGCGTCCCACGCCCGCACCCTCAGCACCAGCGCGCCCGCCGCGTTGTTCTCGGGCACACGGGCGCTGTAGCGCGCCTCCGCGAACACCGGCGCGTTGTCGTTCACGTCCAGCACCCGCAGCCCCAGCACGGCGCTGCTCCACAGCGCCGGCGACCCGCCATCCGCCGCCCGCACCGTCACGTTGTACTCTGACACCTGCTCCCGGTCCAGCTCCCGTGTCGTCACCACGCGGGAGTAGTTCTCAAACGACCTCTCCAAATGGAACGGAAGACTATCGGTGATGCTGCACCGCACCTCGCCGTTTACTCCCGAGTCCCGATCCTGTACGTGCAGCAGGGCCACTATTGTCCCCGACGGGGCATCCTCAGAGATCTCACTCTGCACTGACGACACTGTCAGTTCGGGTACGTTGTCGTTAACGTCTGTCACTGTTATCTCCACTTTGGCTGTATTGGAAAGCCCCCCTCCATCCCGTGCCTGCACTTCCATTTCGTATGAGTCACTTTCTTCGAAGTCCAGGCTCCGCACCAGAGTGATTGCTCCCGTCTCACTGTCCAGATGGAAATTTCCCAGTTCTATATCAGAGACTTTCTTCAGTGAGTATTTCAAGTGCCCGCTGAGCCCCTCGTCGGCGTCTGTGGCCGTGACGGTGACGAGAGTGGAGCCCACGGGCACGTCCTCCGGCACACGCACCGTGTACTCCGCCTGGCTGAACACGGGCACGTTGTCGTTGGCGTCCAGCACCGCCACGCGGATCCGCGCCGTGCCCGTCCGCGCCGGCTCGCCGCCGTCGCTCGCCCTCAGCACCAGCTCGTGAAACGCCGCCTCCTCCCGGTCCAGCGCCTTCGCCAGCACCAGCTCGGGACGCTGATCCCCGCCGGGACCCGTCTGCACGGCCAGCGAGAAGTGCTCGTCGCCGCTTAGCTCGTAGCTCTGCACAGAATTCCGTCCCGAGTCCGGGTCTTGGGCCTTGAGCAGGGGAAACCGCGACCCTGGGGCTGTCGTCTCGCTTATTTTCTCCTCCTGCTCAACTTCCTTGAAGCTGGGGGCGTTGTCGTTAATGTCCGTGATCTCTACTTCGATTCCGTAAATGTTCATTTCTCCATCCACTAATAACTCACAACGCATCACGCATTTGTCCTCTAGCCGGCACAGCTGCTCTCTGTCTATCCTTTCTATAGTCACTAAATGTCCCGTCTTCCCGTGCAGAGCGAAATACTGCGTCCTACCTTTGTCCAAGATGCGGACGCCGCGGTAGGCGAGCGCCGGCAGCTGCAGCCCCAGGTCCTTGGCCACGTCGCCCACGAACGAGCCCTTCGGCATCTCCTCGGGAATAGAGTAGCGCAGCTGCCCCCACGCCGCCTCCCACGCCGCCACCAGCACTCCCCACAGTAGGGCTCGCTCCCGCTGGGCCCAGCGCCTCCCCGTCGCCCACATCTCCACCGCGTCCCGCTGGCACCGCACCAACAACGGAAGCTCCCCGCCGCCTCCTTCCGCTTCGCCCTCTGCTCGCCGCTCCCGTCCGCTGCCGCCGGCCCCTTTGCCTAGCTTCAGCACGGCTCCGCACCGCAGGAACACTCGCAGACCGCCCGGACGCCGAGCCAGCCAGAGAGCGAGCGAATGAGCCGGGCCGCAGCGGGCGGGGCTGCCTGCAGCGCTCCGGCCTTCCTCTCGCTCCTCCTCGGTCAACAGCGGCGCCCGCAGCCTCCTCCCGGCACTGCAGCCACCGAGCGCTGCCCAGCACTGTCCGTCCGGCCTGTCCCACCCACATCTCGCGGCCACGGGACAGTGGACACGGAGGCATTGCCTCTCTCCAGCGGTGATCTCCTGCGTCGGCTTTTCTCCAGCCGAGCTTTTCTTTTTTCTTCCAGGTGATGACAGCCAGGGGGAAGGCAGAGGCCTCCAGTGTTTATGAAATGTAAAATATGACGTGTAGAATATTACGAGATTTATTCCATTAGTCTCAAAGCACAATCTCCCTCATGAATTGCACAGCTCTTTGTAGCAGTCGTGATTGAATTACCTTTCTCTCACGGTTTCTGCAGACCAAAATTCCTTCATACAGTCACATCATATCCCGACAAATAGAACAAAGTAGCAATACTTTTTCTTTAACGATGCATATTATTTCTACTGCACTGGAAAAAGTACTATTGCTATTGGCAATATTTGTAAAGTGAAATAATTTTTCTTATTTTAACGTGTAAAGTGTTACCACTCTATTCCTATCTGTCCAAAACCACAATCCCCACCACGACTTTTTGTAGTGGTCATGCTTGAATGGCTTGTACAATGATAACAAAATAATACAGGCTCTAAAATACAAAACGTGATATTCACACGCCCGAGGTACGAAAGATATTAAGCTCATTAACCCCAGCAGCAGAAACTCTTTCTTCAGTACTTCATATGGAATACCATCGAAATGAACTACTTCACCACTGACTGACATTAGACATATAAAGTAGATATTTAAATGCTGAAGAATTTGGCCACTGAAACAGAGACACTCGGTCTCAATCAATAGTGATGGAACAGTTAATTTAGACCTTGTTCCATATGACAGCTCCTGAGGAGGTGATGCTCAGGCATCTGCGTGGGCTCAGGGATTTCTCCCAGGAAGACCGTCTTGAGAACACAGGGCAGGAGGAGGCTCCCCTGCTGCTTGAAAATATTTTCTCCTTATTCTGTATCCCACATTACGAGAATGGAGATACATTGCAACCATACGACAGAATAGACTTTTTTTTTCCTATTTTCCCGATATTGGTCTATTCTGAACAATCTTTTTGAACTGAGAGAGAGCAAATGAATTGCATTGAACTGCTGATACATCTACAGAAAGAGCTAAGAGTTGATGTGAAAATTTGAAGGACTTAAGGTGGGATTTCCCATTTTTACAGCCCACAGAGATTTAGTTTTGTATAGCTTATACAAATTTAGATTTATATTTATCCAAATAATTCAATAGCTTGAGTGACGAGGAAGAAACTTCCTCCCCCCCGCCTCAGAAATCACTGTGTAAAAGATAACGGCTTATTAGCAAAGTATTATTCTAATCCTTGATTATTAATGTAGGTAGGACAACTAGGACAACTTTTTCAACAAAATACTGTAGGAAAGCAAGAGATAAGTACAGCTGCATATCCTAAACTATGCGTACCAGGTTCAAGTACATCGGCTTGGAAAAAAAAAATATTACAAGGAAAAATCTCTAACACCAAGCGTCCGCCACATTTCTCAATGTCCAAAACAATTAATTAACCACTTTACTAACTCCTATGAGAATAGTAGTTAGCATCTCTTAGCTGAACCTAAATGTACGAACACCAAGGAAGCAAGAAGTGACGCCACGAGCTGCCTGCTGTGAGTGGGAGAGGGATACCCTGTTGCTTCATTTCTTCACGGAGACATGGACTAGCAATCCCCATTCACGTCTCTCGGGAAAACCCAGGGGAAACGGGAAGAAGGTTCAGAAAAGCTCAAGGAAAAACGCGAGAGAGCGGGGACTGACAGACCTGAGGCTCGTCGGGGTCGGCGGGCGGCTCTCCCGCGCCAGCGCTGCTCTTCGGGCTCCGCTTCCCGCTGGGCTCCCCGCCCAGAAGCTCCTCCGCGGGCAGGCTGGGCAGCGGCGGCGGCAGCCAAGCGGCCTCGGCCACGGCGCGGCCCGGCGCCACGCACAGGTTGTAGGAGTAGGGCAAGGTGCCCTCGCAGAAGTCGGCCGGGAAGGCGACGCCGGCCACGGACAAGCGCTGCGCGCCCAGGCAGCGCAGGACGGCGGGCTGCCCGGCCCGGTGCAGCCGCGCCAGCACGGCCAGCGCCACGCTCAGCAGGAACAGCGCGGACAGCAGCGCCAGCGCCAGCACCAGGTAGAACTGCAGCTCCGCCGCCGAATCGGCGCCCGCCGCCCGCTCGCTCAGCTCCGGCAGCGCCTCCTGCAAGCTCTCGGCCAGCACCACGTGCAGCGTGGCCGTGGCCGACAGCGCCGGCTGCCCGTGGTCCTTCACCACGGCCACCAGCCGCTGCTTGGCCGCGCCCCTCTCCGACACGGCCCGCGCCGTGCGCACCTCGCCGCTGTGCAGCCCCACGCGGAACAGGGCCGGCTCCGCCGCCTGCACCAGCTCGTACGACAGCCACGCGTTGCGCCCCGCGTCCGCGTCCACCGCCACCACCTTGGCCACCAGGTACCCGGACTCGGCCCAACGCGGCACCACCTCGAACGGCTCCAACGCCGGGGCTGCTCCCAGCACTCTGTCTCCCGCTTCCGGCGCCGGCCAGAGCACCCGCGGCGCGTTGTCGTTGCGGTCCAGCACGAAGATGCGCACCGTCGCCGTCGAGCTTCGCGCCGGCTCCCCGCCGTCCTGGGCCCGCACGACAACGGCGAACTCGCGGCACTGCTCGTAGTCGAAGGAGCGCTGCGCGTACAGCGCGCCGCTCCGCGCCTCCACCGACACGTACGCCGCCGCGTCCGCGCTGCCGCCCGCCAGCCAGTAGCTCACGCGACCGTTGGCGCCCGCATCCGCGTCCCGCGCGAGCACGCGCAGCACCGGCGCGCCCGCCGCGTTGTTCTCCGCCACGTAGGCGCTGTAGGCGGCCTCCTCGAACACCGGCGCGTTGTCGTTCACGTCCGACACCTCCAGCACCAGCACCGTGCTGCTCGACAGCGTCGGCCGGCCCCGGTCCCTCGCAGTGACGGTGATATTGTAAGCGGACACCTTTTCTCGGTCCAGGGCACTGGCTGTTATTAGTTTGTAGGTGTTCTCTGATGACAGTTCTAGTCTGAAAGGCAAATCACCGTCGATGTTGCAGCTTACTGCTCCGTTATCTCCCGAGTCTCTGTCACGGACATTGATGACAGCTACGACTGTGCTCGGGACTGAGTCTTCGGGTATCGGGTTCAAGATAGGCAGTAGGGAAAGTGTTGGCTCATTGTCGTTCACGTCTACAATATCTATGTGCACTTTGGCGTGCGCACTCAGCCCGCCTCCGTCCTTTCCTTCAACACTCATTTCGTAATATTTCTCTTCTTCATAATCCAAAGGGCCCGTAATCTTCACATGCCCTGTCATGGAGTCCAGACTGAAGAGCTGACGAGCACTGTTTGCGATGTCACTGAAAGAGTAGGTGATTTCTGCATTTGTACCTTCGTCACTGTCAGTGGCTTTCACCTGAAAAGCTAAGGAGCCCTCTGGCAGGTCTTCCAGCAGTCGGACCTTGTAGACCTCTTTGGTGAATACTGGCGGATTGTCATTTGCGTCGGTCACGTTAATCTTAATCTGGGCAGTCCCGGATCGAACTGGGTCCCCACCATCCACCGCCGTCAGTATCAAATTGTGATTTCTCTGTTTTTCTCGATCTAAGTTTTTCTCCAGGACCAATTCCGCGTGTTTCGTCCCATCAGGACTCTCTCTCACTACAAGGGAGAAGATCGGGTTGGGGGTAAGTTGGTAGTTTTGTAATGAGTTTGCCCCAATGTCGGGGTCTCTGCCACGGCCCAGTGGGAACCGGACCCCAGGAGGAGTGGACTCGATAATTTCTATGGCAAAAATGTCTCTGTCAAACTGTGGCGCATTGTCATTGATATCCTGGATAGTAATGCTCACATGAAATATATTGAAAGGGTTTTCCACGACTGCCTCCAAACTGAGGACACAGGGCGACACGGCCCCGCAGATGCCCTCTCGGTCTATCCTCTCGTTTACCCGGAGATTTGTTTTGTCTTCCCCGAGAGCGAAGTATTGCTTTTCGTCACTAGAGACAATCCGCAGCTTGCGTGCCGGCAGGTCCGCCGCCCTCAGTCCCAGGTCCCGCGCCAGCGGCCCCACCAGCGAACCTCTGCCCAGCTCCTCGGGGATGGTGTAGCGGAGCCGCTCCGGTAGCTCCCGGCAGCACACCGGCAGTAGCAGCACGGCCAACAGCGCGACCCGCCCGGCGGCTGCGCGGCCCTGCGCTGTCGGTCGGGCCTCCATGCTCTGCGTCTCTGAAGGGTATTCTACAGGCGATTTAAAATAAGGTTTTCCGAGCAGCTAAATCAGTACCTGAGAGAAATAAATGAAATCCAGCTTTCCGGTCGGAGGACGGGCTGAGTCGGGCAGCTCCTGCTCTGCTCTCTGCTCTGCTCCGTGTGGAGAGGCACTGAACGGGCGCCGGGACGGGGAGGAGCCGACGCAGGAGCCGATGCGGAAGCCGCTTTTCCTCCTTGGCCAACAGTGACACCCGGAGTCCGTGCTTGAGAACGGCAGCGTCCAAAGAGGAAGGAGACAGCCCGAAGGTCCTGCTGCGCACCTCCTGGAATCGCACTCACACGCGGGTTGGAAAATAGAGATGCTGTCAGAGGCGCGAAACAGAAATCTTCTATCTGTGCTGCAACAGTGCATCTAAGAATTCACATTGTCTCAATTCCTTACACTTGCAAGTCCTTTGCCGGTCAAATCCTCCCCCATTGCTCGAAGGACGTAGGGCAAGATGTCTGTCTCTGCCCTACAGTCTTGCTGGTCTCTAGTGTGTCGCGCGGGAGTGTTTCCGCCGCCATCTCCCCACCACCGTGAGAAAAACAGCAGGACGGGACGAACGTTGAATCACTGCTAGTAATTAGTGCTTTTTCTTTTTATAGTTGGGAGATCCCTAGCTAGCAGTCAGCTTTCTTACTTTGAACGGTGATCATTGATGTACGAGCAAAGCCGGGAATCATCGACACTGAGAAAAGCACAGTGGACACACCAGACCTACCTGATCCCATCTCTTTCGACATTGAAAACCCAGCATCATCGTATCAATACCATATAATCCAACCCCGAATTTATTTTATTGATGTCTCTGACAAACCACGTCCTTGTCTCCTAAGCCGGCCGTTACTGCAGCTTTCTCAAACGTTAAAAATGTTTTGTGGTAAATGTCGACAGCAGCTACTGTTTCTTGAAAAAGCCAAGAGAAAACACACAGATCCCACCATCCTGAAAAGCCGTTGTATCTTACCCGTACATTAAAACCTAGCCTTTCTTACAGTGAAGAAATAAAAATCAAACCAAAACAAACAAGCCTGAAGGAGGGCTGTATCACCACAGCCCTTTATGCACAAGGCAAGAAAGTTTAGTAAACTCTCTGCACCACTTATGAGGTAGCTCTTGCATGTACACAAACTCCGAGTCTCTGTAGATGCTAATGTTTTCCTGCTAACTCTGGCCATTCATCCCGTAGAGGACAATCTGTTTTCCTCCAGCTGCACCTATACAAAACTCACGGTAACAAATTAATAATTCATCAGAATAAGAAGTTGGCTTGAATTTGCAGTGTTTCACGAGTCAGGAGGTAGCAAGCATGTGGGCATCTCTATTCGAGTTCGAGAGAGGAATGTAGATATTTACACAGGGACAGAGGGACACTGCTGAAACATGAACATACAAAAGCACCGACACAAAGTCACAATATTTTGGCAAGATCTAGGATCAGCATGAAACAATCTATGCGGACCTTCACCAGGAACCTTATAGTGTGATTTTTTCTCGACTTGAAAGTAATCATTTCTATGTGCCACTAGTTTATTTTGTTTGAAATGCAACGACACAATCTATTACCAACTTACATAGCAGAATAACAAACAATAGAGCAACTTATTATTATTCATTAATTATATTCCTGAAGTCCTTAAAGCCCGTTCAGCCCATAATGAAAGATCAGTAATGGAGGGCAGGCCCCTTCCAAGCAGCCTGTTCGGTAGATGTGTTTTCAAAACAGAATAGCATGTTTGTCAGGGAAATGTTTTAATATTATAGGGGAGTCAAGTAGTAAAATGTTTGGTATTCTCAGACTAACTCGGATTCCCATATTAGACACACTATAATCAGACTATGAATCATGTTTTGTTTTAAAATATTTTCCATCTATATTCTAGTAAATAAACTCTGGATGTCTATGCCTATACAGTAATCGACAATTACGTTTGTATCAAATCCAAAGGTTAGATCACAAAGCCCAGCAGTGGGAAAAAAATAGATAGGATATCAGAGCAATTTTTCACCGTGTAATATGGATTTATTCGTAGAACTTTGAGGTTCTTAAGTGTGATCGACTAACACGCTTGTTGAAGGTTGACTTCCAGGTAAACTGGAACTTCAGAGATGTTGGCTTTAAGGCTACAGAGTCGCTCGCTTCTACCAGCATATGAGAGCTACTAGAGAGGTTGAAAGCACAATTTTGGGAGCTGTGTACTAGGAAGTATATAAACACTTTCTGGGAACTGTCAGAGAAAGACCTAGAGATTGAAATATCCTTGTGCAGTTCCACGTGCTATGTAACCTTCAGGCCTAAGAGAAATCTAGATACTATGAGCTCAGCACAGACGGTACAGAACATGGCATGTAAAACACTTCTCAGCAGATTCAGCACACGTTCAGGATGTGACCTTCACAATCTGGTGACCACCGTAAAATATTATCACCTAGCCCGTGAATCGTGAACTGTGAAATGTCCGTGGCTACCCTAAGAATCATAAGAATTGCCTACACAAAAGAAGGTTAAAAAAAAATCAGCGTACCTGAAAGGAAACTTGTTCGCCATTCCCAGCAGCGTGATCTCCCGTAGGGACGAGACCACCCGAAGTCTCAGCCGGCGGGCGGGCCGGGAGGGTGTCGCAGCAGCTGGCGCCCGAGAAGCGGAGCTGGCTCTTGCGCGAGTCGGCCGTGAGCGACACCTCGTGCGAATAGGAGTGCAGGAAGGCGCGGACGCCGTCGATGCCCACGAAGTGCGAGGCCGGCACGCCGCGCAAGGCGCCGCTGCCCGCCGCCAGCAGCTGCGAGCGGCGCCAGCGCCGCAGGCGCAGCGCCAGAAGCAGCAGCAGGAAGGCGAGGAAGAGGCAGGACACGGCCGCCACGGCCAGCACCAGCCAGCGCGTCAGGCTGCCGGCCGGCTCGCCCGGCGCCGCCGCCGATGCCGCGCTGCCCAGCTCGGCCAGCAGCTCGGCCACGCTCTCGGCCAGCACCACCGTCAGCGTGGCCGTGGCCGACAGCGCCGGCCGCCCGTGGTCCTTCACCACCACCACCAGGCTCTGCCGCGCCGCGTCGCGGGCCAGCGGGAAGCGCGCCGTGCGCACCTCGCCGCTGTGCAGCCCCACGCGGAACAGCCCCGGCTCCGTCGCCTTGGCCAGCTCGTACGACAGCCACGCGTTCTGCCCCGCGTCCGCGTCCACCGCCACCACCTTGGCCACCAGCGCCCCGGGCTCGGCCGAGCGCGGCGCCAGCTCCACGCCCGCCCAGCCCGCGCCCGCCGCGAGCGGCGCCGCCGGCGGGTACAGCACCTGCGGTGCGTTGTCGTTCTCGTCCACGATCACCAGCCGCACCGACACGTTGCTGCTCAGCGCCGGCGCGCCGCCGTCCTCCGCCCGCACCCACAGCCCCACCTCGCGCACCTCCTCGTAGTCGAACGAGCGCAGCGCGTACAGCGCGCCCGTCTCCGCCTCCACCGACACGTACGACGACAGCGGCGCGCCCCGCACACGCCCCTCCCCCAGCCGGTACCGCACGCGCGCGTTCTGCCCCCAGTCCGCGTCCCACGCCCGCACCCTCAGCACCAGCGCGCCCGCCGCGTTGTTCTCGGGCACACGAGCGCTGTAGCGCGCCTCCGCGAACACCGGCGCGTTGTCGTTCACGTCCAGCACCCGCAGCCACAGCACCGCGCTGCTCCACAGAGCCGGCGACCCGCCGTCCGCCGCCCGTACAGTCACGTTGTACTCCGACACCTGCTCCCGGTCCAGCTCCTCAGCCGTGACCACGCGGTAGTAGTTCTCGAAGGACTTCTCCAGACGGAACGGAAGACTATCGGTGATGCTGCACTGGACCTTCCCGTTCGGCCCTGAGTCCCTGTCCTGCACGTGCAGCAGAGCCACCATCGTCCCCGACGGAGCGTCCTCAGAGATCTCGCTCAGCACCGACTGTATGGAAATCCGAGGTGCGTTGTCATTGACGTCTGTCACTGTTATCACGAATTTCACGGTGTTGAAAAGGCCGCCGCCGTCTTCTGCCTGCACCTCCATTTCGTACGAGTCGCTTTCCTCAAAGTCCAGGCTCTTCACCAGCGTGATCTCTCCCGTCTCAGCGTCCAGCTGGAAAATGAGTGAGGCTTTAACGGAGACTTTTTGCAATGAGAACTTCACGTGTCCGTTGAGCCCCTCGTCGGGGTCTGTGGCCGTGAGGGTGACGAGAGTGGAGCCCACGGGCACGTCCTCCGGCACACGCACAGTGTACTCCGCCTGGCTGAACACGGGGGCGTTGTCGTTAGCATCCAGCACCGCCACGCGAATCCGCGCCGTGCCCGTCCGCGCCGGCTCGCCGCCGTCGCTCGCCCTCAGCATCAGCTCGTGAAACGCCGCCTCCTCCCGGTCCAGCGCCTTCGCCAGCACCAGCTCGGGACGCTGATCCCCGCCGGGGCCCGTCTGAATGGCCAGTGAAAAGTGCTCGTCGCCGCTTAGCTCGTAGCTCTGCACAGAATTCGGTCCCGAGTCCGGGTCATGAGCCTCGGTCAGGGGAAACCGCGACCCTGGGGCTGTAGTCTCGCTCATTCTCAGTTCTTTTTCCACCTCTCGGAAGCTGGGGGAATTGTCATTAACGTCCATTATCTCCACTTCGATTCCGTAAATGTTCATTTTCCCCTCCACTATCACCTCACAGCGCAGCACACATTGCTGCACACTCTCGCAGAGCTGCTCTCTGTCTATTCTTTCCGCCGTCACTAAATGTCCCGTCTTCCCGTGCAGAGCAAAATACTGCATCCTACCTTTGTCCAAGATGCGGACGCCGCTGTCGCTGAGCGCCGGCAGTTGCAGCCTCAGGTCCGTGGCCACATCGCCCACGAACGAGCCCTTCGGCATCTCCTCTGGTATCGAGTAGTGCAGCTGCCCCCACGCCGCCTCCCACGCCGCCACCAGCACTCCCCACAGCAGGGCTCGCTCCCACCGGCTCCAGCGCACTCCTCTCTCCGCCATTGCAAAGCCCGGCAGCAGCTGTCCGCTCACGCCTCTGCCCGCTGGCGCCGGATTGCAGTTCCCTCCTATTTCCGCTCTCCTCCCGCCGAGCCTTCCCCCGAGTAACCCGGTTCGGCTCGCTCCCACCGCGCTACTACAGGACAGGGTCGTGCATTCCCCGTCTCTCTCGCCCGCTCGCCGTTGCTTCGGTGGCTGCCGCCGCCCGCCTTCCGACCCATCGTGAGCCACCAGCGACACCCGCAGCCGCCGACAGCAACTGCAGCGCTCTGGTGCTGGGCAGCGGCCTCCGCCTCTTTGCCCTCCCACGCCTGCTCAGCCGACGGCACCCTGCTGCAGCCCCGCGATTGCCAGCATCCCTGATAACAGGGCTTACAGAATTAGGGGACGTGCGTGCGTTCAGGAGAGTCTCTCTGACAAGTTCTGCCCCCTGCATTGTTTCAGAAGAAGAGAGAATGACAGAATGACAGAATAGAGGCATAGAATCATAGAATTATAGAATTATAGAATAGTTTGCATTGGAAGTGACCATTAAAGTTCATTTAATTCACCCCCCATGCAATGAGCAGGGATATCTTCTACTAGATTAGGTTTTCAGAGCCCCATCCAAGCTGAACTTGCATGTTACCTTATTTCTAGTCTGAATATACCCTCTTTTAGTTTCCAACAGTAACCCTTTGTCCTATCCCTAGAGGTGCTATTAAAAGGTTTGTTTCCATCTTGTAAGCCCACTTTGAGTATTAAAAGGCTGCGATAAGGTCTCCCCATAGCCTTCACTTCTCCAGGTTAAACAACCCCAAGTTTCCCAACCTTTTCGCACAGGAGAGGTCTCCCATCCCTCTGATAATTTTTGTGGCCATCCTCTGGACTCTCTCCAACAGATCCATGTCTTTCTTGTACTGAGGACCCCCGGACACAGTGCTCCACATAGAGCCTCACCAGGGTGGAGTAGAGGAGCAGAATCAGCTAGCTTGACCTACTGGTCATGCTTCTTTTAATGCAGCCCAGGATATGTTCTGCCTTCTGGGCTACAAGCACACATGGGTGGCTAATGTCCAGTCTTTCATCCCACTGCACCCCCAAGTCCTTCTTCACAGAGCTGCTCTCAATCCCTTCATCCCCCACCCTGTATTGATACTGTGGGTTGCCCTAACACAGGTGCAGGGTCTTGCATTTTACCTTGTTAAACCTTATGACGTTCACATGGATCCAGTTCCTGAGCTTGTCCAGGTTCCTCTAAATGGCATCCTGTCCCTCAGGCATGTCAACCACACCACCCAGCTTGATGTCATCTGTAAATGTGCTGAGGGTGCACTCAATCCCACTGTCTATGTTGTTGATGAAGGTTCATCAAGCACAATATTGCCACCTGCTTGAGGAAGGTGATTGTCCTGCTCTAATTTTCCCCAGCTGTGACCTCACCTGGAGCAGTGGGTGCAGTTCCAGGCACCACAATATAAAAAAGACACTGAAATATAGCTACTGAAGAGTGTCCAGAAGCTGATGAAGGTTTTGGATGGGAAGCCATATGAGAAGTGGTTAAAGTAATTTGGTTTGTTCAGCCTGGAGAAGAGGAGACTGAGGGAAGACCTCATCATGGTCTGTGGCTTCCTCACAAGGGGAGGAGGAAGGGTAGGTGCCAATCTCTTCTCTTTGGTTACCAATGACAGACCCTGAGGGAATGGCTGGAAGATGTGTCAGGGGAGGGTTACATTGGACATGAGGAGAAGCTTCTTCACCCAGAGGGTGCTGGAGCACTGGAACAGGCTCCGCAGGGAGGTAGTCACAGCCCCAAGCCTGACAGTATTCAAGAACAGACTGGACAACATCCTCAGGCACATGTTGTGAAATGTGGGGTTGTCATATGCAGGGATAGGAGTTGGACTCAGTGATCCTTGTGAGTCCATTCCAACTCAGGACATTCTGTGATTCCATGATTCTATGATATTAAATAGTACTGGTTCCATATGGACCCCTGTGGGACACCTCGTGTCACTCATCTCCATCTGGACATTGAGCCATTGACCACTCTTATGTGAATGTAACCATTTGCCCAATTCCTTATCCACCAATTAGTCCACCCATCAAATACTTATCTTTCCAGTGCAGAGAGGGATGTTGTGGGGGACCATGTCAAAGGCCTTACAGATGTCCAGACAGATGACAACCATAGCATTTTCCTTATACATAGATGTAGTCACTCCATCATAGAAGGTCACTAGGTTAGTCAGGCAGGACTTGCCCTTGGTGTAGATATGCTGGCTGTCTCAAATCACCTCCTTGTCCTCTATGTGCCTCATCATAGCTTCTAGGAAGATCTGTTCCATGAACTTCTCAGGCACAGAGGTGGGGCTGACAAGTCAGTAGTTCCCAGGGTCCTCCTTTCTACCTTTTTTAGAATTGAGGACAATGTTTCACTTTTTCCAGTCACTGGTGACCACCTCACTGCCACAACTTTTCAAGTATCATGGAGAGTGGCTTCACAACTACATCAGTGAATTATCTCAGGACTTGGGGATGCATGTCATCAGGTCCCATGGACTTGTGTATGTTCAGGTTCCTCAGGTGGTCTCGAACCTGATCTCCTCTTACAGTGTGTGTTGGGTTGGCTGAGACAGGATTCATTTCCACAGCTGGTTTGGGAGATGATGCAGTCAGGGCAGCTGACCCAAAACTAGCCAAGTGGGTATTTGATAACATATAAGGTCATGCTCAGTTATAAAAGGGGGATTGGTCAGGAGAGGTGTCTCTATCTCACTGCCAGGGGGCAGGTGGTCTGGGATGCTCTGGGTTCTCTCTGCTTCTCTCTGGACAGTGCATTTTGGAGTGATTGTGTTCCAGGTGTGAGCAGCTATCCAGGAGAGGGGGGAGGTTTTGTCACAGGCTATGATCAGTAATCCACACTTCCTGCTTCGGAGGAGGGAAGCTGCAGTGTTGGAATTGCCACGTGGTGAGAGATCATGTTGTGTATCCATCACTTTGTATATTCTTTAGTTATTGTTGTTATTATTGTTTGTCTGTTTTTTCATGATTCCATTAAACTGTTCCTATCCCAACCCATGGGTCTTGCCTTTTGTTTCCTGATGCTCCTCCGCATCTCACCAGGGGCAAGAGAAGGGTGAGTGAGCAACATGTGGTTTTAGATGCTGGCTGTGTGGGGGAGCTGGGGCTAAACCATGATACAGCGGGAGAGGCTTTGCTCCCTATTTCCTGCCTATCCACTCGAGAGGTTTAGGAAGAGAGATCACCTTTGAAGATGGAGGCAAAAAACTTGTTGGGTACCTCAACCTTCTTGTCTGTTGTCAGTTTGCCAGTCATATTCCTTGAGAGGGTACACTTTCTTTGAGCTTCTCTTCCTGGCTGACATACCTGTAGAAGACCTCCTTTGTGTCTCTTGCTGAGTTCAGTTCCAGTTGCACTTTGGCCTTCCTGAGCCCATCACTATGCAACCAGGCAACATTCCTGTACACTTCCCAGGATACCCGTCCGTCCTTCCACTGACAGTGCATTTTCTTCTTGCCCTTTACTTTGACCTGAAAATCTTTACTCATACCATGCTCTTGCCTTCATTTCCTGATCTCTTACATGTGAAGACTGAGAGATCTTGAGCTCTATGGAAAGCATCCTTAAAGACCTGCCAGTTTTGTTCCGCTCCCTTGGCCCTGGGGACAGTTTCCCAGGGGGTCCCATTGACTAACTCCCTGAAGAGCTGGAAACACACTTTCCAAAATTTCAGGGACCTGGCTTTACCCTTTGCTTGTCCTGTATGCCTCAGGACCGTGAACTGCACCAGTACATGATCACTGCAGCCTAGGTTGCCTCCAATCTTGACATCTCTGATTAGCTCACTTGTTGGTGACCAACAGGCCCAGAAACACCTCCCTTCTTGTAGGGCTGTCTACTGCCTGGCCTGAGAAGTTATCCTATCTATGACCCTGGACATAGAAAAGAATGTCCCTGTTTCAGTCATTCAAGCCATTTTAGCACTTTAATGTAATAAATCACTTCTGTTAATCATTTCTACTGTCACAGTAGTTCCTGTGCAGACTTCTTGCTCACAAGTGGCTTTCACACCAGTAGCATGTGGGAACTGCCTGAAGGCTCCTTGGTTACAATAAACTGAGTTTATCCGAGCAACCAGTGATTTACACGGGACAATACAGAATTGGACAGCACAACACAGGCCTGTGACTTCCCATATTAGTGGATAGTGGACCACTTAGTACTTGGTGTACAACAGTCTTCTGGTCATCAGCACTACACCAGCCTGTCCTCAGGACTTACCTCTCAACAGGGCCTTGTGGAAGTGACAGCTGCAGTCTTCTTCATTTCCTGAGAGCAAAGCGTCTCCCTGGTAGCTGTTTTGATCCATCAAATGCCCACCTCCTGGTGCTCCCCCAAACACTTCCCAGAAGAACTTCTGTGCCGTCTTTGTGACGTCCATCCCCCAAACCCTTTAAAATCAAAACACTTTGCACTTGCACACCTTCCAGTTCCCATCTGCAGTTGGAGCCGTCTGGAGAGTTGCAAAGGTCACTCCTTCCCCCAGCTGCTTTGATGAGGCCTTTGCACACCCAGGGCTCCTGTTAGAGGAGGTGCCAGTTTCCCTGACCTGGATCAAACTGGGCCTTGTGGCAACCAGAAGCTCAGTGCTTAGAAGATGCACAGACACCTGTCAGATATTCTGTGCTCCCCACAGTTTTCCTGAATGCTCTATCAGCCACATCTCCAAACAGAATAAATGAATCTGCGCAACCTTATCTCAGTCAGAGGACAAAACGAGAAAAAAAAGCCCAGAGTTTTGAAATCTTTCACAGAGCTTTCTCAGAAAGAACATCTCTACAAAGACTGTCTCCACACAAGGCATTGAGGTGGTATCTTTATTTTGTTTTTACACACAGGGGTCTTACACTTCACAAGGGTACAGTTTTTAACTGCAGCACAACATAGCCTGAGGGTTTCCAAATATTCCATGCCACACTGCCTTAATTCAAACCATCTGTTATAATACATTGGGTGACAGTCCTTCTTAAGAGGAATAAGTGAGACAGTGCTCAAACACAGTTCACAAAATAGAAGGAGAAAGGGTAAAAAGGAGAATGCAACAGCTCTACACAAACCCGGAAAATAATCTCAGGACAGCTCTCCGCTCCCAGCAAAATGCCTCTGAATTTTGGAATAACAATGACAAGAACAGACTCAATGACCCTCCTCAATTTCATCTTGATACCACTTCCCTAGATGGAAAATCCCAACTCTCCTTAAATATGGAGCATGACGCTAATGCCATGGAATATTCTTACTGATCATTCTGGGTCTCAAAGTCTGCCACATCTATTCCCCTCCTTCCCAACTGCCTCACACGTGCAGCCAGAGAGCTCAGAGACCTTCATTCCCAGACAACAACTAAGATAACAGCAAGCTCGTACTTTCTCTTTGTTCTAACCCAAGGACACTGGGAAGTTACTTCAAGAAAAACATTAACTCTGTCCTGGGGTGTGATCTTCTTGCTCTCAAACTGAATCAAAATAATGAGTATGCTAGCTACAAAAAGAAAAAGTTTCTAATTGCATTGAGAAAGTTAACTCACTTTCAGTCAACTAGCACATTCCACACCTTATTTTATACCATTTGCTGAGGCCTTACCAATACACTCTAATTAATTAGTACTACTATACATATGTACATACACACATATATACATACAAATATCATCCACCATTCCCTTAATCAATGGGCCATCCTTTTGAAATGTTCATTAAGTTCATTTAATTAATGACTTTGAGCTTCATTTGTCACAATAGTCTCCCAGGGCCGGCAAGATGGTGTATCTAGTGCAGCTCGTGCCCGTGATTTGTGGGTTAAAGATGTCAACTTCAAGGAAGCTGTCAGGCGCCACTTGTTGAAGCCAGCTCTGGTTTCATCCCCACTGCATTAACCTGAAAGACACTTATTGAACACTGTTAGTATGGCACGTCTTATTATGTGGCAATTAACATAATGCAGTTCAATATTGAGTATTCTCACCCAGAATCAAATCCCCCTGAGGTACACATCAGACCTCACCGTCCTTCAGCATCACCCACCAAGTGCTTCTGGGTTCTTGGGTGAAAACAATCCTATGAATTGTTTGCCATTACCTGAGGCAGGAATAACCTGGACTGCCTTCCTTAACACATTCTTTATGTGCACTACAGGGACTTTATTGCTTTCTGCAGTATGTAGAATTTCTGATGGGTCAGGCCTGGCTCAACTGATGAATCCTTTAGTGTTGACCAACCAAGTGGCCTTTGCTAAATGTGAATCCCAGTTTTTGAAGGTTCCACCCCTCATTGCCTTTAGTGTAGTTTTTAACAGACCATTTTACCTTTCAATTTTCCCAGAGGCTGGTACATGATATCGGATGTGATACACCCGCTCAATACCATGCTCTTTGGCCCAAGTGTATATAAGAGTCGTTTCGAAATTAGTCCCATTGTCTGACTCAATTCTTTCTAGTGTACCATGTCAACAAAAGACTTGCTTTTCAAGACCCAGTATAGTGTTCTGGGCAGCAGCATGGGGTACAGCATATGTTTCCAGTCATCCGGTGGTTGCTTCCACCATCATAAGTATGTAGCACTTTTTTGGAAGTGTAATAAATCAATCTCCCAAGCCTCTCCATACTTATGTTTTAACCATCACCCTCCATACCATAAAAGCTTTAACCACTTACCTCATTTGATTGTGGAGCATGTTTTACATTAATGGATAACCTGTGCAATACTGTCCATAGTTAAGTCCACCTCTCAGTCACAAGCCCATTTATATGTCGCATCCCTTCATTGATGACCTGGAGCATCATGGGTCCACCAAGCTAGAAAAAGTTCATGTTGCCAGTCCAAATCCACGTCAGCTACTTTAATCTGAGCAGCCTGATCTGTTTTGATGTTCTTCAGTGGACCAGCTTTTAGGCACATGAGCACCTACATGATGTACTTTTACAGGCAGGTTCTCCAGCCAAGCAGCAATATCTTACAACAATGCAGCAGCCCAAACGGGTTTGCCTCTTCACTGCCAGTTGCTCTGCTTCCATTGCTGTAACCACCCCACAGGGCATTTGCCACCATCCATGAGTCAGTGTGGAGATAAACTACTGGGCACTTGTCTCATTCAGCAATGTCCAAAGCCAGATGGATGGCTTTCACCTCTTCAAATTGGCTTGATTCACCTTGTCCCTCAGTGTCTTCTATGACTTGTTGTGTGGGAGTCCACACAGCAGCTTTCCACCTCTGATGCTTTCCTACGAGACAGCAGGATCCATTGGTGAACAGGGCATACTGCATTCATTCCCTGGTAGCTTATTATATGGTGGGGCTTCTTCCTTTTCACCTGGCAACATTCTGAAGTCTTAGCTTTCTGGCCAATCTGTGATCACTCCTAGGATTCCCGGGTCACCAGAATTCCCCATTTGAGCCTGCTGTGTGATCAGTGTGATCCACTTCTTCCACATAGCATCAGTTGCATGATGTGTAGAGGGGACCTTCTCTTTGAACATCCAGCCCAGCATCAGCATTCAAGGTTCCAGGAGTAGCTGTGCTTCAGTACCAACCACTTCTGAAGCAGCTCAGATGCCTTCATATGCTGCTAGTATTTCTTTTTCAGCTGGAGTGTAGTTGACTTCCAAGCCTCTGTATCCTCAACTCCAAAAACCAAAGGGTTGACCTTGAGTCTTCCCTGATGCGTTCTGCAAGAGACTCCAGGTAAAGCCATTATCTCTGCTGCAGTGCAGAGCATGTTTTTAACATCTAGTCCTGTCTGGACCAGCCTAAGGGCTACTGCATGAACTATCTCCCATTTAATTTGTTCAAAGTCTTGTCATTGTTCAGTGCCCCACTCAAAATTGTTCTTTGTCTGAGTCATTTGATAGAGAGGGCTCATAATCTGACTGTGGTCTGGAATGTGCCTTCTCCAAAAACTTAAAATGCCCACGGAAGTTTGTATCTCCTTTTAATCAGTTAGTGGAGACATAGTTGCTATTTTGTTGATCACATCCACTGGGATCTGCGGACGCCCATCTTGCTATTTTATTCCTAAAACTTGGGTCTCTCATGCAGGTCCTTTGACCTTGTTTCATTTTATGGTAAAACTGGCTTTTGAAATAATTTGAATTATTCTCTCACCTTTCTCAAAAACTTCTTTTGCTATGTTGCCCCATACAATGATGCCATCAATATATTGCAGGTGTTCTGGCGCTTTACCTTGTTCCAGCATGGTTTGGATCAGTTCATGGCAGATGGTCAGGCTGTGTTTCCACCCCTGGGGCAGCTGATTCCAGGTGTACTGGATGCCCTTCCAGGTGAAAGCAAACTCTGGCCTGCACTCTGTTGCCAAACTAATAGAGAAAAACACCTTAGCAATGTCAGTTGCGGCATACCACTGAGCTGCCTTGGACTCCAGTTCAAATTCTAGTTCTAACATGTCTCACACAGCAGCATTTAATGGTGGCATAACTTCATTCAGGCCATGATAGTCTACTGTTAGTCTCCATTCCTCACTTGACTTCAGGCTGTAAAAAGGTGAGTCAGTCTAATTGATCTCTGTCTCTCCAGTTGACAAATTAACTTACAGAAAGGAATCAGAAAGTCTCAATTGGTGTGATATTGCCAGTGATGCACTGCTGTGGTAGCAATTGGTACCTGTTCTTTGACCCTCAGCAATCCTACAACAGAAGGGTCTTCTGAGAGACCAGGCAAAGCAGACAGCTGTTTAATGTCCTCTGTCTCCACAGCTGCTATGCCAAATCCCCACAATACCATTTCAGGCCCTTAAAATACCCTCTCCTGAGGCAGTCTATGCCAAGGATGCATGGAGCATCTGGGCCAGTCACAATGGGACGCTTTTGCCAGTCCTTCTCAGCTACATTCATCTCAGTCTCTAATACAGTCAGCTCCTGGGATCCCCCAGTCACTCCAGAAATACAGATGGATTTTGTTCCTTTATGGTTTGATGTGGTTATTGTGCACTGAGCACTGGTGTCTACCAAGGCTCTGTGCTCCTGGAGCTCTGTTGTACCAGGTCATTGTATCTGCACAGTCCAGTAAACCCTGTTGTCCCTTTCCTCTGCCTGGCTGGAGGCAGGGCCCCACTAATAGGCATCGATAAATGAATTTGTTATGCACTTTTTGTGGGTATGAATTAGAAGTTCCTTCAAGAAGAACAGAATTTCTTCTACCCCTTCTGGAAACTGGAGCATCAATTTTCCAAGAAGTTTTTCCTTTCAATTCACATATCCATTCTGTCCCAACTCTTCATGTTTTCTCCATTATCACACAGGAAACACTGCTGCGTGCCTCTTTTTGTGCACTTTTTATGTCCTCTCTCTTGAGATCAGAAATGCCTACTCCTAATAGCTGAAATATTGTTTTGTACAGGTGGTGAGTGGAACCTGTCATCTCTGAGTGCTTTGATTTCCAGTAGCAGCTTTTCAAACCAGTCATCAGATTTTTTTGACAGTTTCACTACAGTCAAGACACAGGCCCATAGAGAGGTAGCAAGATTGTCCTTGAAGTCCTGTAGTTGGTCAGCCACATCATTCATGTTTTGTACACCTCTACTTGTTCAGTTCATTCCTGCCAATGATCTAGCATATGCCAGTGGTGTGCTTTGTATGAAATTCTGCCACATGGGTTGTCTACAATTGATTCAATCTGGATCTGTCCCCTCCTGACTGTTTGGGCTGAAATAAATTGTCTCCTACACAGCTAATTCTCTCAGACACTGGATATCTCTCTCCATAGTGTTCCACTTCCATGGGTGACATACAACATCTTCCTTGAAGGGAAACTTTCGCTTCATGACTGTCAGGAGTCAACTCCAGAGGCTGGAGGATTTTTTGTTTCTTGCAATTGTCCTGTCAATGGCTGCAGCCCTCAACAGAGATCCCAGCTGCTTGGCTTCCTTACCCTCTCATTCCAGACCACTGACTCCATTATTCCAGCATCAGAGCAGCCACATTACGATGTTCTTACCTTCACGATGACTGAAATATTTTCACATGTCTCGCAGCTCACTTTGAGAAAAGGATTGAGTGGTTATCTCTTGCTCTCTTCCTTACAATGATGATAACATGCTCTCATCCTCATCTGTTGCATGAATAGTCTTGTGTGTCACTCTCTTTACAAGGGCAATTGATGCTGACATGGGCTCATCGTCATCTTATTTCCAGAGTCTAGGGAGTCACAGTGCATGTCACAGTGGTGGCTGAAATGACTGTCACTGGGATTGGCATAGCTACAGTGCCTGTTGTCGAGGTCAAAGCAGCAGCAATGCCCAGTCTGGGGGCTGGAGTAGCTGCCTTGGAAGTTGTAGTAGCTGCTCTGCATGTCATCAAGGCTCAAACAGACACAACATATGTTGCAGGAGCTGGAGTAGCTGCAGTCTGCCTAAATAGCCTTATCTCCCTCACTAATCCTATCACTATCAATAACTGACACACATGCAGCAAACATGACAATACCAACAGGGTATGATCAAATCCCCAAGGATATTCAAAATTGTCAAAAACATGTGTAATCTGTCCTAACAAAAAATGGAAAGGTGTTAGGTAGCTTTTCAATAGATTGGCTTGTCCAATTGAAAACAACATAGGCACAGTTTTCTTTAATCTTTACCAGAGGGCTCTCAAGGTACAACAAAAATGAATATAAATTCACTACCAGCTGAAGTATGATGAAGTAGGTCACTGGTACAAAACACAGCAAGACCATCACTGTAGACCTATTTCCAGAGGTGACAGACTGCACAAAATTATTGGTAAAATATATCCAGCACAAGTAAGGCACTGAAGAACACAATATAGAGAGTAGCTGAAATGTTTGCCACGTTATTTTTAAACCAACATAATAAATGTGATCTGCTTTAACACTGCCAAATGACCCCCAAAGCACATGGACCTGTGGTTATCTCAACCTTGTGACTTGACACCTGGTCAAGAAAACTGAAATTGAATCACAACAGTAAAACCACCAAAATCTTCAAATTTTAGCCCTTCTCTATTACCAAATTTTAGTGTCTCAGGCCCCATGCTGGGTGTCAAAAAAGACTGAGCTAGAAATTCTAAACTACAATAGCTGCTTGTGTACTCCCTGCTCCCACCTCCCAAAAGGGAAAAGGGAGAAACTCAAGGATTGAGATAAACACAACTTAATAATATAACAAAATAATACTAACATACCACTACTACTACTAATGCATGAAGAATGGAAATGGAATATAAAATAAAAGATATTCAAAGCAATTCCTCATGAACTCCATCCATGCTGAGCAGGCAGGCCCAGAAAGAGAGATAACACCCAGGTACTGAACAGCCAGTCCCAGGGACAGAAGACAGAAAAAGGCAGAAAGGCCCAGAGGCCAAGTACAAAACAACAGGATGGCAAAAAAGTCAAACTAGGAGAACTCCTGATAGGGACTCCACCAAAACGGAGCATAAACCAGAACGGGTCTCCGTCTCCCCTCCTAGCCAGAAAATCCCACTCTCCTTAAATATGAAGCATGACTCTAATGGCATGGAATATTTTTACTGATTATCCATGTACCCCTTCCCAGCTACCTCACACCTGAAGACAGAGAACTCAGAGACCTTGGCTCCCAGACAAAAACTAAAAAACATTAACTCTGTCCCAGGGTGTTATCTTCTTGTTCTCAAACTAAATCAAAACAACTACTGTGCTAGCTATGAAAAAGAACAGTTTCTAACTGCATGAAGGAAATTATCACTCTTTCCATCAAACCAGCACACCGACTTTAAACTTCAACTGTCCCATAACCCTCAGGACTGTGAGCTCCAACAGTGCGTGATCACTGCAGCCCAGGCTGGCTCCAGTCTTGATGGATTTGATTATCTCACTTGTGTTGGTGACCAACAGGTCCACACATCCCCTCTGGTACGGCTGTCTATCACTTGGCCTAAGAAGTTATTCTATCTAAAGGGCACCTCTGACAAGCCCCTCAGGAAAGCTCAGCAGTGTGTTCAGGCTGTCCAATGCAGGAAAATGCCTCCCTCTCTCATAGGGTAAAAACCATCATGAACCATATAGTGAGGAGCTGCAGTACACAAACCCTTGAGCTGGAGCAACCCAAGAGGCAGCAGTTTTACACCAGGAGAGGCTGGTTCCTTGTCATCTCAGTAAGACAGACACGCTGATTCTCCAAGATGTCATTCACAACTCTGTTTATTATAGCTCACACTACTGGAAGAGATTAGTACCTACAATCCTTTAGATGTGGAGAGCCCTGTGCAGAGGAGCTTCACACAGCACTCCAGTCAAACACAGCAAGACATGCAAACCCCTGTCATAAAAAAATCCAGTGCTTCTGTTTCAGTCTTTCAAGCCATTTTGGACTTTCATGCAATAAAGCAATTCTATTAATCATTTACACTGTCATAGTAAAAGAAGATTGCATGTGGTCACAATTATGACACCAGCCTGTACTCAGGACTTACCTTTCATCAGGGCCTTGTGGAAGGGATGGCTGTACTCCTCTGCATTTCCTGAGAGCAAAGCCTCTCCCTGGTAACTATCTTCACTCAACAAATACCACCTCCGGGTGCTCCCCAAACATCTTGCAAAGGAACAAGTGTGCTGTCTTCGTGCCATCCATACCCCAAAACCTTTAAATCAAAACACTCTGCACTTGCACACCTCACCGTTCCCATCTGCAGCTGGAGCTGCCAGGTGAGTTACAAAGGTCACTCCCCCCACCTCACTACTTTGACGAGGCCTTTACAAACCAGGGTTCCTGTTAGGGCAGGGGCCAGTATCCCCTGGCCTGGATCGAACTGGGCCCTGTTGCAGCCAGAAGCTCAGTGCTCAGAAGTGCTGTAGACACCTGCCAGCAATCTCCTTCTGTTCATGTTTTTCCTTAATGTTCTAACAGCCACATCTCCAAAATGCTAAACCTTACCTCAGCCAGGAGAAAAAATTCCCAGCATTTTTAACACTTCAACAGAGCTTTCCCAGAAAGAACATCTCTACAAAGAGTACTTTTGCAACTCAAGTCAGTTGGGTGTTCTTTTTATTCCACTTTTACACAGAAACGTATCGCAGTTCACAAGAGTACAGTTTATAACTGCACCATCACGCAGCATGAGTGTTTCCAAAAATTCTGTGCCACTCTGCCTTCATTCACAAAAACCAATATTATACATTGTGTGGCAATCCTTAGACAAAATACAGGAGAAAATTCTCAAATACAGCACACAGAGTAGAAGGAGAAAGGGCAAAAGGAAGAATGTAAAAGCTCTACATAAACCCAGAAAATAATCTAGGAAAAGCTTTCCACTCCCATCCCTCTAAATTTGGGAACAACAGTGATGAGACCAAACACAGTGACCCTTTATAAGTTCATCTCAGTTCTACCTTCAGATGAACTCCTTTGAAGTGACCTATGGAGTTTTCTTACAATGCACTCAAAGACAACAAATGTGTGTTCACAACCCTGTACAGTTACAGTCTATGCCAACATCATTTGTGCTCCTGTAATTTCAAGGCAATCACAAGGACAAAGCCCAGCCATGAACCCACCTTTCACGTGTCAAAGCAAAATCTCAATCTGCTTTTCGCTGCTCTCCCATGGAGATGATAAGACTTCCATTCTACAAGGGTCAAAATATCTTTGTTTCCTGAGGAGCTGTATGTGAGCAACTCCCAACTTCACTGAACAGCACTAGGGCAGCATATGCAGACACACAACATATGTATAGAGAGACATGGCGACCAGAAGACACAACACACAGATGTCACACATCTCAGAGACATAGATATCCAGACCCCAGAGCAGAAAAAGCCCCATGTTTGCACCACATTGTAACACAGTACTCACAACTTCCTTGCTTTCCTGACCCAGGAGAAGGGCTACGTGCATTTCAGCAAGAAGTTGACTTGTCTCCTTGACCAGGCCATTGAGTTACAGCAGAGAATAAGAGGGCCATGGTCTTGCCGAACAGCAAGTGAGACAAGAACTTAGCTGGGGACCCAGGGATTAACCCACACTAGAAGCATTTCAGAAATGGCTGTAACAGCAAAAACATACTGTTACTTGTCTGAGGAATCCTTTAGCTTCATCTGTTTGCTGTTTTCAGTGGGAGAAAAGTATTAATCTGATGAAAAATCGGAGGGTAAACTGCTGACAACAACTGCAAATGCAGATGAACTCCGAGGAAAACATTGTCACATGTTGTAGCCCACATTCCTTCCTATCACAAGACCTGAAGACTCTGGCTGTGCTGACTCCAAACTACTTAAAGGAAAGACTATTGAACGGTTCTGCAGAGAGCATGCCTGGGTTGTTTGCTGCCACGTCATCCAGGGTGATAGGGCCAAGGGGGAAATCCTGTTCATTGTCAGTGCCCCTGCCCATGGTGCAGTGCTGTGGTGGCAGGCTGGGGAGGATGGGCTTCAAGAACTTGAACTCACTGTTGCCTGAGCCTGTTGTGAGGCTGATCTCATAGCAATAGGGGTGGGGCAGAGTGCCTGCAGCTGCTGCATCAGCCAGGCCGCTCTGCAAGTTTCCAGCACTGCAGAGTACTTGCCCACCCTTCAGCTCCTTTCTCTTGTAAACCTTGATAGCAACAAAGGCTCCCATAGATGCAAGGAAGAGAAGTGAGACAAAGACCAAAGAAATTATTAAATACATTGTCAGGGAGTCACCCTCATCCTCTGTGGCCAGGCTGCTGTGCGTTATGTGCACGTCTGAGAAGTCACTGAGCAGAAGCGCACTCAGTGATGCTGTGGCTGACAGTGGTGGCTGCCCATTGTCTCGCACCAGAACAACAAGTTTCTGCTTCACAGCATCTCTCTCGGTCACGGGCCTCCTCAGCCGCACCTCCCCACTTTGGGCACCCACCACAAACAGCCCGGGGTCAGTGGCCCTCAGCAAGTGGTACGAGAGCCATGAGTTCTGTCCCGAGTCAGCATCAACGGCCACTACTTTGGTGACAACGTAGCCAGCCTCAGCTGACAAGGGCACCAGCTCGCTGGATGGTGGGCTGCTATCCTGTGAAGGGTACAGCACCAGTGGCGCATTGTCATTCTCATCCACTACAACAAGGCAGACAGTGACGTTGGCACTGAGGGCAGGAGACCCAGCATCAGAGGCATGCACTAAGACTTCAATCTGCTTCACTTGCTCATAGTCCAGAGGCCGCAACACAAACACATCCCCATTCTCAGAGTTCACAGAGATGCAGGAGCAGGGAGGCTGCTCTGTGGGGTGGGCTGGTAACAGGGAATAGGTCACCTTGGCATTGGACCCTGTGTCGGCATCTGCAGCACTCACAGCTCCAACAAGCACCGTGGGGACATTATTCTCACGCACATACATGGTGTACGAAGTCTGGTTGAAGACAGGTGCATTGTCATTCACATCAGAGATGTCCACCGTGAAGGTCTGGGTGGTTGTGAGAGGAGGTGACCCTGCGTCTGCTGCAGTGACACTGAGAATGTACTGTGCAGTCTCCTCCCGGTCCAATGTGCTCACAGTCACCAGCTCATAGTAATTCTTATAGGCTGGATGCAGGGAGAAGAACAGCTGGTCCTCAAGGGCACAGGAGATCTTCCCGTTGGCTCCAGAATCTCTGTCCCTGACAGCAAAGAGGGCGACCACTGTCCCAGGTAATGCGTTCTCAGGGAGGGGGCTGCTGAAGGAACTGACCACCAGTTCTGGAGCGTTGTCATTCACATCCACCACCTCCACCAACACCTTGCAGATTGCTGACAGGCCACCACCGTCTGTGGCCTGCACAGTGAGCTCATGATTCTCTGCTGCCTCAAAGTCCAGAGGCTTTGTGAGTTTAATTTCACCACTCACAGGGTCAATTACGAATGCAGAGTCACTCTCACCCACTGCTTGGCTGAACTGATAGGAGATGTCCCCATTAGGACCTTCATCCAGATCAGTCGCCACCACACTGAGAATAACAGAGCCTTCTGGTGCATTTTCCAAAATGTGAGCAACATATAACTCCTGCAAAAACACTGGAGAGTTGTCATTTACATCTAGAACAACAATGTGGATTTGTGTGGTCCCACTCCTGGGCGGAGAGCCTCCGTCTATTGCAATGAGACTGAAACCCATCTCTGATTGCTCCTCTCTGTCCAGCGGCTTTTCCAGGACCAGTTCCACATATTTCTTGCCCTTAATCCGAGTCCCAAAAGAGATACTAAAGTACGCATTCTCTGGAGAGATGCTGTAAGTCTGGATGCTGTTGCTGCCAACATCCAGGTCCCGAGCACCTACCAGTGGGAAACGTGAGCCCGGGTTGCTGGTTTCCAGAATCTTAAAAGTGACTTGATCCTCCGGGAAAACGGGCGCATGGTCATTGATGTCCTCCACGGTCACCTCGACCCGCAAGAACTGCAGGGGGTTGGCCAGCACCAGCTCGAAGGGCAGCGTGCAGGTAGCGGCCTGGCTGCACAGCTCCTCCCGGTCCAGCCTCTCCGCCACGAGCAGGCGGCCGGTGCCGCGCTCTAAGCGAAAGTGCTGCCGGCCGTCCTCCGAGGCCAGGCGGGCGCGGCGAGCCGAGAGCTGCGCCGGGGCCAGCCCCGCGTCCTCCGCCACGTTGCCTACCACCGAGCCGCTCTCCCCCTCCTCGGCTACGGAGTACCGCAGGGGCTGGGAGCGAGCGTGCGGCAGGAACAGGAAAGCAGAGAGACAAAGCACTTGCCTTGCGATCGCCATGTCGGGTCGGTCCGGGACAGCCTCCGTCTCGCGGATCGCCCGCGCAGTCCTCCGCGGAAAGCGGCACCCGGCAGCAGCGCGGCGGTGTGCCGGCCGGAGGGCGTTCTCCCTCTCTCCCCGCTTCTTTATCGCCGAGTCCGCCTGGCGGCCCGGAGAACGACTGTCATGGCGCGGCAGCGAATGGCACGGGGCACCGCTCACCGCCGCTCTCCGCCGCTTCCCGGCAGGGCTGGGCTGGGCTGGGCTGCGCTGAGCTGAGCTGGGCAGGGCGGGCCGGATTCGACCGCCTCACCGCTCGCAGCCGCTCGGCGACGTCTTGGCCGGGAGCGCCACCCTGCGGCCCGCCGCCAGACTGCGCCCGCCGCCGCCCGCTTGCCTGCGCGGCGGCCTCGCACCGGCACACGGACCCGCGCGCACACGCGCGGCTGCGGCCGCTCGCCCTCCTGGGGTCCCGCGGCAGAACGAGTACAGAGCACGCTGGGGAGTGAAGTGGAGGGACAGAGAGACAAGAGCCCTGCGGAGCCGCCGAGCCTTCCAGAGCGCACGAGAAGCGCCAGCGCCTGCCCCGCGTCTTTCCTCGCTCTGTGAAGCGCCCGGCTTCGTCTGCGCTTGGATCCCGGGAGGCCAATCCGTACCTTTCGGCACGACAACCTCAAAATGTTTCCCACGGTACGACGAAAGCTGAGCAGAGGGACAGAGCCGCCTTCCCCGTCTGGAGAAACCGGGCAAGGGCCTCCGTCGGGACATCACGCAGGTAACAGAAGGGCTCGGCGAGACATCGAGTCAGGAGCCTGACGAACGGGAAGGGAGGCGGGTCATGACAAGGCTTAGGCGTGAATGCACGGGGCTGTTCTTTCTGGGTCGGTTTCCCTGTCACCAGCGGGCTGCGACGTGCACAGCGATTCTTCGTCCTTGCCCGCCCCGACTCAGCGGTGAACGCCAGCGGTTACTGTTTTCGTCCTCTGTCCAGGAGCGTCTCTGAGCTGGAGAAAGCAGCTTGATGCCGGAGAAGCAGTGTCGGAGGGTGGCAGCTGCCCGTGCTCTCGGACCGGCACAACCGGCGTTGGCAGAAGTTACAGCACCTGCGGCGCGTTGTCTTTCTGGTCCACGATCACCAGCCGCACCGACACGTTGCTGCTCAGCGCCGGCGCGCCGCCGTCCTCCGCCCGCACCCACAGCCCCACCTCGCGCACCTCCTCGTAGTCGAACGAGCGCAGCGCGTACAGCGCGCCCGTCTCCGCCTCCACCGACACGTACGACGACAGCGGCGCGCCCCTCCCCCAGCCGGTACCTCCCGGTCCAGCTCTCTCGCCGTCACCACACGATAACAGTACTCGAAGGACTTCTCTAGACGGAACGGTGGAAATACTCATCTGCTGACAGCATCGGCAGCGCTCTGGCGCTGGGCAGCGGCCAGTGCATCGCAGTCCTCCCACTCCTGCTTAGCCAACACCGCTTGCTGCAGCCCGGCGCTTGCCAGCATACCTGACAGCAGTGCTTACAGAATCAGGGACATGCGTCTCTGACAAGTCCTGCCCACTGCATTGCTTCCTATAACGGCACCTCCGACGAGCCACTCAGAAAGCTCAGCAACGTGTTCAGGCCCTGCAGTGCACAAAATAGTCTCTCCCTCTCATAGGGTAAAAACAAGAATAAGCCATCTGGATATGAACTGCAGGAGACAAACAAACCGTCGAACTGGAACATCCCAAAAGGCCAGCAGTCTTACACCAGGAGGGGCTAGTTCCTTGTCATCTCACCAAGAGACACATGCTGATTCTCGGACCGTGACAAATTCTGAATATAATAGTTCACACAATTGGAAGATATTAATACAGATAAACCAAGGTCCCTTTAGAAGTGGGGAACCCCGAGCACAGGAGCATCACACAGCACTCCAGCCATACAGACCATGCCATGCAGACCCTGGTCATAGGAAAGAATGAGCACCCGCATTTCAGTCATGCAAGACATTACAATACTTATTTGCAAGAAAGCTATTCTCTTGATTATTTTGAGTGTCACAATAAAGGAATTCCCATATGGACCTCTCTGTCACAGGTGATGGTCTCACCTGTACCAAGTGGGAGTTCCCTGCAACTTCCTTGTTTACAATGAGTGAGGTTTATCATTCTGCTACAAAATTTCTGTGTCACAACACAGTACAGGACATCTGAAGTCTGTACCTGATTTGAGATTGTAAGGGGCTGGGTGTCAGTCTCTTCCCAAGGTACAGGTGATAGCATGAGAGGAAATAGCCTGAAGTTGCACCAGGGGAAGTTTAGATTGTATACTAACAAAACTTCATACATATGAAGTATTGTCAAGCATTGGCACAGGCTGCCCAGGGAAGTGGTTGAGTTGCCATCCCAGGATGCAGTGCTCAGGAACATGGTTTGCTGGTGGACTTGGTAGTCTTCAGGTTAACAGTTGGAATTGGTGATCTCAGGGACCTTTTCTAACTGAAATGATTCTATGATTCTACTCAGGTTAACTGGATAGCAAATCATTTCCACCTCTGTGTCACAGCCAGAAGCTCAGGGTTAAATAGACCCACAGATACCTTCCAACAACTCTGTCCTCCACAGAATTTTCCCCAGTGCTCTATTGTTTGTATCTCCAAATGACAGAAATGTAGCCACTCTACCTTCCTCAGGC
This sequence comes from Columba livia, assembly GCF_036013475.1. Lineage (NCBI taxonomy): Eukaryota > Metazoa > Chordata > Aves > Columbiformes > Columbidae > Columba > Columba livia. Next base: position 17,787,546 of record NC_088615.1, on the reverse strand, counting down.
AGGGGACCAAATGAGAAAAAAACCTCCCAGCCTCCTGAAATCTTTAACTGAGGTTTTCTAATAAGAACATCTCTACAAAGACTACTTTCTTGACTAAAGTAGGCATTCCTCTTATTTCACTTTTACACATAACTCTATTACAGTTCAGAAGGTCACAGTTTATGACTGCAGCACAACACAGCATAAGGGTTTCCAGATGTTCTGTGATACACTGCCTTCATTGAAACAATCTGTTATTATACAGGGAGTGACAGTCATTCTTAAGAGAAATGTGTAAGACAATGCTCAAAGATGGTTCTTAGGGCAGAAGGAGAACAGGCAGAAAGGAGAATATAAACCCAGAAACCCAGAAAATTGCCTCGGGACAGTTTTCTACTCCCATCAAGAAGCCTCTGAATTTGGAAACAACAACGATATGAACAAAATCAATGGCTCTTTTCCAAGTTCATCTCGACTCTAACTTCCAACACAACCCTTTGAAACAACTTCTGGAGGTTCCTTACAACACACTCAAAGACTATTAATGTGTTTTCACAACTCTGTATACTTGCCACCTTTTAGCAGGCAATTCCCCTGCATCAAAATTTAACAAGTGGGACAGAAGACAAGCTTGGCAAAACAGGGAACTCCTCAGAGATTTCATGAGGAAAAAGAAATTGTATCATCTCTGGGAGCAAGGTCAAGCTTTGCAGGAAGATTGTAAAGCTTTGGTTCTTACACGCAGGGAGAAGACATGGAAGGCCAGAGATCAGTAGAGATGAAACTGGCCAGTGGTGTGTTGGACAGCAAGAAAGGCTTTTTAAAGTACATTAATAGCAAGAGGAAGTCTGAAGAAAACATTGGATGGATACTTGTTGAAGCTGGTCACTTGACTGACAGGGATGAAGAATAAGTGGAGGCACTAAAGCTTTTCTTGCCTCGGGCTTCAATTATACTGATAGACCTTGTGCTGTCCCATCCACCGACTCAGAGGACCAAAAGTTTGGGAACAGTGACTTTGAATTGGTGGACTCTGAAGTTGTAAGGGACCAGCTCTATCAGCTGAATGTTCACAAGTCCATGGGACTGATGGGATTCATCCCAGAGTACTGAAAGGGCTGATAGATATTACAGGAGGACCTTTCTTGATCATCTGTCAAAGGTCTTGGGAGTCTGCAGACATCCCTGCTGACTGGAAGCTGGCCAGGGTTCTTCCAACTTACAAGAAGGGCCTAAAAGCAGACCCAGGAATCTACAGACCTGTTTGTCTAACCTCAGTTATTGGAAAAATTATGGTGACAATCATGGTGGGTACTGCTGAAAGGCATTTAAACAACAACACAATAACCAGGCACAGTCAACATGGGCTCACCAAGAGAAAGTCCTGTTTAACTATTGTGACCTTCTTCTATGATAAGGTCACTTGCCTCATGGATAAAGGGAAGGTGGTCACTGTAGTTTTCCTGGATTTTAGTAAGGCTTTAGATACTGACCCTCGCAGCATCCTTCTGGACACATTGTCCAACTGTGACATGAGCAGGTTCACAGTGCTCTGGGTGAAGAAGTGGCTGAAGTGTAGAGTTCAAAGCGCTGTATTGAATGGGGTGATCTCTCACTGATGACAGGCGTTTCTCAGGGTGCATTTCCAGGCCCAGCTCTGTTTAATATTTTCATCAATGATCTAGACGCAGATCCTTGCAATTGAAAAGAAAGAGTGCCCCTGTTTCAGTCATTCAAGTCATTTTAGGACTTTCCTGCATGAAAGAAATTCTCTTTGTCATTTTTGATGTCACAGTAAAATAAGTTCCCATGTAGACTTTTTGCTTGCAGAGGGCTTTCGCACCAGCACCATGTGGGAGATGCTTGCACATTCCTTGGTTACAATGAGTTGAGCTTATCCATCCACCACAGGATTTGCGCAGCACAACAAAATACAGGATAGCACAGCACAGGCCTGCACCTGAAAGGATGCTGTAAGGAGTTGGATGTCTGTCTCTTCCCAAGTAGTAAGTGATAGGACAAGAGTAAATTTGCTTAAGTAGTACCAGGAGAAGTTTAGATTGGATATTAAGAGAAAAATATTCACCAAAAGGATTGTCAAGCAATGGAACAAGCTCCCAGGAAAGCAGTTGAGTCACCATCCCCTGACATAGCATGCAGGGACATGGTTTAGTATTGGACTTGGTAGTTCTATGTTTACAGTTGGACTCAAATGGTCTCAAGGACCTTTTGGAACCTAAATGATTCTGTGATTCTACTTGGGTTAACTGGATAGTCATCATTCACTACCCCATGTGCAATGGTCTTACAGTCAGCAGCATTTCACCAGTCTGTCTTCAGGACTTACCTTTTCATCAGGGCCTAGTGAAAGGGACGGCTTTATTCCTCTGCTTTTCCTGAGAGCAAAGGCTCTCCCTGGTAGCTGTTTTCACCCATAAAATGCCACTTCCTGGCACTCCCCCAAGTACTTTCCAAAGAAACAAGTGTGCTGTCCATCTGCCATCCATCATCTGAAACGTCTACACATTTAGTGTCACAAACATTTTGTGCTCAAACACCTCAGAGTTCCCATCTGCAGCTGGAGTTGTCCAAAGAGTTGGAGAGGTCACTCCCCCCACCTCACTGCTTTGATGACGTCTTTGCACACCCAGGGCAACTCTTAGGGCAGGGGCCAGTTTCCCCAGACCTGGATTGAACTGGGCCCTGTCACAGCCAGAAGCTCAGTGCTCTGAAGACCTGTAGACACCTGCTAGCAATTCCCTTCTCCCGCAGTTTTCCAGAAAGCTCTATCGGCTGTATCTCCAAAATGCAGAAATGTACCTGCTCAACCTTACCTCAGTAATGGAACAAAATGAGAAAAAATATTCCAGCCTCCTGAAACCTTTCCACAGAAGAATGTCTCTATAAAGATTGTCTTAACACATGGCATTGAGGTATTCTCTTTATTTCACTTTTACGCACAATGGTATCGTGATTAACAATGGTACAGTTTATAAGTGCAACACAACACAGTCAGAGTGTTCCTAAGCATTCCATGCCACACTGCATTCTTCCAAAGTCTCTTACTACACATGTGGTGACAGTCTTTCTTATGAGGAATAGGTAAGATAATACTCAAACACAGTTCACAAAGCAGAAAGGGCAAAAATTAGAATGCAAAAGCTCTACACAAACCCAGAATTTCATCTCAGGACAGCTTTGCATTCCCGTCACAAAGCCTCTGAATTTGGGAACAACAGTGTCAAGACCAAACTCAACAGCCCCTTTCCAAGTTCATATCAATCCTACCTCTGACAAACTTCTTTGAGGTGAATTCTGGAGTTTCCTTACAATGCGCTCAAAGACAATGAATGTGTTTTCACAACTCTGTACAGTTATAGTCTATACCAACATAGTTCTTTTTATTTAAGTTTTAGACATAACTGTATTGCAGTTCACAATGGTACAGTTCACAATTGCAACACGAGACAGCTTGAGGTTTTCTGAAAATTCCATGTCACACTGCCTTCATTCACACAATCCGTTACTGTATGTGGGATGAGAGTCCTTCTTAAGAGGAATAGGTTAAAGACAGTTCACAAAGAAAGAGAAAGGGCAAAAACAAGAATGCAAAAAGCTCTACACAAACCCTGCAAATCATCTCGAGACACCTTTCCAGTCCCTTCAAGAAACCTCTGAAATCAGGAACAACAATGACAGGACCAAACTCAGTGACCCTTTCCAAGTTCATCTGATTCTACCTTCGGACAAACTCCTTTGAGGAGACTCATGGAGATTCCTTACAATGTATTCAGACAAAGAATGGTTCTTCGCCACTCCGTATAGTTACAGTCTCTAGCAACATTATTTGTGCTGCTGTAGTGTAAAGGCAATTCCAAGGACAAAGCTCTCCTGCCCATCCCCCTTTCATGTGCCAAAACAAAGTCTCATTCTGCATGTTGCCACTCTCCCCTGGAGAAGCTGAGGGTGTTGTTTTACATGCATCAAAATACCTTTCTTGCCTGATGAGCTGAAACTCTGTGCATCAGAGTGGATGAATGCGAGCAACTCCCTGCTTCAGCATACAGTACTAGGGCAGCATATGCAGACACAAAACGGCTCTATGGATGGACATAGTGACCAAAAGGCAAAATACACAGAGCCCACACATGTCAGACACAGAGACATGGAGAACCCAGAGCAGAAAGAGCCCCGTGCTTGCAATTGTAACACAGTACTCACAACATCCTTGCTCTCCAAACCCAGAAGGGCCACGTGCATTTCAAGGAGCAGGTAATTAGTCTGCATGACTGTGCCACTGTCTTACAACACAAAAGAAGAGGCCCACGGTCTTGCCTAACAGAAAAACAAGGACTCAGCTGGGGGCCTGAAACTAACTTTACACTTGCAGCATTAAAGAAATGGCTCCAAGAGAGCTGGAACATAGTATTAACTGTCTGAGGGAGCCTTTAGATGATCCTGTTTCCTATTTTGAGGGGGACACAAGCTCTCACCTGAGTAAAATTCTGAGGGAAATCAATGTTGAAGATTGCAAATGCAGATTTACTCTGGAGACACCATTGTGACATGTTGAAGCCCACAACCTTTCCTATCATGACGCCTCAAACCACTGGCTGTGCTGACTCCACACTACCTAAAGGAGAGGCTATTGAACTGCTCTGCACAGAGCATCGCTGGGTTGCCTGGTGCCACATCCTCCGTGGTGATAGGGCCACGGGGGAAATCCTGTTCATTGTCTGTGCCCATGGGGAAGTGCTGTGGTGGCAGGCTGGGGAGGATGGGCTTCAGGAACTTGAACTCGCTGTTGCCTGAGCCTGTTGTGAGGCTGATCTCATAGCAATAGGGGTGGGGCAGGGTCCCTGCAGCGGCTGCATCAGCCATGCCTCCCTGCAAGGTGCCAGCACCATAGAGTACATGCCCACCCTTCAGCTCATTTCTCTTGCAAACCTTGCAAACAACAAAGGCTGCCATGGATGTGAGAAAGAGGAGTGAGACAAAGACCAATGAAATTATTAAATACATTGTTAGGGAGTCACCCTCATCCTCGATGGCCAGGCTGCTGTGTGTTATGTGCACGTCTGAGAAGTCACTGAGCAGAAGCGCACTCAGAGAGGCTGTGGCTGACAGCGGTGGCTGCCCGTTGTCTCGCACCAGAACAACAAGCTTCTGCTTCATGGGATCTCTCTCTGTCACGGGCCTCCTCAGCCGCACCTCCCCACTTTGGGCACCCACCACAAACAGCCCGGGGTCAGTGGCCCTTAGCAGGTGGTACGAGAGCCACGAGTTCTGCCCTGAGTCAGCATCGACGGCCACCACTTTGGTGACAAGGTACCCTGCATCAGCTGACATGGGCACCAGCTCACTGGATGGTGGGCTGCTGTCCTGTGAAGGGTACAGCACCAGTGGTGAATTGTCATTCTCATCCACCACAACAAGGCGGACAGTGACATTGGCACTGAGGGCAGGAGACCCAGCATCAGAGGCACTCACCAAGACCTCGAATTGCTTCATCTGCTCATAGTCCAGAGGCCGCAACACAAACACATCCCCATTCTCAGAGTTCACAGAGATGCAGGAACAGGGACGCTGCTCTGTGGGGTGGGCTGGTACCAGAGAATAGATCACCTTGGCATTGGGCCCCACATCAGCATCTACAGCACTGACAGCTCCAACAAGCACTGTGGGGACATTATTCTCATGCACATACATGGTGTATGATGTCTGGTTGAAGACAGGAGCATTGTCATTCACATCAGAGATGTTCACTGTGAAGGTCTGGGTGGTTGTGAGAGGAGGTGACCCCGCATCTGCTGCTGTGACACTGAGGATGTACCGTGCAGTCTCTTCCCGGTCCAACGTGCTCACAGTCACCAGCTCATAGTAATTCTTATAGGCCGGACGCAGGGAGAATGACAGCTGATCCTCAAGGGCACAGGAGACCTTCCCGTTGGCTCCAGAATCTCTGTCTCTGACAGCAAAGACGGCAACCACTGTCCCAGGTAATGCGTTTTCAGGGAGGGGGCTGCTGAAGGAACTGACCACCAGCTCAGGTGCATTGTCATTCACATCCACCACCTCCACCAACACCTTGCAGATTGCTGACAGGCCACCCCCATCTGTGGCCTGCACAGTGAGTTCATATTTCTCAGCTACCTCAAAGTCCAGAGGCTCTGTAAGTTTAATTTCACCACTCGCGGGATCAATCACAAATGCGAAGTCACTCTGGCCCACAACTTGGCTGAACTGATAGGAGATATCTCCATTAGGTCCGGCATCGAGATCGGTTGCCACCACGCTGAGAACCACAGAGCCCTCTGGCATGTTTTCCAAAACCTTCCCAACATACACTTTCTTTGTGAAGACTGGAGCATTGTCATTTACGTCCAGAACAATAATGCAAATTTGGGTTGTCCCACTCCTGGGTGGAGAGCCCCCATCCATCGCAATGACAGTGAAATGCATCTCCACCTTCTCCTCTCTGTCCAGCGGCTTTTCCAAGACCAGTTCCACAAACCTCTCATCCTCACTCTGACCCCCGAATGACACACTAAAGTACCCATTCTCGGGAGAGATGCTGTAAGCCTGGATGCTGTTGCTGCTAACATCCAGGTCCCAAGCACCCACCAGTGGGAAACGCGACCCCGGGTCGCTCCTTTCAGGGATCTTAAAAGTGACTTGTTCCTCCGGGAAAACGGGTGCATGGTCATTAATGTCTTCCACGGTCACCTCGACCCGCAAGAACTGCAGGGGGTTGGCCAGCACCAGCTCGAAGGGCAGCGTGCAGGTAGCGGCCTGCCCGCACAGCTCCTCCCGGTCCAGCCTGTCCGCCACGAGCAGGCGGCCGGTGCCGCGCTCTAAGCGAAAGTGCTGCCGGCCGTCCTCCGAGGCCAGGCGGGCGCGGCGAGCCGAGAGCTGCGCCGGGGCCAGCCCCGCGTCCTCCGCCACGTTGCCTACCACCGAGCCGCTCTCCCCCTCCTCGGCTACGGAGTACCGCAGGGGCTGGGAGCGAGCGTGCGGCAGGAACAGGAAAGCAGAGAGACAAAGCACTTGCCTTGCGAGAGCCATGTCGGGCAGGTTCGGGACAGCCTCCGTCTCGCGGATCGCCCTCGCAGTCCTCCGCGGAAAGCGGCGCCCGGCAGCAGCGCGGCGGAGCAGAGGGCGGCCGCTCTCCCTCTCTCCCTCGTTTATGTCTCGGCAAGTCTGGCTGCCCACACTGAACGCAGCTGCCGCGGTCCGGCAGGGGATGGCACAGGGCACCACTCACCGCCGCTCGCTGCCGCAACTACTGCCCGGCCGGGGCTCGGCTGCGCAGGGCCGGGTCGGGCTCGGCCGCCTCCCCGCTCGCAGCCGCTAGGCGACGTCTTGGCCGGGAGCGCCACCCTGCGGCCCGCCGCCAGACTGCGCCCGCCGCCGCCCGCTGCCCGCGCTCACGCTTCGCACCGGCACACGGACCCGCGCGTACACGCGCGGCTGCAGCCCCTCGCCCGCCTGGGTTCCCACGGCAAAACGGGTGCACAGCGCGCCGGGGAGGGAAGCAGCTGGGACGCAGAGACGAGAGCCTTGCGGGGCCACCGCGTCAGCCCGAGCGCACGGGCAGCGCCACCACTTGCCCCCCGTCTTGCCCCTCTCTCCACTGCCCAGAGCACGCGAATCGGTGTGTGCCCCTGGCTCCAGACAGGCCAGTCCGTACCTTTGGAGAAACACAGGGACAAGCAAATACACCGCGTTTACCACGGGCACTGTCCAGCGGAGGCTGCACCCGGAAGGACGGAGCCTCTTAACCCGGTCGCAGAAACCCAGTAAGAGACTCCGTCGGGGCCCCACGCGGGGAACAGAAGCTCTTGGCGCTACGTAAACTCAGGAGTCTCAGGCTGAGGAAGGTGAATGGAGGCTGGTCCCAGGAAGGCGCAGGCGTGGACTCGCGTAACGGCCGTCTAGTCAATCGGCTGATCAGAAGGAGGATCTGAGCTCCCTCGATCGGTTTCCCTGTGGCCAGCGGGCTGCGACGTGCACAGCGATTCTTAGTCCTTGCCCATCCCGACTCAGCGCTGCTGAGGAACGGGTATTGGCTTCTGTCCGAGGCGCTGTTCATACGCTATTCCTAGAGGTAAGCCGGTTCCAGAGTGCCTGTTTCTGGCCCGGAGGCGAGCATGGCAGAGCTTGACTGAAGAACTGTCGAAGACGGAGAGGAGGAAAAGCCCAGAACGAGACGTAGCGCAGGGAGGCGATGAGGTAGGTGGTAAGCAGGTCCCCCTGGATGCCAGCGGTTACTGCTTCGTCCTCCGCTCGGGAGACTAGCTGAGCTAGAAAAAAAATCGTGATGCCAGAGAAGCAGTGTCGGAACGCAGCTGCTGCCCGCGCTCTCGCTCCAGCACGACCGGCGTCGCCGGTGTGTACAGCAGCTGCGGCGCGTCGTCGTTCTCGTCCACGATCACCAGCCGCACCGACACGTTGCTGCACAGCGCCGGCGCGCCGCCCTCCTCCGCCCGCACCCACAGTCCCACCTCGCGCACCTCCTCGTAGTCGAACGAGCGCAGAGCGTACAGCGCGCCCGTCTCCGCCTCCACCGACACGGACGACGACAGCGGCGCGCCCCGCACACGCCCCTTCCCCAGCCGGTACCGCACGCGTGCGTTCTGCCCCCAGTCCGCGTCCCACGCCCGCACCCTCAGCACCAGCGCGCCCGCCGCGTTGTTCTCGGGCACACGGGCGCTGTAGCGCGCCTCCGCGAACACCGGCGCGCTGTCCTTCACGTCCAGCACCCGCAGACACAGCACCGCGTTGCTCCACAACTCCGGGGACCCGCCGTCCACCAACCACACCGTCACGTTGTACTCCCACACCTCCTCCCGGTCCATTTTCTCGCCAGCACCAGGCGGTAACACTCCTCGAAGGGCTTCTCCAGCCGGAACGGAAGTGACACTCAGATCCACCGACAGCAACTGCAGCGTTCTGGCGCTGGGCAGCAGCCACTACATCGCCGCCCTCCCACACCTGCTCAGCCAACAGCACCTGCAGCTGCCCCGCGCTTGCCTGCATCCCTGACAACAGTGCTTACAGGATCAGGAACATGCGTGTGTTCAGGAGAGTCTCTCCGAAAAGTCCTGCCTACCGTATTCCTTTCTAAACGGCACCTCCGACGAGTCCTTCGGGAAAGCTCAGCAGTGTTTTCAGGCCCTTCAGTGCAGGAAACAGCCCAAACCCTCTTACAGGGTAAAAACCTTAATAAAACATCTAGTTATGAATGGCATGAGACACACAAACCCTTGACTGGAACAACCTGAGAGGCAGCAGTTGTACACGAGAAGCTGGTTGTTCCTCCTCATGGCAGTAAGAGAGACGCAACTCTCTAAGTGTCATTCACAATTCAGTCCCTCATAGCTCACGCTCTTGGAAGAAATTAGCAGAGGTAAGCCTACCTCCCACCAGATGAGGAGAACCCTGAGCAGAGGAGCAGCACACAGGACTGCAGGCACACACTGCATGCCATGCAGACCCCAATCATAGAGAAGAATGAATGCATCTATTTCAGCTTTTTAAGCTATTATAGCACTTTCCTGTAGGAAAACAATTCTCTTCATAATTTCTACTGACAGAGTAGAACAAGTTTGCATGCAGATTTTTTGCTCGTATGTGGCTTTCTCACCTCTACCACAGCAGAGCTGCCTGCACATTCTTCAGACTTGAGATTATTGCTCTGCTACAAAATTTCTGCAGAACAACAAGCATGAGACAGCACAGACGTGCTGAAAGGAGGTTGGAATTAGGTCAGTGTCAGTCTCTTTTCTCGAGTAACAAGTGATAGGATGAGAAAAATTGGCTTCAAGTTGTGCTCAGTGCTCAGACTATCCACACAGGTATTCCAGCAGTTCCCTCCTCCCAACATTTCCCTGAGCTGCATCTCCAAACTGCAGAAAAGCACACCCACAAATCCATTTCTGAGGACAAAAAGAGAAAAGAACTCCCAGCATCCTGAAAACTTTGTCACTGCATTCCCAGAAAGAACATCTCTACAAAGACTACTCTCTCTGTTCAAGAGGGCATTCTTTTTATTTCACTTTTAGACATAAATGTATTGCAGTTCACAAGAGTACAGTTTATAACTGAGGCTCAAGACAGTACGTGAGTTTCCAAATATACTGTGTCACACTGCCTTCATTCACACAATCTGTTATTATACATGGGGTGACAGTCCTTCTTAAGAGGAATAGGTAATAAAATGCTCAAAGACAGTTCACAAAGGAGAAGGAGAAAGGGCAAATACAGGAATGCAAATGCTCTAACACAAACCCAGAAAACTGTCTCAGGACAGCTTTCCACTCCCATCAAGAGGCCTCTGAATTTGCGAGCAAAAATGATATGACCAAAATCAATGGCCCCTTTCCAAGTTCATCTTGATTCAGCCTTTAGAAAAAAATCCTTTGAAGAAACGTGATGAGTTTCCTTAGAATGCACTCAAAGACAATGAATGTCTTTTCAGAATTCTGTACAGTTACTGCCTTTTAGCAGGCACTTTCACTGCATCAAAATTTAACAAGTGGGACAGAAGACCTGCTTGGCAAAACAGGGAACTCCTCAGAGAGTTCATGAGGAAAAAGAAATCATATCATCTCTCGAAGGAAGGTCAGGCTTTGCAGGAAGACTGCAGAGTTTTCATTCCTATATGTAGAGAGAAGACATGAAAGGCCAGAGATCAGTAGAGATGAAACTGGCCAGAGGTGTGTCAGACAACAAGAAAGGCTTTTTTAAGTGCATTAATAATAAGAGGAGGTCCAAAGAAAACATTAGATTTGTAGTTGTTGAAGCTTGTCGCTTGACTAGCAGGGAAGAAGAAGTGGAGGTATTGAATGCTGTTCTTGCCTCGGGCTTCAATTATACTGATAGACCTTGTGCTGTCCCATCCACTGAGTCAAAGGACCACAAGTTTGGGTACAGTGACTTGCCATTGGTGGACACTGAAGTTGCAAGGGACCAGCTCTATCAGCTGAATGTTCACAAGTCCATGGGACTGATGGGATTCATCCCAGAGTACTGAAAGAGCTGGTGCATGTTACAGGAGGACCCCTCTTGATCATCTGCCAAAGGTCTTGGGAGTCTGCAGACGTCCGTGCTGACTGGAAGCTGGCCAGGGTTCTTCCAGTTTACAAGAAGGTGTAAGGACAGACCCTGGAAACTACAGACCTGTTTGTCTAACCTCAGTTATTGGAAAAATTATGGTGACAATCATAGTGGGTACGAATGAAAGAACATGGGCTCACCAAGGGAAAGTCCTGTTTAATTTGACATCCGTCTATGAGAAGCTCACCTGCCTCACAGATGAAGGGAAGGCAGTGGCTGTAGTTTTCCTGGATTTTAGTAAGGCTTTAGATACTGTCCCTCACAGTATCCTTCTGGACACTTTAACCAACTGTGAGATGAGCAGGTTCACAGTCGCCCGAGTGAAGAAGTGGCTGAAGTGTAGAGTTCAAAGCGCTGTATTGAATGGGGTGATCTCTCACTGGTGACAGGCGTTTCTCAGGGTACATTTCTAGGGCCAGCTCTGTTTAATATTTTCATCAATGATCTATATGCAGACCCTTGTCATAGAAAAGAAAGAGTGACCCTGTTTCAGTCATTCAAGCCATTTTAGGACTTTTCTGCAAGAAAGAAAATCCCTTTGTAATTTCTGGTGTCACAGTAAAAGAAGTTCCTATGTAGACTTTTTGCTTGCAGAGGGCTTTCTCACCAGTACCATGTGGGAGATGCTTGTACATTCCTCGGTTACAATGAGTTGAGTTTATCCATCCACCACAGGATTTGTGCAGCACAGCAAAGTACAGTACAGGACAGCACAGCACAGGACAGGCCTGTGCCTGGAAGGAGCCTGGAAGGAGGTGGATATCAGTCTCTTCCCAAGTAGCAAGTGATAGGATAAGAGTAAAATTGCTTAAGTCACACCAGGAGAAGTTTAAATTGGATGTTAAAAAAAATTTCTTCACCAAAAGGGTTGTCAAGTACTGGAACAAGCTCCCCAGGGAACCACTTGAGTCACCATCCCTTGATGTAGCAGGCAGTGACATGGTTTTGTGATGGACTTGGTAGTTCTCTGTTTACAGTTGGACTCAATGGTTTCAAGGATCTTTTCCAGCTGAAATGATCCTATGATTCTACTGAGGTTAAGTGGATACTGGACAATTTGCTCCCCATGTGCAATCTTCTTGTGGTCAGCAGCACTTCACCAGCCCATCTTCAATACTTACTTTTTCATCAGGGCCTTGTGGAAGGGACGGCTGTAGTCTTCTGCGTTTCCTGAGAGCTAAGCCTCTCCTGGTAGCTGTTTTTACCGACCAAATGCCACCTCATGGCACTCCATGAAGTACTTCCCAAAGGAACACGTGTGCTGTTCATCTGCCATCCATCTTCTGAAACTCCTACAGCTTTAGTGTCACAAACACTTTGTGCTCACACACCTCTCAGTTCACATCTGCAGCTTCAGCTGTCCAGAGAGTTGGAAAGGTCACTCCCAACATCTCACTGCTTTGATGAGGCTTTTGCACACCCGGGGTCACTCTTAGTGTTGGGATGTGTTTCTCCTGACCTGGATTGAACTGGGTCCTGTCACAGCCAGAAGCTCAGTGCTCTGAAGACCCATAGAGACCTGCCAGCAATTCCCACGATTTTCCAGAAAGCTCTACCAGGTGTGCCTTCAAAATGCAGAAAGGTACCTGCTCAACTTTACCTCAGTAAGGGAAGAAAGTGAGAAAATAAAAATCCAGCCTCCTGAAAGCTTTCTTCAAAAGAACATATCTACAAAGACTGTCTCCACACACAGCATTGAGGTGTTTATTTCACTTTTACACACAACGGTATTGTGGTTAACAATGCTACAGTTTATAAGTGCAGCACAACACAGCCTGAATGTTTCCAAATATTCCATGCCACACTACACTCTATCAAACAGTCTGTTATTATACATGGGATTGCAGTCCTTCTTAAGAAGAATAGGTAAGACCATGCTCAAACATAGTCCACAAAGCAAAAGGACAAAGGGCAAAAAGGAGAATGCCAAAGGTCTCAGCAAACCCTGAAAATCACCTCAGAGAGCTTTGTACACCCATCATGAAGCCTCTGAATTTGCGAACAACAATGACAAGAACAAATTCAATAACCCATTTCCAAGCACGTAATGATTCTATCTTCAGACAAACTCCTTTGAAGTGAATTCTGGAGTTTCCTTACAATGAACTCAAAGATAATGTATCTTTACAACTCTTTACAGTTACACTCTATGAGAAGGTTGTTTGTGTTGCTATAATTTCAAGCCAATCCCAAGCAGACAGCCTGTGTGTGCACCTTCATCACACATGCCAAAATCTCATTCTGCATGTTGCTGTTCTCCCCTAGAGAAAACAAGATTGCTGTTCTCCAAGGGTAAGGATATCTACATTGCATCACAACCAGTTGGATGTGAGCAGCTCCCTGCTTCAACAGGCAGCACTACGGCAGCATATGCAGCCACAAACTGGCAGTATGGACAAACATAGTGGCCAGAAAGCAAAACACACAAAGCCCATACATCTCAGACACAGAAACATCCAGAACCCAGAGCAGAAAAAGCCCCATGCTTGCACCACATTGTAACACAGTACTCACAACTTCCTTGCTTTCCTGACCCAGGAGAAGGGCTACGTGCATTTCAGCAAGCAGGTGATCTGTCTGTCCAATAGTGCCGTTGTGTTACAGCAGAGAAAAAGAGGCCCTCTACAGCAGGTGAGACAGGAAATTATCTGGGGCACTGGAACTAGTCCCACTCTTGAAGCATTTCAGAAACAGCTTCACCGCAGCTGAAACATTGTTTCCTAGCAGAAAACCGTTAGGGGATTATGGGTGTTGTTTGGTGGTTTTGTTTTTTCTTTTTTTTTGGAGGGGAAACCAATCTTTCCCTGTACTTAACATTTGAGGCAAATCAGTGACAACAATTGCAAATTGAGATTTACTCTAAAGGAACCATTGCCATATGTTGAAGCCCACATCCCTTCCCCTCATGAGGCCTTAAGTCTCTGACTGTGCTGACTCCACACTACTTAAAGGAAAGACTGTTGAACTGCTCTACAGAGACCATCCCTGGGTGGGCTGGTGCCACATCCTCCAGGGTGATAGGGTCACGGGGGAAATCCTGTTGATCATCAGTGACCACACCTGTGGTGCAGTGCTGTGGTAGCAGGCTGGGGAGGATGGGCTTCAAGAACTTGAACTCACTGTTGCCTGAGCCTGTTGTGAGGCTGATCTCATAGCAATAGGGGTGGGGCAGGGTCCCTGCAGTGGCTGCATCAGCCAGGCCACTCTGTAAGTTTCCAGCACCATAAAGCACATGCCCACCCTTCAGCTCATTTCTCTTGCACGCCTTGTGAACAACAAAGGCTCCCATGGATGCAAGGAAGAGGAGCGAAACAAAGACCAATGAAATGATTAAATACATTGTTAGGGAATCACCCTCATCCTCCACGGCCAGGCTGCTGTGCGTTATGCGCACGTCTGAGAAGTCACTGAGCAGAAGCGCACTCAGTGAGGCTGTGGCTGACAGCGGTGGTTGCCCGTTGTCTCGCACCAGAACAACAAGCTTCTGTTTCGCAGCATCTCTCTCTGTCACGGGCCTCCTCAGCCGCACCTCCCCACTTTGGGCACCCACCACAAACAGCCCGGGGTCAGTGGCCCTTAGCAGGTGGTACGAGAGCCACGAGTTCTGCCCCGAGTCAGCATCGACAGCCACCACTTTGGTGACAAGGTACCCGGCCTCAGCTGACATGGGCACCAGCTCACTGGATGGTGGGCTGCTGTCCTGTGAGGGGTACAGCACCAGTGGCACATTGTCACTCTCATCCACCATAACAAGTCGGACAGTGACTTTGGAACTGAGGGCAGGAGACCCAGCATCAGAGGCACTCACCAAGACTTCAATCTGCTTCACCTGTTCATAGTCCAGAGGCCGCAGCACAAACACATCCCCATTCTCAGAGTTCACAGAGATGCAGGAGCAGGGAGGCTGCTCTGTGGGGTGGGCTGGTACCAGGGAATAGGTCACCTTGGCATTGGACCCTGTGTCGGCATCTGCAGCACTCACAGCTCCAACAAGCACTGTGGGGACATTATTCTCACGCACATACATGGTGTATGATGTCTGGTTGAAGACAGGTGCATTGTCATTCACATCAGAGACATCCACTGTGAAGGTCTGGGTGGTTGTGAGAGGAGGTGACCCCATGTCTGCTGCTGTGACACTCAGGATGTACTGTGCAGTCTCTTCCCGGTCCAGTGTGCTCACAGTCACCAGCTCATAGTAATTCTTATAAGCCGGACGCAGGGAGAATGACAGCTGATCCTCAAGGGCACAGGAGATCTTCCCATTGGCTCCAGAATCCCTGTCCTTCACATTAAAGAGGGCGACCACTGTCCCAGGTAATGCATTCTCAGGGAGGGGGCTGCTGAAGGAACTGACCACCAGCTCGGGTGCATTATCATTCACATCCACCACCTCCACCAACACCTTGCAGATTGCTGACAGGCCACCACCATCACTGGCCCGCACACTGAGCTCATATTTCTCTGCAGCCTCAAAGTCCAGAGGCTTTGTGAGTTTAATTTCACCACTCACAGGGTCAATCAAAAATGTGGAGTCACTCTGGCTCAATGCTTGGCTGAACTGATAGGAGATGTCCCCATTACGTCCTGCATCCAGATCTGTTGCCACCACACTAAGAACAACAGAGCCCTCTGGTGCATTTTCCAAAACCTTCCCAAAGTACACTTTCTGTGTGAAGACTGGAGAATTGTCATTTACATCCAGAACAACAATGTGGATTTCTATAGTCCCACTCCTGGGTGGAGAGCCGCCATCCATGGCAATGAGACTGAAACCAATCTCTGCCTGCTCCTCTCTGTCTAGCAGCTTTTCCAAAACCAGTTCCACGTACATCTCATCATGACTGTGATTCCCAAAAGACACACTAAAGTACTCATTCTCGGGAGAGATGCTGTAAGCCTGGATGCTGTTGCTGCCAACGTCCAGGTCCCGAGCTCCCTCCAGGGGGAAACGTGAGCCCGGGTCGCTCCTTTCAGGGATCTTAAAAGTGACTTGTTCCTCCGGGAAAATGGGCGCATGGTCATTAATGTCGTCCACGGTCACCTCGACTCGCAAGAACTGCAGGGGGTTGGCCAGCACCAGCTCGAAGGGCAGCGTGCAGGTAGCGGCCTGCCCGCACAGCTCCTCCCGGTCCAGCCTCTCCGCCACGAGCAGGCGGCCGGTGCCGCGCTCTAAGCGAAAGTGCTGCCGGCCGTCCTCCGAGGCCAGGCGGGCGCGGCGAGCCGAGAGCTGCGCCGGGGCCAGCCCCGCGTCCTCCGCCACGTTGCCTACCACCGAGCCGCTCTCCCCCTCCTCGGCTACGGAGTAGCGCAGGGGCTGGGAGCGAGCGTGCGGCAGGGACAGGAAAGCAGAGAGACAAAGCACTTGCCTTGCGAGAGCCATGTCGGGCCGGTCCGGGACAGCCTCCGTCTCGCGGATCGCCCGCGCAGTCCTCCGCGGAAAGCGGCACCCGGCAGCAGCACGGCAGCGCGGTCCCGTGTTCTCCCTCCTTCTTTTTCGCCGAGTCCGGCTGGCGACCCGGAGGGCGGCTGCAGCGGCCCGGCAGCGGATGGCACGGGGCACCGCTCGCTGCCGCCGCAACTGCTGCCCGGCCGGGCTGGGCTAGGCTGGGCTGGGCAGGGCCGGGCCGGGCCGGCCTCCGCCACCGCTCGCAGCCGTTCGGGGACGTCTTGGCCGGGAGCGCCACCCTGCGGCCCGCAGCCAGACTGCGCCCGCCGCCGCCTGCGCTGCCGCCTCGCACCCGCACACGGACCCGCGCGCACACGCGCGGCTGCTCGCCGCCTGGGATTCCTCGGAAGGACGGACGCACAGCGCGCCGGGGATGGAAGCGCAGAGACGGAGAGAGGAGAGTCCTGCGCGGCCGCCGCATAAACCCGAGCGCACGAGCAGCGACCGCACCTGTCCCCAGTCTTCCCCCGCTGTATGCAGTCCTCGGCCTCGTCTGCACTTGGTACCCGGGAGGCTAATCCGTGCCTTTCTGAACGACAAGCACAAGGTGTTTCCCAAGGCACGACGAAGGCTGAGCCCGGAGGGACGGAGCCGCCTTCCCCGGCTGAAGAAACCGGGCAAAGGCCACCGCCGGTGCAGCACGCAGGGAGCAGAAGGGCCCGGCGAGACATGGACTCAGTAATCACAGCCTGAGGAACGGGATGTGAGGCAGGTCACAGCAAGACTTAGGCATAGCCGGCCGGCTATTCAAGCGGCTTAAAGGGAGGAGGTGTTGAGCTCCCCTGATCGATTTCCCTGTCATCAGAGGGCTGCGACGTGTCCAGCGATTCTTCGTCCTTGCCCGCCCCGACTCAGCGGTGGACTCCAGCGGTTACTGCTTCGTCTTCTGCTCAGGAGCGTATCTGAGCTGAAGAAAGCAGCGTGATGCCTGAGAAGCAGTGTCGGAACGCGGCTGCTGCTCGCGCTCTCGCACCGGCACAACCGGCGCCGCCGGCGGGTACAGCACCTGCGGCGCGTTGTCGTTCTCGTCCACGATCACCAGCCGCACCGACCGACACGTTGCTGCTCAGCGCCGGCGCGCCGCCGTCCTCCGCCCGCACCCACAGCCCCACCTCGCGCACCTCCTCGTAGTCGAACGAGCGCAGCGCGTACAGCGCGCCCGTCTCCGCCTCCACCGACACGGACGACGACAGCGGCGCGCTCCGCACACGCCCCTCCCCCAGCCGGTACCGCACGCGTGCGTTCTGCCCCCAGTCCGCGTCCCACGCCCGCACCCTCAGCACCAGCGCGCCCGCCGCGTTGTTCTCGGGCACACGGGCGCTGTAGCGCGCCTCCGCGAACACCGGCGCGTTGTCGTTCACGTCCAGCACCCGCAGCCACAGCACCGCGCTGCTGCACAGCGCCGGCGACCCGCCGTCCGCACGTCACCTTGTACTCTCACACCTCCTGCTAGTCTATTTTCTCGCCGTCATCACGCGGTAACACTCCTCGAAAGACTCCTCCAAACAGAATGGTAGAAACACCCATCTGCCGACAGCAACTGCAGCGCTCTGGCGCTGGGCATCGACCTCTGTCTCGCCGCCCTCCCACTCCTGCTCAGCCAACAGCACCTGCTGTAGCCCCACACTTGCCAGCATCCCTGACAGCAATGTTTACAGAATCAGGGACATGCGTGCGTTCAGAAGAGTCTCTCTGACAAGTCCTGCCCACTGCATTGCTTCCTAAAAAGACACCTCTGACGAGTCCCTCGTGAGTGGTCAACAGTGTGTTCAGGCCCTGCAGTGCATGAAGCAGCCTCCCCCTCTCATAGACTAACTGTAATAAACCTTCCAGTGATTAACTGTATTAGACACATGAACCCACGAGCTGGAATGACCCCATAGGCAGCTGTTTTCCATCAGGAGGTGCTGGTTTCTCGTCATCTCAGTAGGACAGACATGCTCACCGTCTGTCATTCACAACTCAGTCTGTTAGAGCTCATGCTATTGGAAGAGATTACAACAGACAAATTTACATCCGTTTATATGTGGAGAGCCCTGTGCAGAGGAGCTTCACGCAGGACTCCAGACATGCACAGCAAACCATGGAGACCACGGTCATAGAAAGAAAAGGTGCTCTGTTTCAGACTTTCAACCTATTATAGAACTTTCCTGCAAGAAAGCTATAAGTTTGCATGCAGAATTCTTGCTCGCATGTGGCTTCCTCACCAGCACCAAGTGGGAGCTCCCTGCTATCTCCTTGGTCACAATGAGCTGAATTTATCATTTTGCTACCAAATTTGTGCAGTGCATCAAGCATGGGACAGCACAGGTCTGTCCTGAAAGGAGGTTGTGGGGCAGCAGATTTCAGTCTCTTTTCCCAAGTTAGAAGTGATAAGATAACACAAAATGATCTCAGGATGTGGCAGGGGAGCTCTAGAAAGGATATTAGGAAAAATGTATTGACCAAAAGAATTGACAAGAATTGGCACTGACTGCCCGGGGAAGTGATCAAGTCATCAGCTGCCATGGTTTAGCCCCTGCCAGTAGCTAGGTCAATGTGGCCACTCACTCATTCCTAACACACTCTGGTGGAATGGGAGGTGAATTGGAAAACAAAAGGTAAAAGTCATGGGTTTAGATAAAACCAATTTAATAGAACAGGAAAGGAGAGATAAATGACAACAATAAAAGACTATACAGGTGAGGGATCCACAAAGCAATCACCAACTTGGAAAAATTGATGCCCAGCTCACTCCTAAGCAGCGATCCTGAACACTGGTCCTGTTCAACTGATGCCAGAAGTCCAGAGACCCAGACACACTTCATGCTCAAACATAAATGCACCACACCACCAACAGCAGAAAACAAAGACCCAGACAGCAGCAATTCCCCAAGAAGCTAGTTCCTCTCACAGTCAGCTTCCCCAGATGCTACTGAGCATGATGCCATACGCTGTCAAATCTACCTTTGGCTCAGCTGTCATGGCTGTGTCCACTCCCACCTTCCAGTGAAATTTAGCTCTTTTGGAGCTGAAACCAGGACATTATCAGCTTCTGGTGAAAATTAACCCTATCCCAGACAAACAAGCACACCATCCCCGGATGTAGCACTTAGAGATAAGGGTTAGTGGTAGACTTGGCAGTGCTATGTTAACAGTTGGACTCAATGGTCTCTAGGATCCTTTCCAAACTAAATGATTCTGTGATTCTACTCACATTAACTGGATAGTAGAATATTCACTCCTCCATGTACAATGGTCAGCATCCCTAGACCAGGGTGTTCTCGGGACTTAGCTTTTCATCAGGGCCTTGTGGAAGAGATGGCTGTAGTCCTCTGCATTTCCTGAGAACCAAGTGTCTCCATTGTAGCTGTTTTCATTCACCAAATGCCACCTCCTGTGGCTCCCTCAAATACTTCCCAAAGGAACAAGTGTGCTGTCCATCTGCCATCCATCTTCTGAAACTCCTGCAGCTTTAGTGTCACAAACACTTTGAGCTCAAACACCTCCCAGTTCCCATCTGCAGCTGGAGCTGTCAGGAGAGTTGGAAAGGTCACTCCCCACCCCCTCACTGCTTTGATGAGGCCTTTGCACACCCAGGGCCACTGTTAGGGCAGGGGTGTGTTTCTCCTGACCTGGATGAACCTGGGCCTTGGCGCAGGCAGAAGATCAGTACACAGAAATGCCATAGAGGCCTGCCAACAATTCCTTTATCCCACAATTTTCTAAATGTTCAATTGGCCACACCTCCAAATTGCATAAATGTACCTGCTCAACCTCAGTCATGACACAAAATGAGAAAAATCTCCTGGTATTTTTAACACTTTCCCAGAGCTTTCCAAGAAATAACACTCTAAACTCAATCCATTTGATTGTACTCTTTATTCCACTTTTACACACAAGGGTATGCCATTTTACAACGGCACAGTCTATAACCGCAGCACAACACAGCACGAGAGTTTCCAAATACTCTGTGCCACACTGCTTTCACTCGAACCATCTGTTATTATACATGGGGTGAGAGTCCTTCTCAAAAGGAATGGGTAAGATACTGCACAAACACAGTTCACATGTGTGATACAGAAGCCTTACAAAAACTCTGTCAAACATCTCAGGAAAGCTTTCCACTCCTATCAAGAAGCCTCTGAATTTGGGAACAACCATGATAAGACCATAATCAGTGGCTCCTTTTCAAATTCATCTTGATTCTACCTTCAAACAAATTCCTTTGAAGTGACTAGTGAAGTTTCCTTACATAGCACTCAAAGACAAAGAACGTGTTTTGACAACTCGCTACAGTTAGAGTCTGTGCCAACATCATTTGTGCTGCTGTAATTCAAGGCAATCCGAAGGAGAAAGCCTTTCCACCCACCTCTTTCTCATGCACCAAAGGAAAAACTCATTCTGCGTTTAGATGTTCTCCCCTACAGAAGATAACTCTGTTCTCCAAGTGTCAAAACAGCTTTCTTGCCTGATGAGTTGAAATTGCATGAATCACAAAGGGTAGATGCAACCAACTCCCTGCTGCACCAGGCACACAAGGGCAGCATATGCAGGCTCACAATGGACAGAGTTACCAGAAGGCAAAACACACAGAGCCCACATATCTCAGGAAGAGGGACATCCAGACCCCAGAGCAGAAAGAATCCCATGGTTGTACCATAATGTAACACAATACTCACAACTTCCTTGTTCTCCTGACCCAGGAGAAGGGCTACGTGCATTTCAGTGAACAGGTGATTTGTCTGCCTGACCTTGCTATTGCATTACAGCACACAAAAAGACGGCTATGATCTTGCCTAACAGCAAGTGAGACAAGAAGTTAGCTAGGGGCCCTGTAATAAAATCTCTCTTGAAGCATTTCAGAAACAGCTGTAACAGACCTGACACGTATGATTAACTTCTGGCAAGGGCTTCAGATTCATTTTTCAAGGGGGAGACAAGTTTAATCTGACTAAAAACTCAAAGGGAAACAATGCTGCCAATTGATAATGCAGATTAACTCTGAAGGAATCATAGCCCGCATGCCTTCATATCATGAAGTCTGAAGCCTCTGGCTGTGCTGACTCCACACTACTTAAAGGAAAGACTGTTGAACTGCTCTACAGAGAGCACCCCTGGGTGGGCTGGCGCCACATCATCCATGGTGATAGGGACACAGGAGAAATCCTGTTCATCATCAGTGACCCCACCCGTGGTGCAGTGCTGTGGTGGCAGGTTGGGGAGGATGGGCTTCAGGAACTTGAACTCACTGTTGCCTGAGTCTGTTGTGAAGCTGATCTCATAGCAATAGGGGTGGGGCAGGGTCCCTGCAGCAGCTGCATCAGCCAGGCCACTCTGTAAATTTCCAGCACCATAAAGCACATGCCCACCTTTCAGCTCCTTTCTTTTGCACACCTTGTGAACAAAAAAGGCTCCCATGGATGCAAGGAAGAGGAGTGAAACAAAGACCAATGAAATGATTAAATACATTGTTATGGAATCACCCTCATCCTCCACAGCCAGGCTGCTGTGTGTTATGCGTACGTCTGAGAAGTCACTGAGCAGAAGTGCACTCAGTGAGGCTGTGGCTGAGAGTGGTGGTTGCCCGTTGTCTCGCACCAGAACAACAAGCTTCTGCTTTACAGCATCTCTCTCTGTCACTGGCCTCCTCAGCCGCACCTCCCCACTTTGGGCACCCACCACAAACAGCCCGGGGTCGGTGGCCCTCAGCAGGTGGTACGAGAGCCATGAGTTCTGCCCTGAGTCGGCATCAACAGCCACCACTTTTGTGACCAGGTACCCTGCATCAGCTGACATGGGCACCAACTCACTGGATGGTGGGCTGCTGTCCTGCGAGGGGTACAGCACGAGTGGCGCATTGTCATTCTCATCCACCACAACAAGGCTGATAGTGACATTGGCACTGAGGGCAGGAGACCCAGCATCAGAGGCACGCACTAAGACTTCAATCTGCTTCACTTGCTCATAGTCCAGAGGCCGCAGCACAAACACATCCCCATTCTCAGAGTTCACAGAGATGCAGGAGCAGGGAGGCTGCTCTGTGGGGTGGGCTGGTAACAGGGAATAGGTCACCTTGGCATTGGACCCTGTGTCGGCATCTGCAGCACTCACAGCTCCAACAAGCACTGTGGGGACATTATTCTCACGCACATACATGGTGTACGATGTCTGGTTGAAGACAGGTGCATTATCATTCACATCAGAGATGTCCACTGTGAAGGTCTGGGTGGTTGTGAGAGGAGGTGACCCCGCGTCAGTTGCTGTGACACTGAGGATGTACTGTGCAGTCTCTTCCCGGTCCAGTGTTCTCACAGTCACCAGCTCATAGTAATTCTTATAGGCTGGATGCAGGGAGAAGGACAGCTGATCCTCAAGGGCACAGGAGATCTTCCCGTTGGCTCCAGAATCTCTGTCCTTCACGTTAAAGAGGGCGACCACTGTCCCGGGTAACGCATTCTCAGGGAGGGGGCTGCTGAAGGAACTGACCACCAGTTCGGGTGCATTGTCATTCACATCCACCACCTCCACCAACACCCTGCAGAGTGCTGAGAGGCCACCACCATCAGTGGCTCGAACACTGAGTTCGTGATTCTCTGCTGTCTCAAAGTCCAGAGGCTTTGTGAGTTTAATTTCACCACTCATATGGTCAATGACAAATGCGAAGTCACTGTGGCTCACTGCTTGGCTGAACTGATAGGAGATGTCCCCATTACGTCCTGCATCCTGATCAGTTGCCACCACACTGAGAACTACAGAGCCCTCTGGCGCATTTTCCAAAATCTTCACAACATAAAGCTCCTGTGTGAAGACCGGGGCATTGTCATTGGCATCTAGAACTACAATGTGAATTTGTGTAGTTCCACTCCTGGGTGGAGAGCCCCCGTCCATGGCAATGAGTCTGAAATAAATCTCTGACTGTTCCTCTCTGTCTAGCGGCTTTTCCAAGACCAGTTCCGCGTACTTCTTGCCCTTTTTCCAGTTCCCAAAAGATATACTAAAGTAGTCATTCGCAGGAGAGATGCTGTAAGTCTGGATGCTGTTGTTGCCAATATCCAGGTCCCGAGCTCCCTCCAATGGGAAACGTGAGCCCGGGTTGCTCGTTTCCGGCATCTTAAAAGTAATTTGTTCCTCCGGGAAAACGGGCGCATGGTCATTGATGTCCTCCACGGTCACCTCGACCCGCAAGAACTGCAGGGGGTTAGCCAGCACCAGCTCGAAGGGCAGCGTGCAGGTAGCGGCCTGCCCGCACAGCTCCTCCCGGTCCAGCCTCTCCGCCACGAGCAGGCGGCCGGTGCCGCGCTCTAAGCGAAAGTGCTGCCGGCCGTCCTCCGAGGCCAGGCGGGCGCGGCGAGCCGAGAGCTGCGCCGGGGCCAGCCCCGCGTCCTCCGCCACGTTGCCTACCACCGAGCCGCTCTCCCCCTCCTCGGCTACGGAGTAGCGCAGGGGCTGGGAGCGAGCGTGCGGCAGGGACAGGAAAGCAGAGAGACAAAGCACTTGCCTTGCGATCGCCATGTCGGGCCGGTTCGGGACAGCCTCCGTCTCGCGGATCGCCCTCTCAGTCCTCCGCGGAAAGCGGCGCCCGGCAGCAGCGCGGCAGACGCGGTCGGGTGCACTCCCTCTCTCCCTCGTTCCTTTCTTGACAAGTCCGGCTGCCCACACTGAACGTAGCTGCCGCGGTCCGGCAGCGGATGGCACGGGGCACCGCTCACCGCTGCTCGCCGCCGCAACTGCTGCCCGGCCGGGCTGGGCTGGGCTGGGCAGTGTCGGTCTCGGCCGCCTCCGCGCTCGCAGCCGATCGGCGACGCCTTGACCGGGAACGCCACCCTGCGGCCCGCCGCCAGACTGCGCCCGCCGCCGCCCGCTGCCCCCGTTTACGCTTCGTACCGGCAGACGGACCCGCGCGCACACGCGCGGCTGCGGCCGCTCGCCCGCCCGCCTGGGTTCCCACGGCAGAACGAGTGCACAGCACGCCAGGGAGGGAAGCGCAGGGACGGAGTGACGAGAGCCTTGCGGGGCCACCGCGTCAGACCGAGCGCACGGGCAGCGCCGCCACTTGCTCACCGTCTTGCCCCTCTCACCTGCTCGGAGCACACTAATAGTGTGTGCGCCTGGCTCCAGACAGACCAGTCCGTACCTTTGGAGAAACACAGGGACAAGCAAATACACCGCGTTTACCACGGGCACCGTCCGGCGGAGGCTGCACCCGGAGGGATGGAGCCTCTTAACCCGGTGGCAAAAACCCGGCAAGAGCCTCCGCCGGGACAGCACGCAGGGAACAGAAGCTCTTGGCGCTACGTAAACTCAGGAGTCTCAGGCTGAGGAAGGTGAATGGAGGCTTGTCCCAGGAAGACACAGGCGTGGACTCGTGTAACGGCCGGCTAGTCAATCGGCTGATCAGAAGGAGGGGCTGAGCTCCCTGGATCGGTTTCCCTGTGGCCTGTGGGCTGCGACGTGCACAGCGATTCTTAGTCCTTGCCCGTCCCGACTCAGCGCTGCTGAGGAACGGGTATTGGCTTCTGTCCGAGGCGCTGTCCATACGCTATTCCTAGAGGTAAGCCGGCTGCAGAGTGCCTGTTTCTGGACCGGTCCATACTGTCGGTTTCGAAATCGCTGCGAGAATAACAATAGGCAGAGGGGGGCGAAAGCCGTGCCGAAGGCAAGCATGGCAGAGCTTGGCTGAAGAACTGGCGAGGACGGAGAGGACGAAAAGCCCAGAACGAGACGTAGCGCAGGGAGGCGATGAGGTAGGTGGTGAGCAGGTCCCCCTGGACGCCAGAGGTTACTGCCTCGTCCTCTGCTCGGGAGACTAGCTGAGCTAGAAGAAGCAGCGTGGTGCCAGAGAAGCAGTGTCGGAACGCGGCTGCTGCCCGCGCTCTCGCACCAGCACGACCGGCGTCGCCGGTGTGTACAGCAGCTGCGGCGCGTCGTCGTTCTCGTCCACGATCACCAGCCGCACCGACACGTTGCTGCTCAGCCCCGGCGCGCCGCCGTCCTCCGCCCGCACCCACAGCCCCACCTCGCGCACCTCCTCGTAGTCGAACGAGCGCAGCGCGTACAGCGCGCCCGTCTCCGCCTCCACCGACACGGACGACGACAGCGGCGCGCCCCGCACACGCCCCTCCCCCAGCCAGTACCGCACGCGTGCGTTCTGCCCCCAGTCCGCGTCCCACGCCCGCACCCTCAGCACCAGCGCGTCCGCCGCGTTGTTCTCGGGCACACGGGCGCTGTAGCGCGCCTCCGCGAACTCCGGCGCGCTGTCCTTCACGTCCAGCACCCGCAGCCACAGCACCGCGCTGCTGCACAGCGCCGGCGACCCGCCGTCCTCACCGTCACTTTGTTCCAAGAAAGTTCCTCCCGGTCCAGGTCTCTCACCGTCACCACACGATAACAGTACTCGAAGGACTTCTCTAGACCGAACGGTGAAAACACTCATCTGCCGATAGCAACTGCAGCGCTCTGGCGCTGGGCAGCGGCCACCGTATCGCCGCCTGATCAGCCAACAGCGCTTGCTGCAGTCCTGCGTTTGCCAGCATCCCAGACACTGCATGCCATGCAGACCCCAGTCATAGAGAAGAATGAATGCATCTATTTCAGCTTTTCAAGCTATTATAGCACTTTCCTGTAGGAAAGCAATTCTCTTCATCATTTCTGCTGTCAGAGTAGAACAATTTTGCATGCAGATTTTTTGCTCGTATGTGGCTTTCTCACCTCCACCACAGCAGAGCTGCCTGCACATTCTTCAGACTTGAGATTATTGCTCTGCTACTAAATTTCTGCAGAACAACAAGCATGAGACAGCACAGACGTGCTGAAAGGAGGTTGGAATTAGGTCAGTGTCAGTCTCTTTTCTCAAGTAACAAGTGATTGGATGAGAAAAATTGGCTTCAAGTTGTGCTCAGTGCTCAGACTATCCACACAGGTATTCCAGCAGTTCCCTCCTCCCAACATTTCCCTGAGCCGCATCTCCAAACTGCAGAAAAGCACACCCACAAATCCACTTCCGAGGACAGAAAGAGAAAAGAACTCCCAGCATCCTGAAAACTTTGTCACTGCATTCCCAGAAAGAACATCTCTACAAAGACTACTCTCTCTATTCAAGAGGGCATTCTTTTTATTTCACTTTTAGACATAAATGTATTGCAGTTCACAAAAGTACAGTTTATAACTGAGGCTCAAGACAGTACGTGAGTTTCCAAATATAATGTGTCACACTGCCTTCATTCACACAATCTGTTATTATACATGGGGTGACAGTCCTTCTTAAGAGGAATAGGTAATAAAATGCTCAAAGACAGTTCACAAAGGAGAAGGAGAAAGGGCAAGTAGAGGAATGCAAATGCTCTAACACAAACCCAGAAAATTGTCTCAGGACAGCTTTCCACTCCCATCAATAAGCCTCTGGATTTGGGAGCAAAAATGATATGACCAAAATCAATGGCCCCTTTCCAAGTTCATCTTGA
Source organism: Columba livia (assembly GCF_036013475.1). NCBI lineage: Eukaryota > Metazoa > Chordata > Aves > Columbiformes > Columbidae > Columba > Columba livia. The sequence continues at coordinate 17,760,558 of NC_088615.1, read as the reverse complement.
TTCAGCCTTTAGAAAAAATCCTTTGAAGAAATGTGTTGAGTTTCCTTAGAATGCACTCAAAGACAATTAGTGTCTTTTCAGAACTCTGTACAGTTACCGCCTTGTAGCAGGCACTTCCACTGCATCAAAATTTAACAAGTGGGACAGAAGACCTGCTTGGCAAAACAGGGAACTCCTCAGAGAGTTCATGAGGAAAAAGAAATCATATCATCTCTCGAAGGAAGGTCAGGCTTTGCAGGAAGACTGCAGAGCTTTCGTTCCTATATGTAGAGAGAAGACATGAAAGGCCAGAGATCAGTAGAGATGAAACTGGCCAGAGGTGTGTCAGACAACAAGAAAGGCTTTTTTAAGTGCATTAATAACAAGAGGAGGTCCAAAGAAAACATTAGATTTGTAGTTGTTGAAGCTTGTCGCTTGACTAGCAGGGATGAAGAAGTGGAGGCACTAAAGGCTTTTCTTGCTTCGGGCTTCAGTTATACTGATAGCCCTTGTGCTGTCCCATCCACTGAAGTCAAAGGACCACAAGTTGGGTACAGTGACTTTCCATTGGTGGACACTGTCCCTCGCAGAATCCTTCTGGACACATTAACCAACTGTGAGATTAAAGGGTTCACAGTCGTCCGAGTGAAGAAGTGGCTGAAGTGTAGAGCACAAACAACTGTAATGAATGGGGTGATCTCTCACTGGTGACAGGCGTTTCTCAGGGTACATTTCTAGGCCCAGCTCTGTTTAATACTTTCATCAATGATCTAGATGCAGACCCTTGTCATAGAAAAGAAAGAGTGCCCCTGTTTCAGTCATTCAAGACATTTTAGGACTTTTCTGCAAGAAAGAAAATCCCATTGTTATTTTTGATGTCACAGTAAAA